>NC_068445.1:26186750-26544250 GCF_023373465.1 Oncorhynchus keta
CAAAGGGTCTACCAAAAAGTTACATATTGCAGCTTTAAATGGAGAAAGGGTAGGTAGAACATACAACTCATCCAGCGCCTTCATTGCTTTGAGAAGACTCAGAATATCAGTGTGACATGGGTATGTGGGTTGATAAAGGGGTAGGTTAGTATTGCAGAGTAATTACAATGATGTTGATCCATCCTCAGTTTTCTCCTATCAGTCATTAAACTAACGGTTTATAAAGTCAACATTGGCCTCATGGTGAAATCCCTGAGGGGTTTCCTTCCTCTCCGATAATTGAGTTAGGATGGACTCCTGTATCTTTAGTGACTGGGTGTATTGATACACCATCCAAAGTGTAATAACTTCACCATGCTCCAAGGGATATTCAGTGTCTGACTTTATCACATTTTTACCCATCTACCAATGGGTGCCCATCGCGAGTCTTTGTGGTTGAATCTGTGTTTGAAATTCACTGCTCGAATAAGGGACCTTACAGATAATTAGTTGTATGTGTGGGGTGCAGAGATGAAGTAGTCATTCAAAAATCATGTTAAACACTATTGCTGCACACAGAGTGAGTCCATGCAACTTATTTTACTTGTTAAGCAAATGTTTACTCTTTAACTTATTTAGGCCATAACAAAGGGTTGAATACTTATTAACTCAAGACATTTCAGCTTTTTGTTTTTTTATTAATTTGTAAACATTTCTAAAGATAATTCCCCTCGACATTATGGGGTATTGTGTGTAGGCCAGTGACTCAATTGCATTGGTAGTTCAGGCTACAGCACAGCAACATTTTGAGAAAGCTGAAGGTTTTGAATACTTTCTGAAGACACTATCACACTATGCTGAGTTTTCTTTTTGCGCTGTATTCCTCATTGAGCAGCAGAGGATGGAGCCATCGAACCCATCAAATCCAGTGACCCCGGTGAAGATCCCAGACTGCCCTGTGCCTGCCTCCCTACTGGATGAGTTGCTCAAGCCCTCTGCCTCCGTCAACAAGGAGCCCCTCAATAACCTGCACAACTGTCTGCGCCAGCTCAAGTAAGAACTCACCATCATGTCTAACTTCTGGGAATGGAAACCTGTTTTATTGGACTTTTGATTATTAGTTATTGTACTGCAATGTTGAGGGAGCTAGTGCACAATCATTTCACTGCACCATTTATAGCGGTTGTAAACTGAGAATGGATAATATGCTTTTGTAGCTCATGTTACTCAAAATAGCTTGTGTGTTTTGTGATGACCATAATGAAAGACAAATAATAGGAATGTATGCATAATCCTTTACTCTAAAGGTATTTTTCTCACATGTGGATGGTGTATTATAATTTATCTATTAGGAATCAAATGCCAGTACACTAAAGTGAATGTTGTGTTTCATGCAGGCATGAGATGGACAACCTTCAGAAACAAATGGAGGAGCACACAGTCACCGTGCACGAGTCCATGACGTCATGGACTAACGCAGAGGAGGAATTGACTCGACTGGGGGTGCCGCTGGAGAATGACTCCATAACAGCTCCCCCTCTAAACCAGGTGGACCGTAACGGAGGAGCGGAGGAGGCACAGCCATCGTAATGCAGCACTTTCTCAGGCAGACGCACAGAGTGGAGTTTTATCCACAAGGGCACTTTTCTTTTTTCTCTCCATTTCTTATCAATTGCTGCCAACATTTGGCATTATTATCAGCACACAGTGGTTGGATAAAGTAATTTATACTTATACCATAGCTTTAATTTTTATTTGGACTTTGTCTATTTTTGTTATGGCTGTCATATTTATTTATTTACAATTCAGGAATGACAATATTGAATCTTAAATGAGTGACAACTACATTGTTAGAGGATTCCACCAGTCTTTTGTTTTGAAGTCATAGACACCAAGTAAGGCCTATTCTCAAGTATCTTTCAAACAATACAAATTCACTAATACCCCGGTTTAATTATTGTAGCTAGAAGTTTGTTTACGCATACTGGTACTTTTGATATACTTTCTCATGTAAGATAAATGAGTCCGTTTTAAAGCCTGCAGAAATGGATAAGCATACTGTAGTCCCTCTTACTGTTCTTCCATTCCTCTGTGCCTGCGAATGAGAGGAGCCACTCATTCCATAAACTTATGTTTAAATCCAAATTGACCCATAGTCCCTCAACTTAGACAATCCTGTAAATCTGATTGGATTAGTGCTAACAATATGGCAAAATGTTTACTAGGCCTATAGGAAGGCACGGTGAAGCAATAACCATATTCCCCCTCTGATCTACACAAGTTTCTCAGGTTGTAGGCTCGGGGTTGGTTTGGGATTTAGGGAATCATCTGGTCAAATGCCCCTTTGGCTTTCAAACTGTTTGAATCAATATCATTCTCCTTTTTAGTACGCCTCACATTTGTTAATTTCATTGACATCAATCTATTCGGTTTTTAATTGCTTGTTCTTTTTTAAAGCTTGCTATCAACATATCATTGTGGGCTCTGCAACTTTGTGGAAACTTAAGTCTTCTCAACTATGTATGAAATTGGGAGTGTAACTGGCTGGCTTGGACTGTAGTAATGTGTGTGGCAAAGCCTTAATGAGGAGTATTTTGTATGCTGTTAAAGGACTAAATGTTACGAATGAACGTATCATTATTTCTGTTGAAAGTGGGTGTGCAAGATGTAATGTAGGTTATGGTGTATGATTAAGCTGCTTGCAGTTCCAAACCGAATGGTTTAATGTTAAATATTTGGGTAGTCTCAACTGATGTTGCACAATTTAAGGAGAAAGAACTTACTGTAACTGACTATGAGGGAGGGGAAGATGTAAGAACTATTACACAATGTTACTACTTCTATGAGTGAGATGCACTCAAATGTATTATCTTTTGTTACTATGGTTTCATATTTACAGAATGCCCACCCTGGAATTGCTTGTTTAATTCCTTTTGAGGTTAATTTGCTCTCCAGGAAAACTGTTTTATTCTTTGCAGAGGTTAATATAATAGACTTCATTTTCTCTACTTTTTCCTATAATTGAATTACTTTGATCATTATCTAATAGTGTGATGAGTAAAAACATTTGAGGATGATATATGCAACTTGCAAAGCATATTTATTCAAACTGACAACTGTTAAAAGTCAAAATGTAGACCGCAATGGACATAAACTACAGCACATGCAGGTGTAATGTAACTGATGTTTTGTATGCCGTTAGACTCATGTCCAGACAACCTGTATCTTGCCAGTCAAAAGTAAATTGACTATTTTTAACCACTGTAATAACATGCTTATTACATCTGTGAAGGGAAAGCTGTGTTCAGTTGACTGGTAATAACTAATGGCGCTCCATACTGTGTTTTTGAAGAAGGGTTTGTAACAATCTGTTCAAACTTAGTTGACTTAGTCAATGTTGGATTCACCATCTTCCAAGCTACCTTTCACTGTTACCTATATATTTGAATACATAACCTTGCTTGGTACATGGAGCAGGGATAAATGAGTTCTGTACATAAACATTGCTGTATTTGCTGTTCAATATATAAAATGTATATTGGGAGATATTGTATTTCTCATAAAGTTGCACTATTCATCAATTGTCCGTTATTTAATTCCCTAACATTTGATGGGTAGGCTGTAGTATTTATAATTGATTAGTCAAATGAATTGATCCCGTGCTTTTTTTTCTCGAAACGGTCTATTCCAAAGATGTCTTATATATTTGGAGGTACTTATCGAATTTTTTCTAGGATTTATGTTCTTGACGGTTTTTTTCCAGACTGTCTGGCTAGCATAGTACGCAGTCCGACTGTTCACAGTAGTCTCAATTTCGATCAGGCATTATGTTAATCAAAACCTTGGGTCCTTTCTCAACATAGTTTGAAAGCGTCGCGGTGAGGGCAGGTGGAGAGCAAGGAGGTGTGCATGCTAACGTTCATTTTGTTGTCATATCAAATACTGCAGAATAATATACATTTCCAAGTCCAAACGTTCCAGTCGTTGCATTAATAAAATATATTAATGCGTTACCAAGTTGTTTACTAAATATAGCACAGCTAACTAATTGTTGGTTGTAGGGCTAGTTAGCTTGTTCCTTCGTCACGCACTTGTCATAACTACACGGTTAGCTAATTTAGGTAGCTAGTTTGTGTTTTTTTTTCTTAAGTATTAAAATTATTTTATGTTGTTGGTGGGGTTATACTTTTCGCAGCATGTCTCAAAATAACTAGCTACCTACATATTATGGAAAGTGGGTTGCTTGCTAGCGTCTTCTAAGCTAAACTTCCGGCGTAACTAGCTAGCGAGTCAGCATACTAATTTAGCCAGTTAGCTAATGACATGAGATTACTCAATCGTGCTTGCCTAAACTCAGTTAACGCACTGCATTTACATATAGGTAAGTGTCAAATGTCACTTCATTATTGCCTTTCAAATGCATTGCTTGCATAGTGAACTGTTTCGAGCAACACCACCATTACTAGCTTGGTTTGAACTGTTCGCTAACGAAAGCCCTCCCTCGGAAGTGAGCATGCGCACAATGTCTTGTAAACAATGAGACGATTCCAGACGGTCTTGACTTGAGCATTGTGTCTGTTTCAACAGTTTATCCCAGCTGAATAATAAAATACATTTCAGATCATGAACGATAAGCAGTTAAGATGATGTCTGGTAAGTAGGTAGATACGACTTTTGTCATCAAATATGTGTTGAGATAGCGTGAATCAATAGCATCACTATGAAGACATTAGATATCAGATTGTTAATGCACAAAAATAGATATTAGGACTGGCACTTGGGCGTGAGCATGAGTAGGATTGCATCGACGGTGATTGGAAATATTCCCTGATTTCTCTGAATCCTAGGAAGTTTAAAAACATCGAACGCAAAAGGCTAATAACGTGCTTTATTCCGTACAAATCTAGATTTTGATCGGAGCGTTTTTTGTGTGCGAAGCTTTCGAATCGCCCCTTCCTTTCATGGCTTGCATGTTTTGTGAACCTGCAAAAAAACCAAGCGGCATGTAGACAGACTTGCGTTACTTCGCTGTTTGATCAAGTAAGGCTGACTGATTTATTTCGGGGTTTTATCATATTCAGAGTCAGGCTGTGAATTTATGTTGTCTCTATGCTTTGAAACAGTCCATTAATGGCAGAGACCTACTTATGGTCGGTCTCGAGGATCATGGGGAGTAAGGTGCACTTGTCAATTAGCTCAAAAGGCTGGGTTCCAGACAAATATTGAACTTTTTCAGTTGGTGGTACCAGGCGTCACACAATAGAATATGTTTGAGTAATTTTATAAAGTAATTCACAATGCTTCATTAGGAAGTGTAATAGACTACTGAGATGATATTCAATTAATACGTTGTTACACATATGTCCAAGCAGTAATGCATGATTCCAAATATGTTGACATGCAACTTAATCCAGTGATTATTAATGTTGAGTTAATAAAAGAAGGGCTCCAGAATTTGTAGAATTATTTTTTGCCTTAATCTCTTTGTGCACTAATATGATATATATAGGCCTCATTCAAGTTATAATTCACCACCTGGGGAAGTTGAAACTCAAAACACATTAGCTAGATAGCTAACTCTAAATATAACACCTACTGCTTGTAGCCATGTATTCATTTAACGGTAAATGTAATGTCCTAAAACATTTTTGCATTAAGGCGTAGTTTACTCGGCATGGCCGATGCGCAATTTCTCTCACTCCGTATTTCAAAGCCATATCAGATATATTATACCTTCAGAAAACTGAGACCCTCCTCTCTTTAATATGAACAACGAGTTGCCTCCAAAGTAGTTTTTCCAACAATTGCATTTTGAAATGTTATACAATCACGAGAAAGGGGAGAGAGTGTGAGAGGCTCATGCATTACAGCATCCGGTCCCAGCGATTCAGGTAGGCACAGCGGCAGGACAGACACTTCTATTACAGGAATCATGAGAATAATGCACTTTTCTGTTGGAACAAATTAAGTTTTTATCCGCCCCAAAAAATAGGACGTTTTGATTGAGTTGACTAGGTACCTCAATCAAAATAGAAACATTTACTATCACTATCATTACACAGCAGTTTGTATCTGAATGTGATATCATACAATGTGTTACCCTCTGACTACACAGGTAGCCTAGCTGAAGCATGGAGGCGGTTCTGAGCAGGCTGAGAAGGCTGAGTGCAGACGAGCTGCGAGAGGAGTTCACAAGGGCCGACCTCAAGTGCGGTCCAATCACGGCCACCACCCGTGCCATCTTCGAGAGGAAGTTGGCCCGAGTCCTGGCGGGAGCCGAGGGCAGCAGCAGCACCACAGAGACGGACAGCAGCAGTAATGCCACCACTACAGGCCCAGCCACAAGCAGTAGTGCAGCGGCGGCCAGTGCTGCAGTGCAGGCCAAACCAGTGCCGTCATGTGCTACATCAGCAGCGACTGGCACTGACTCTCTTAAGGCTGTCAGTGATGAGATGGACTTTGGTTACGGAATGGGGCTCAATCCCCCAGAGGAAGAGGAACTTGGCCTGACAGTGAAGTCAAGGGCCCCTTTTAATATCAATAGGGAAGACACTGGCTCTCAGTATACAGCAGAGACTCCTTCAAAGATGGCCCAAGTGTCACCAATGTTCTATGGAGTGTGTCCATTATGGGAGGATGTCTTGGCTAGAAATGGTAAGAAACTGTTATTTCACCTGGGCTGATTGATGTAAACTACCCCTGCAATTTACACTTTGGGCTGTTAATCGGTCAAACGTGTATTTGTCATTATTTATTTTCCCACACAGAAATGCGAAGACAGAGAACTGTTGGCTGGCTAGCTATTGGGTTACACAAAGTGCAGTGCACATCTTCTGTATGTTGACCATGTTGTCACACTACGCTCAAGGTCCAATTCAAACATTTGATGTTGCTTCTCCATGACATCATGCTGTTCAGGGTTTATTTTGGTTTTGAGCCGTCAGTGGTTGAGATCCATAGCACCTGTCACCTTATGGCTTTCTGTATTAGCATGGCAACAAAAAAGATTAGTAGTAAGAATTTGAGCTGCTTTGCTTGTAATGTCGACAAAATAACTGACCATGATCTTTTCCATTTTGAATCAAGTTTACATCCTGGAATGTTTCTAGTTGTAGGTAGATATAAAGAGCTATAGAGCCTATAGAAACATACCTTTTTTAATGTACTTTTTTTTCTCACTTCCAGATAGGGCCCACGTGTATGGTGATAAGAAGGAGGCTCTTCAGGCTGTGAAGATGATGAAAGGAGCTCGCTTTAAAGCCTTTGCCAATCGAGACGATGCTGAGAAATTTGCCAAGGGAATCTGTGATTATTACCCCTCTCCTAGTAAATCCACCCCATGTGTCTCCCCTGTCAAACCAGGCCTGGTCTTCTGCAAGGGTGAGTGCTGGGCTGAAAAGGACAATTATCTCTCCTTACAAAAAAATACATTAGTTTGAAAAATATGTAAAGTCAGTGCTTTTCAAGGGAGTTTGGATGGCATTTAATTTCTTGGACTTGTCCAAATTTTTAAACTAGTAAATTATCACATATTCTGCTGACCTCTGTTTTAATCTGTTGTCTCCGTCTCTCTTGTCTGTGCCACTAGACAACGTCCCTGTCATGGAGGCAGACACCATCAACAGGGAGAGGGCCAACAGCTTCAAAAGCCCTCGCTGCCAGGATCTGACAGCCAAGCTGAGGAAGGCTGTGGAGAAGGGGGATGAGGTAGCCTTCAGTGAGCTGGTCTGGAGCAACCCACGCTATCTCATTGGCTCTGGAGACAACCCCACTGTTGTGCAGGTGAGTCAGGGAGGGAGTCAGCCAGCAGATGATTACAGTGAAGTATCACTCCTTCAGATATGACTCAGTAATTCTGTTGACCAAATTAGTTATAATGTTCTAACAGAACTGATCTATTACTCTGACAATTTCAGTTTAAATCCTATTAGTTTTCCTTTTTCCAACCAAATGAATGTTTCTAACCACAGCCCAGTCTCAAGCCAGGCCTCTGTGGCTGTGACAAACAAGTTATGACCCAACACTGACCTGCACTACTTTCCTTCATCAATGTCCACTGTGTGTTCCTAGGAGGGGTGCCGGTACAACGTGATGCACGTGGCAGCAAAGGAGAATCAGCCGGGTGTCGCCCAGCTCCTGCTGGAAACTCTAGAGAATCCTGACTTCATGAGGCTCATGTACCCAGATGACCTGGAGGCTATGCTGCAGAAACGCATCCGTTACATCATAGACCTTTACCTCAATACTCCAGACAAAGCTGTGAGTCTCCTTATCTCACCCTTTCTCCATATGTACCTGCTGATAGATTTAACTGTAGGTGTAACACCGAAGAAGGTTTCTAGCCGAACAAGGCTTTTAGCTGATTCCCCTGTGCAGACAAAATCATTTTAAGAAATTGAAAAATTAAGCTTCTTTTTGAGTGCAGACCTACTGTGTTTAAAAAAAAGTTTAACTGTAACCGACTGATGTGTTTTGGATTGACTTGCCTCTGTTCATAGTGTATGTGTATAACTCTGGTTCTGTCTGTCGCAGGGCTTTGAGACACCACTTCACTTTGCCTGTAAGTTTGGTTGTCCAGAAGTGGTGAATGTCCTGTGTTCACATCCTGATACGGATAAAAACTGCAAGAACAAGTACGACCAGAAGCCATCTGATGTGAGTTGCTCCAGATATATACTTTTTTTTCAAGCTAGCTAATGACTACTCATTGAGCCACATAACTTTTGGATTTCTTGAAATTCTTCTGTTTCCTGACAGGTTATTTGTGAAAGAAAAAACAAAACCCAAGAGGTGAAACAGAAGATATGTGACTATTTGGAAGGTAAGTACACTTCCTCCCAATCACAGGACTTGTGTTTTTCTTCTTTTTCCTGTTTACCCCAAGGCACCTTCTCTTCTGTCAACCTGTTTACCCCAAGGCACCTTCTCTTCTGTCAACCACAGATCGCTGCTATATACCCTTACTGAGGGCCACAGACAACTCTTCCCAGCCTGTCATTGGTGCTCCCTGGTCACCTGAGCCATCAGAAACTCTTACTCATTCGCTTGCTCCCAGGCTCATACGAAGTCCCATGGATCCAGTGATGTCAGTTAGGGCATTCGTTGGCCCACTCAGCCCATCTAAGGTCATTGTCATATCATGTCCTCTTTCAACTCACACACTTTTTTGTCTTCTTATCACCCATTTTTACACTTTAGTTCTATATTTTTTGTAGCTCATTATATTTTCATATGGGAAGCTGTTGTTGAAACACAGCATGTACAGTGCATTTGGAAAGTATTCAGACCACTTCACTTTTTCCACATTTTGTTATGTTGCAGCCTTACTCTAAAATTGATAAAATAATTGTTTTCCCTCATCAATCTACACAAAATACCCCATAATGACAAAGATAAAACAGGTATTTATAAACTTTTGCAAATGTATAAAAAAAAACTGATACCTTATGCATTCGGTAAATATTCAGTCCCCTTAATTTCTTCCACATTTTGTTACGTTACAGCCTTATTCTAAAATGGATGAAATCAAAGATTTCCTCATCAATCTACACACAATAACCCCAAAAGACAAAGCGAAAACCAATTTTTTAAACATTTTTACAAATAGCTTAATTACATAGGTATTCAGACCCTTTGCTATGAGACTTGAAATTGAGCTCAGATGCATCCTGTTTCCATTGATCATCCTTGAGATGTTTTTTCAACTTGATTGGAGTCCAAAGTGCATGCCAGAGCAAAAACCAAGCCATGAGGTAGAAGAAATTGTCCATAGAGCTCAGAGACAGGATTGTGTCAAGGCACAGATCTGGAGAAGGGTACCAAAACATTTCTGCAGCAAGAACACCATGGCCTTCGTAATTTTTAAATGGAAGAAGTTTGGAACCACCAAGACTCTTCCTTGAGCTGGCCGCCTGGCCAAACTGAGCAATCGGGAGAAGGGCCTTGGTCAGGCAGGTGACCAAGAACCTGATGGTTACTCTGACAGAGCTCCAGAGTTCCTCTGTGGAGATGGGAGAACCTTCCAGAAGGACAACCGTCTCTGCAGCACTCCACCAATCAGGCCTTTATGGTAGAGTGGCCAGACGGAAGCCACTCCTCAGTAAAAGGCACATGACCGTCCACTTGGACTTTGCCAAATGGCACCTAAAGGACTCAGACCATGATTAACAAGATTCTTTGGTCTGATGAAGCTAAGATTGAACTCTTTGGCCTGAATGCCAAGCGTAAAGTCTAGTGGTAACCTGGCAGCATCCCTACGGTGAAGCATGGTGGTGGCAGCATCATGCTGTGGGGATGTTTTTCAGCGACAGAGACTGGGAGACTAGTTAGGATTGAGGGAAAGATGAAGAGAGCGAAGTACAGAAAGATCCTTAATTAAAACTTGCTGCAGAGTGCTCAGAACTTCAGAATGGGGCGAAGGTTCATCTTCCAACCGGACAACAACCCTAAGCACACAACCAAGACAATGCAGGAATGGCTTCAGGACAAGTCTGTGAATGTACTTTATTTGCTCAGCCACAGCCCGGACTTGTACATGATCGAAAATCTTTGGAGAGACCTGAAAATAGCTTTGCAGCGACGCTCCCCATCCAACCTGACAGCGCTTGAGAAGATCTGCAGAGAAGAATGGAAAACTTCCCAAATACAGGTGTGCCAAGAAGACTCAAGGCTGTAATCGCTGCCTGTTTCAACAAAGTACTGAGTAAAGGGGCTGAATACTTATGTAAATGTGATATTTCCGTTAAAATAAAATAAAAATTAAACTAAAAATCTGTTTTTGCTTTGTCATTATGGGGTATTGTGTGTAGATGTTTTAGAATAAGGCTGTAATTTAACAAAATTTAGAAAAAGTAAAAGGGTCTGAATACTTTCCTTGTGCACTATATGTAAGATTAATTGGTGTCCCCCTTGCAGGCAGGTGAGTTCCGCCGGGTATGGAAGACACCCCCAAGAGACAGGGCGGGGCACTTCCAGCACATCCTGAAGTCTGACCCTGACCGTGGAGCAGAGAAAGTGGGCAGGTACGTCTAGAAAGCCTGAAGTTTAACAACTTTGTTCAATTTTTTCCAGCTTCTCCAACCACAGTGTTATATTCTCCTCCCTCACAGAGACCTTGCCAGAGAGCTGGGCCACCCCTGGGCTGAGTACTGGGATTTCCTGGAGAGTTTTACAGACCTGTCTTCTGCAGACGGCCTCCGTAAGCTGGAGGAGTACCTCAACAAGAAGGACGTCAGTCAGCGTGCACACGAAGAGGCAGGGGAGAACGAAACCAGCAACCGTTTCAGAACCCCTTCCCCAGGTAATGTTATCCCCACCAGTTGCTATTGATAAACTGTATAGTACTGGTATTGAATTCAGATGATCAAGTTTGAGAAATGAGAGCGATGATACAGCCATCAGGGTCTTGATTTGATGCTCCCATACAACTTTAGATTGACCAGTAAATACATTTCTTGTGTGCTTCAAATGAACAGTTTCCCCTCCTCTCTGCCATTTACAGGTAAGCCCAAGAAGTTCTGCAACTCCATCTCAGTGGGGGCCTTCCTGGACGAGGGTGATGACATCAGCCTGGAGGAGATGAAGAACCGTCAGAATACGGCACTCACCAGCATTACCTCGTCGGCGTGTTCTAAGGACAGTCTGATGGGTGCTGTGGGCGGCCTGGGCCTCCGTGAGTTCCACATCCTGCCCGATGACCTCATCGAGACAGCTGCCGAGCGAGACCTCCTGTGCTCCTCCGTGTCAGAAAGCCTCCTCTCGCCCATCTGTGACAACGGCCTGGGCCTGTGCCCTTCCACGGGGGCAGAGAGGACTCACAACGGGGATATGATGTCCCCCCGCGCCTCCTCATCCCCCTGCTGCGTGCTGTCTCCCATCTCCAACTTGATGGTGGAGTTTGAAAGGATGTCCCTGCAGGATGGGGTGGACAACCCCACCAGAGACAGGGAGAGGAGGAGGAGCGGGGGACACAGGCACGGTGGGCACAGGGAAGGACTCTCTCGGGACGATCTGGCATCCGGGGTTGGCCGTCTCATGCTGGGGGGTGACACCAATGAAGACTCATTGTTTGAGAGGGGCTGTAGCTCAGAGGCCGGGGACAGGGAGGGTGGGGTGTGGAGGGGGACCTGTGTGAGTGGGGAGGTGCAGGGAGAGGTGGTGGTATGGATGGAAGACAGGGCCAGTGGTGGAAGCGGCAGCTCGGAGGAGTACTTTGTGGCTGAGGAGAGCTTGGAGGCTCTGGGCCCAAGGACTAGGGTGCTGGGGCCAGGGACCGTGTCAGGGCGCACACTCTGCTCCAGATCTAAGTCGTGGGATCACGGGGGGAGGGATCTGAGCAGCTCAGGATCATCCATCTCCTGTAAGTCCCTGGACAACTCCCGTGAGTTACAAGCACGGACCCCACCTCGCATCAGAAGAAGACTTTTCATTGAAGGGTGAGTGATGAGGTTTAGGGTGATTGTTCTGAGGTTTTTAATTACGCAACAAGGTCCAAGGGGTTGTGATATATGGACAATATACCACAGCTAAGGGCTGTTCTTAAGGGAGTGCTAGGACACGGCCCTTAGCCATGGTATACTGGCCATATATCACAAACCCCCAAGGTGCCTTATTGCTATTATAAAATAGTCACCAAAGTAAGTAAAGCAGTAAAAATAAATGTTTTGTCGAAACCACCAAGTTTATAATGAAGGATAATGTACTAGAGCTGACTGCAGAGGCGAGCTGTTATGTATTCTGTTATGTATTCTGTTATGTATTCTGTTATGTATTCTGTGGGGAAAATGAAGCTGCACGGTGGGATAACTTCCTGCTTACAGACGTCAGCAAGCAACAGCAGAATTAAAATCTGCCAAACCCTTCAACCGACCTCTCTTGTTTTGTCTGTTGTTTCAGGGATTCACCAACCAAGTTGGACAGACAGGTCCTGTCGGCAGTAGAAGCCACAGATATCGACCCCTCGAAGTTCCCCAGCATTCAGAAATGGAAAAGCACAATGCAGACATACACCTCATCAGACATGCAAAGGTATGCATGTCTCCATGCATATGAACAGTTGTCACTGCCTGCAAGTTGCCTTGTAAATATGGAAACACATTGACAAGTGCTTAAATGTCAGATGCTATCGTATGGAAACAACCAAATAAATGCAGACTGGTGGTGGTATTGTTTCTGTTTGTCTTTCAGCTGGCCCAGCTCTGCAGTGGTAAAAAGCAGACCCAGGGTATATCAGGCCTCTCCCCTCACACACGGCTCTCCTGTCAGCAGCCTGGTGTCCCCTGCTGGTGGCCGCTTCAGTCCCGCCCGACACACAGGCTTTCCAGACTTCACCAGCCCCAACCGCTACAGCCCTGCACATGCCAGCTACATGCAGCGCATCCGCCTCAGGCACTTCAACAACCCTTAGCCAACTCCAAGCCCTGACCGAGACTAACCCCCCCTGGCCAGAAACAATAGGCTACAGCCCTGCCACCACGGTGGTTAAATATGCCAGAGCTCAAAACCATGTACCTAACAAAATATGCACAAGTGTCTTGAAGATTTGTATTAATGATGTATGGTACTACTTCTATATATTGCATACATACAAGATTCTCAGTATGTCGGGTCGTGATGTACACTCAGACTTAAAAGAAGAAAAAAAGAACCAGGTTTCCTTCAGTCTGTACTTTGTACTGTATGAGTGTTGAATTGACAATTAATATTATTCATAGTAAGTGTGAAACATCTGTGTCATAGCTCAGTCAACTTTTTTAATAACCAGTAATACAGCTGCACTCCCCAAAACATTGAGTAGATGTTCGTTAAACTTCAGAATAGAATCGTCGGTAAGATTCACTTAACTGAAAATAGCTGTTTTTAAGAAGTAAAAAGAAATGTCAATATTGTAAAGTATTTTTTTTTAAATGTCAGTCAGTAGCACAAAACCAACTTTTTATGTGTGTACTAAACCAACTGCCAGTTATTTTGTTTCTTTTAAGTTCAGGAATTGCCTTAATTTTCTGAAACGATGGACCAGTCAGTCTCCATGCAGAATTAGCCACATCCTGTCCAGTTTGGTTAAAGTTGATGCATCCTGACAACAGCATAGCAACCACCATCGGACTGCAGCTCACCCAACAAATGGCTCCAAAGCAAACATGGGGAATATGGTAATACACTGAAGTTTTCCATGTTTTTATTTTGTTATTTAATTAATAAATAGAGATGTGTTAATTTTCCAGGTACCAATGTTTTTGTGCGTCATGTAATTTCTGTGTTGTCTTCACACTTAACTTCTCTTTTAACGACTGTCGGCCTCACACAATAGCTGAAAGGTAAACTTCTTGAACTGTTCTTGGTTTTTCTAAAGGTGTCTGAGAGTAATGGCAAGCTGTACATAAGAGGTTACTGCAGAGTGCAACAAAGACATGTTTACTCATTTGTAATCAATGGCTTACTAAATGTGAATGTGCAAGAACCTGTAGCTAAACTCTATGAAGATAGTTATCACCGTTAAAATAAGGTCCATTTACAAACTGCTGTAAAAAGAATGGTCTGCCAGCCAGCAAAGCTGAATATAGAAATCAACAGCTTTAAATCCAAATTGAATAAGAATCACCCTTACTATATAGATTGTCACTCTTAGTATGAGAGATGTGAGTAATATTGAATGTGAATAGAAAATCTCGATTAAAGGCACCAACTTTTTCATGGAGAGGATTGTATTGTCGTTCTCGTGTTCACAGGTGACACAGATTTCGTTCTGGTCTCCAAATGTTTTATGAATGTGGAGTCCTGCAAATTCCACCTAAATACTTAAACATACTTATTGTGCTTTGGCATTCTGTGCTTCTTTAAAAAAGGATTTTAAAAATTCATTGTGAATTCTCTCCTTTTCTGTATGTCCAGATCCTCATTTGCTTTTGATTAATCAATAAAACAGTTTCCTCATCTTTGAATTGTTGTCCTTTGAGCACTTTCTAATATTCCCCTAAATGGCAGTGTCACCCTTATTCTCTACTACTGTATATGAGTGCCTTTAGTGTGACAGTGGCACACTAACAATGACACTTCATAAACCATTCAAATTACTAACAAATATTAATTTGATCCCTTCAAGCTTTGTAGTGCCAACACTAAGATGCATCAGATTTGCTGTTAGACAATATCATTGCTTTTGTCCCAGCTTGAGTTAACGCTAACCCTATTTTATAACTAAGAGTACTTATTTAGTGTACTGCTGAGGAACACAAAACATTTACATGACCATGTGTCCTTTATTACATGTTTCTACTGAACACAACTGTATCTAAACCTAAGAGGAAGCTTTGATCCAAATACAAAAGGACAGCATGAGAAGCATTTACAGAACTACAGTAAATATGCCATACTTTGGACAAATTATTTTGGTTTAAAAATCCTATCACTTTGTCTTTGAAACTCGCATACTGTTTACATTCATAATGAGTGTTGAGTGGGCCCTGGCAGTCATCATCACATCAGCTTTCTGAGTTAAGGGCATTGTTACAGCAACAGTTAATTGAGAAACCTGAATCAATACAAAATCCCCTTCAGTTTAATACACAATCAAGACAGAAAGGGCACCACATACTCTGTATACTATACACAATCAAGACAGAAAGGGCACCACATACTCTGTATACTCCCCTTTCACTCTGTAGGGGAGAGTGGTGTATGTTGAGCAACTTTTACATTCAGCATCACTATGTCAAGGGAAATATAGTATTCTTTCTAACAATGATGTCTACATATATTTCATGATGTTGTGTATTCCTGGAAATAAACATAACATTTTTGAAAACACAGCTTGTCCAGAAAAAGTGGACTCTTGGCACAACCTAACCCAGGTATGGGGTAAATTGAGCCGCCTTGGGGTAAGTGGGTGGTGGTGCTGGTAGGTAAAAGTTGAATTAATGGAAGGAGGGTTGTGGTATATTGAATGTCTTAAATGTATGCCTACTTTCAGATAAAGATCTTGCTGTTCAATATCACTTACCCTTCCATCTCTTGACCAGTTATCTGGGACAGGGATGTTTCAATCTGCCAATTCATTGGCAAGTTCTCTGTATTTGAGGCTACTAAGCCCATGAAACTGGCCCGTGAGATTCTTGATTTGTTTATCATCCTCAGACTCCCAAGTCATCAGATGAGACCTTGTGTTCCTCTGCTACTCTGTCACATCCTCTCTTTATACAGCTCAGACTCCATGTCATCAGATGAGACCTTGTGTTCCTCTGCTACTCTGTCACATCCTCTCTTTATACAGCTCAGACTCCAAGTCATCAGATGAGACCTTGTGTTCCTCTGCTACTCTGTCACATCCTCTCTTTATACAGCTCAGACTCCAAGTCATCAGATGAGACCTTGTGTTCCTCTGCTACTCTGTCACATCCTCTCTTTATACAGCTCAGACTCCAAGTCATCAGATGAGACCTTGTGTTCCTCTGCTACTCTGTCACATCCTCTCTTTATACAGCTCAGACTCCAAGTCATCAGATGAGACCTTGTGTTCCTCTGCTACTCTGTCACATCCTCTCTTTATACAGCTCAGACTCCAAGTCATCAGATGAGACCTTGTGTTCCTCTGCTACTCTGCCACATCCTCTCTTTATACAGCTCAGACTCCAAGTCATCAGATGAGACCCTGTGTTCCTCTGCTACTCTGTCACATCCTCTCTTTATACAGCTCAGACTCCAAGTCATCAGATGAGACCTTGTGTTCCTCTGCTACTCTGCCACAGACTCGCTTTCACACAGGTACATGTTTGTTACTGTACCTCTTCAGTGTATGTTTTCATTCCTTGCTGCTGCTCCTTCTCTCACTTCCTTGACTGCTCTGTTAAGAACCTCAAGGGGTGGCTTGATCCCTTCTTGTTTTACAATTCAATACACAGGCATGATAATGTCTGCTCCTTATCAATACAAATTCACTATCTTGAGTTCATATGCATGACACATTGCAAAAATACTATGCATATTATGTATAAAATGGACAAAATGCAATCATAATTTGTCATGGTGGTATTGGCTCAAGTTACCTCAAGGCAAACATTTTGACTATATTAGCCCAAACAGTTACAAGGATGCACTTTCATGCTAAGTTTAGGACCTCATATTGTAGCTTGTAAAGACCCCAACTGCTGTACAAAACAATCGTAAAACTATCTACATATAGGTTTAGATACAAGCATCAGATTGGCCTAGCAGTTAGAGCGTTGGGCCAGTGACTGAAATCAAATACCAGAGTCGACAACGTAAAAAAAAAAATCTATTGATGTTCCCTTGAGCAAGGCACTTAACCCTAATTGCTCCACGGTCCTCGTTGATCATGGCAGACCCTGGCTGTGACCCCACTCTTTGAGTGTGTCTCAGGGGGAGGTGTAATGTACAAAAAAAAGACACATTTCCAAATCACGTGTATTAATATACATTTGTAGATGTATGAAATAGGACAAATATAAGCACCTGCTAAATTATCATGGAACTTATAACAAATTCATTTAACTTTGTGAAAATCAGTTTTTGGGCCCTAACTTGCTTACCATATGGTTTCTTCCTTCCCAGACTCCATGAAATGATTGCCTCTTCCTAAATATTTGGTCACATTATTAGTTTTGTGCATGGTTTCCTAGAAACAAGAGGTGGCTCAACTAACCCCACTTTCCCCTAGTTGGCAAACGATGGCAGGGGAGTTGATCACAACAAAACACCACAGAATATCTCATTGCACATTGAAGTTACAAAATTAACACCAAAAATAACTTTCAAGACACTTAAGCAGAAATCAAGAGCCATTCAGTTCACCCTGCGACAGACATCTGAACCTCTCAGAAAGAGAACGAGTGAATACTGTAGGTGGAACGTGGTCAGGTCCGTGTGAGTTTGTCCGGGGGCATGAACCCGGAGTCTCCCAGTGTCCTCAGTGCCACCCTGCCGCTGGGGCGCACGGTGAGCCAGGTGATGCTGCCGTTGTTCAGCCCAATCCTCAGCCAGCCCTCTGGAGGAAACTGCAGGGCCCTGAGACATACAGAGAGAAAGAGATTGAGACCGTTAGAGCAACCGATACACCCTGATCTAACAAATATACACATCTGTCATGGGATGTTGGCAAGCACATCATTATTGTCACGAAATGCAAAAATATATAATACAGTATATTGGAATTGCTACACAAAGTCATGATGATTAGCATCATCTTGTTGAATGGGGCTTTGGTCCAGCTTCAGCCTGCCTCGGGAGAGCAACACACCTGCACACAAAATAGCGGATGACATTGGCATGACAGACGATGATCTCGTAGCTGTCCTCCTCCTGCTTGGGGTCAGCGCGGTGGATGTAGCGGCGGAAGGCAGCCTCGATCCGGGCCCCGTCCTCGTGGTACTGCTGTAGAGCGGTAGAAAGGTCCACAGTGGTTGTGTAAGACGAGAGTTTGAGCTGACCTCTGATTGCATTGCATTGCATGATACATACAAGCAGACAGCTGTAACTATACTGAACAACATGTAAAGTGTTGGTCCCATTTCTCATGAGCTGAAATAAAAGATCCAAGAAATGTTACATACGCACAGAAAAGGTCTCTCTCAAACTTTGTGCACACATTTGTTTACATCCCTGTTAGTGAGCATTTCTCCTTTGCCAAAATAATCCATCCACATGACAGGTTTGGGATATCAAGAAGCGGATTAAAACAGCATGATCATTACACAGTGGGTGGGCCTATGCCCTCCTAGGGCCACCCATGTCTGCATCCCTGCCCAGTCATGTGAAAACCATAGATTAGTGCCTAATTTATTTATTTCAATTGACTGATTTCCTTCTATAAACTATAACACAGTAAAATCTTAGAAATTGTTGCATGTTGAGTTTATATGTTTGTTCAGTATAGATAACAAGTGAAAGGGACACTGAACAGGAGGTAATATGACAGACACACAGGCCGTTGACAACCCAGAATGGCCATCTCACCACAGCGTCAGGCTTCCAGTGGGTGACAGGAGGCACAGGTTGAATGGGTGCTCCTTCTCTTAGCAAATCACAGCTCACCAGCTCCACCCCTAAACCAATAACATAATGGAAGATTAAAGTTAGTTAGCGGTGAGTAGTGAAATACTCATCATGATTCATGACATTTTTACGTCTGAAATATCTGAGATCAAAGCTTCTGAGGCTGTTATACATTTACATTTAAGTCATTTGGTATCAGGTGATGTGAATATCTGCAAGATGTATAGGAGCAGTGGACCAGCCCTTCTCCTGAACTACTGGCTTTTGCTCCTACTCTACACAAAACACCTGATTCAACCATATGGTCTATGGATTCAGTTGAATCAGGAGTGTTAGATTCAGTCTGAGAAACCCTTCAGGATGGTAGCTCTCCAGAAGGAGATGTGGTCACTCCGGATGTACGGTATTGGTTAGTCTCATGGGACCTGGATCTGAATATTGTATATACTCTGGAATACACCTCAGCTGTAAAGTGAATATTGTATATACTCTGGAATACACCTCAGCTGTAAAGTGAATATTGTATATACTCTGGAATACACCTCAGCTGTAAAGTGAATATTGTATATACTCTGGAATACACCTCAGCTCTAAAGTGAATATTGTATATACTCTGGAATACACCTCAGCTGTAAAGTGAATATTGTATATACTCCAGCATACACCTCAGCTGTAAAGTGAATATTGTATATACTCCAGCGTACACCTCAGCTGTAAAGTGAATATTGTATATACTCCAGCATACACCTCAGCTGTAAAGTGAATATTGTATATACTCCAGCATACACCTCAGCTGTAAAGTGAATATTGTATATACTCCAGCATACACCTCAGCTGTAAAGTGAATATTGTATATACTCCAGCATACACCTCAGCTGTAAAGTGAATATTGTATATACTCCAGCATACACCTCAGCTGTAAAGTGAATATTGTATATGCTCTGGCATACACCTCAGCTGTAAAGTGAATATTGTATATACTCCAGCATACACCTCAGCTGTAAAGTGAATATTGTATATACTCCAGCATACACCTCAGCTGTAAAGTGAATATTGTATATACTCCAGCATACACCTCAGCTGTAAAGTGAATATTGTATATACTCCAGCATACACCTCAGCTGTAAAGTGAATATTGTATATACTCCAGCATACACCTCAGCTGTAAAGTGAATATTGTATATACTCCAGCATACACCTCAGCTGTAAAGTGAATATTGTATATACTCCAGCATACACCTCAGCTGTAAAGTGAATATTGTATATACTCTGGAATACACCTCAGCTGTAAAGTGAATATTGTATATACTCCAGCGTACACCTCAGCTGTAAAGTGAATATTGTATATACTCCAGCATACACCTCAGCTGTAAAGTGAATATTGTATATACTCCAGCATACACCTCAGCTGTAAAGTGAATATTGTATATACTCTGGAATACACCTCAGCTGTAAAGTGAATATTGTATATACTCCAGCATACACCTCAGCTGTAAAGTGAATATTGTATATACTCCAGCATACACCTCAGCTGTAAAGTGAATATTGTATATACTCCAGCATACACCTCAGCTGTAAAGTGAATATTGTATATACTCCAGCATACACCTCAGCTGTAAAGTGAATATTGTATATACTCCAGCATACACCTCAGCTGTAAAGTGAATATTGTATATACTCCAGCATACACCTCAGCTGTAAAGTGAATATTGTATATACTCCAGCATACACCTCAGCTGTAAAGTGAATATTGTATATGCTCTGGCGTACACCTCAGCTGTAAAGTGAATATTGTATATACTCCAGCATACACCTCAGCTGTAAAGTGAATATTGTATATACTCCAGCATACACCTCAGCTGTAAAGTGAATATTGTATATGCTCTGGCGTGCGCCTCAGCTGTAAAGTAAATATTGTATATACTCCGGCATACGCCTCATCTGTAAAGTTTGCCGGTCTATGGTTCTGACCTGGGAGGTATTTGCTGATGATGTTGGCAGTCTCGGTGGCCCTGGCCATAGTGGAGTGGACCATGATGTCATACTTTAACCCAAGGGCAGCCAACCGCTGGCCAGTAAACTCAGCCTGCTCCCGACCTGCAGAACACAAACACATAGTCCCCCAAATTAGCAGACTGCAATTGTGAAACACTTTCACCACCTCTGTTGAGTGCTGCTGAATATACTCTTCTTATTCACTAAAATTCAACTGTTGAGCTGGAGAGTTGAGAAATAGGTCTATGTTTCATGCCTTTAGCAACATGAGTACACAGCAGCACTGGGTACACAACCTAAAGGGGTGAGGATTCTCTCATGGTCTCCATTGCCACCCAAGTTGTACTGGGAGTGTCTGATGAGGAGGATGTTGCGTGTGGCTTTGGGTTTCCCATTGTCCTGCTCTGAGCTGGGGTCTTCACTGACGACCTCCTTCTTCTTCCCATTTGTCAACAGTGCGGACGGGTCCCGCCTAGTACAGTACAGAGGGAAAAAATCAGTTGTGTGTTGCAGTTTACTTCTCTTGATGACATGCCAAGAGCCCAGACCTGTCAGGCTGTCAACATGTTGTCGCTGGCTGTTAATATCAATCAATCACACTGACTCAGTCAGACTAAACTACTTGACCCACGTGAACAGATCTGACCTCCCTCTATGTTTTATAGTAGTCTGCATCAGACTTAGCTAATAAAGGAGGCATACTTATCCCAGTTGAAGTCCCAGGCATTTCCGGTAGATTCAACAGTGCGGTTCCCCGCTGGCTGTGCAGCTTGCAAAACATTGAACAGGCTCCACCGAGCGGCTCGCGTGTGGCCGAAACAGCCCTGGTATTCAGCTGCAGCAGCCGCAACAACCAGCACCGCTGATCCGCCAGCGAACCCACACACTATTTTAATTGTCCTCCGATATGACATGTTGTGAAAAACTATAGGTTCTGTGCAGTGCGTTTTCTAGTTAGCGAGCTAACTTGCTAATGCCGCCCAACGTCTGTAGTAGAAGAGATCCCTTTCAAGAACTGATCAGCCAGCAGTCTCGAGGAGCGGCTAATCCTGACCTAGCTAGACAGCCCCTGGTCTGGTCTGTGGATTTACACCCTTTCTATGTGCAGGAATAGAGTGAATACCCTCCAACGACTCTTTAATCGCTAGCTAAAAATAAGTCCAGTCAAAGATTATGAAGCTACTTGGAATCACTTAACAAGCTAGCAGCTAATTAAAAAGGAAAACATACAGTGCTTGGAACTATGGTGTCTCGCTAGAGCCAAAGAACCAGCTAAACGCAGATATTACGATACGCGAAAGCTGGACAAAACTAACAAATTATTCACCATTAGAGGGCGCGCACAGCCCATGACAGATGCCAAAGACCTGAAAATTCAGCAGGGGAGCAGAGAGCTTGTGGAGGTCCTTAATATAATAAATAATAATAATCTCTTTTGGCTTTTCACTCTCTACCCTCACAGTAGGGCCAAAGTCAAAAGGAATGTATATGTAAAAACAGTTGCATAAAACGATAGTGATGAGTGACTGGTTTAGACAATGCAACATTTTTTTTAAACAAAATTAAATATATAAAATCCGATTTGAGGGTGAATAAAACGTGTGGCCCCTGGCTGTAACCTAAGCATCCCATCACAGTCCTCTTCGTTTTGCATTCAACTCGGTTTAAAATATATTATATTGTTATCTTCAACCTAGGCTCCACCTTTCAAGCGGTTTTGTGACCTCACTCGTGGGCTGGATTGCTAGAGTGGGATTTCTAGTCTTTCGGAGCGCAGTATATTTTTGCTTGACTATCTTTGGATGTGTGCGTTTAACAGTAATAAAGACAGATTTTCTGAATCGGTAAATGTAGATATTTCAGACTGGATATTTACATCTGTATACCGTCTCCAATTGGAATAAATAATTGAGGAATGTGGAAATTACAGAATGCCCAACAGCGTTGGAAAGAGATTTAAACCCACCAAATACATCCCGGTATCTACTGCTGCCACTTTTCTTGTGGGATCCACCACCTTATTCTTCGTTTTTACGTAAGTTTTATCCTTGTTTAAGTCATACATGCTTCTGCTAATAGTCTACACATAATAAAGCGTCCTCGTTAGTATCAGTCCTAGCCTAGGTCCAATGATCTGGTGGTAGCCAATGGCTATTACTGTTAGAAGTTTTTGTTGGAGGTTTAGACTGCTTTTTCGGGTCGGATCTTTATGCTGTTATGAATGGTTTACTCAAACGTTTTGACTGTGCACGGGACATGTTATTATTGTCTTGTACTCGTTTTGGTAACAATGTTTACGTGTGTCGAGACATTATGGTAGAAACTCCTTTGTGGCATGTAGGCCAACTTTATGCTATATTTGTTTCCCAAATTCATTTTTTTCTAGAATAAACGTCATTGGACACCCCACTCAAGCTTGAAGTAACCTAGGAGGTAGGCACATAGCGGGTATAGGTTACCATGCAGCCGTAGTCCGCCATACTTGCCAGCTAGTTTCTCCTTTAGTTCTACGGGAAAAACAAGCAACGGAGCAGCGAATAAATATTGTTGCAGCTGGTAGCTTGGGTTATGGATGAGTTCAATATTGAATAGGAATACTGCCTTGCCTTCGAAATCTACATCTAAGTGTTTAACGGGACATTTACTCCTGTCACTCATGTGCATGCGCTCTGAAGGTTGTAGGGTTTCGAGCGGTACTGCTGCACCTTCATTATGGAAATGTATGTGGTTTACAATGAGTGATGTTTTTCTGAAGGTTGTTTTTTTCCCACCCTGATTTGTTTTGTTCTATTTGTTTTGTTCTAGACGCGCACACACACGGTCCCACGTCATGGATTGCATCCCTGATTGACCCTGTGATCTACTTTAAATGCATAATTTATAGACCGGTTTATAATCTGATTGTAACATTTGGAGTACAGCCTAGGCCTGCTGCAAATTTGAATCTGCACTTAGATTTACAGCTGAGTCTATTTGCTTATGGAGACTAAGGGTTTGACTGAACTGGTGAGATTTATTGTCTATTTTGTGGTTAAATAGGTGTCACTTTCTACTCTGGCTGGTTTAGAGAGACTGTAAAGTGAAGCTTTGCCACACCACATTACATGTTATTTGTCCTACACCTGTTGTGTGACTCATGTGTTTTGCTAAAAGGACCATCAGATGTTCTCATGCAGTCACGATGTGATAAATAAATCATCAGATGTAACGTTATTTCATGTGATGATTATGATATCAGCCTTTATTCCATGACACTGTTCTCCTTCGTGCTGTTAAAAGCAGCTGTTTAAAAGGGAAACTGGTGCATGTAATTATTAGCAAACAACAAATAGAAAATCATCAAAAAAACAACAACAGAAGCAACGTAAAGCAAATGGTTTCAAATGTTGCCCAGACTAAACTATTCAGGGTGTAGCATGGTGTTTGTACTGGGGGTTAATGGTTTAGATTAAAGGAAACCTATGGACTTGGCTTGCCCTGTTGCCCAGACTAAACTATTCAGGGTGTAGCATGGTGTTTGTACTGGGGGTTAATGGTTTAGATTAAAGGAAACCTATGGACTTGGCTTGCCCTGTTGCCCAGACTAAACTATTCAGGGTGTAGCATGGTGTTTGTACTGGGGGTTAATGGTTTAGATTAAAGGAAACCTATGGACTTGGCTTGCCCTGTTGCCCAGACTAAACTATTCAGGGTGTAGCATGGTGTTTGTACTGGGGGTTAATGGTTTAGATTAAAGGAAACCTATGGACTTGGCTTGCCCTGTTGCCCAGACTAAACTATTCAGGGTGTAGCATGGTGTTTGTACTGGGGGTTAATGGTTTAGATTAAAGGAAACCTGTGGACTTGGCTTGCCCTGTTGCCCAGACTAAACTATTCAGGGTGTAGCATGGTGTTTGTACTGGGGGTTAATGGTTTAGATTAAAGGAAACCTATGGACTTGGCTTGCCCTGTTGCCCAGACTAAACTATTCAGGGTGTAGCATGGTGTTTGTACTGGGGGTTAATGGTTTAGATTAAAGGAAACCTGTGGACTTGGCTTGCCCTGTTGCCCAGACTAAACTATTCAGGGTGTAGCATGGTGTTTGTACTGGGGGTTAATGGTTTAGATTAAAGGAAACCTATGAACTTGGCTTGCCCTGTTGCCCAGACTAAACTATTCAGGGTGTAGCATGGTGTTTGTACTGGGGGTTAATGGTTTAGATTAAAGGAAACCTGTGGACTTGGCTTGCCCTGTTGCCCAGACTAAACTATTCAGGGTGTAGCATGGTGTTTGTACTGGGGTTAATGGTTTAGATTAAAGGAAACCTATGGACTTGGCTTGCCCTGTTGCCCAGACTAAACTATTCAGGGTGTAGCATGGTGTTTGTACTGGGGGTTAATGGTTTAGATTAAAGGAAACCTATGGACTTGGCTTGCCCTGTTGCCCAGACTAAACTATTCAGGGTGTAGCATGGTGTTTGTACTGGGGGTTAATGGTTTAGATTAAAGGAAACCTATGGACTTGGCTTGCCCTGTTGCCCAGACTAAACTATTCAGGGTGTAGCATGGTGTTTGTACTGGGGGTTAATGGTTTAGATTAAAGGAAACCTATGGACTTGGCTTGCCCTGTTGCCCAGACTAAACTATTCAGGGTGTAGCATGGTGTTTGTACTGGGGGTTAATGGTTTAGATTAAAGGAAACCTATGGACTTGGCTTGCCCTGTTGCCCAGACTAAACTATTCAGGGTGTAGCATGGTGTTTGTACTGGGGGTTAATGGTTTAGATTAAAGGAAACCTATGGACTTGGCTTGCCCTGTTGCCCAGACTAAACTATTCAGGGTGTAGCATGGTGTTTGTACTGGGGGTTAATGGTTTAGATTAAAGGAAACCTATGGACTTGGCTTGCCCTGTTGCCCAGACTAAACTATTCAGGGTGTAGCATGGTGTTTGTACTGGGGGTTAATGGTTTAGATTAAAGGAAACCTATGGACTTGGCTTGCCCTGTTGCCCAGACTAAACTATTCAGGGTGTAGCATGGTGTTTGTACTGGGGGTTAATGGTTTAGATTAAAGGAAACCTGTGGACTTGGCTTGCCCTGTTGCCCAGACTAAACTATTCAGGGTGTAGCATGGTGTTTGTACTGGGGGTTAATGGTTTAGATTAAAGGAAACCTATGGACTTGGCTTGCCCTGTTGCCCAGACTAAACTATTCAGGGTGTAGCATGGTGTTTGTACTGGGGTTAATGGTTTAGATTAAAGGAAACCTATGGACTTGGCTTGCCCTGTTGCCCAGACTAAACTATTCAGGGTGTAGCATGGTGTTTGTACTGGGGGTTAATGGTTTAGATTAAAGGAAACCTATGGACTTGGCTTGCCCTGTTGCCCAGACTAAACTATTCAGGGTGTAGCATGGTGTTTGTACTGGGGGTTAATGGTTTAGATTAAAGGAAACCTATGGACTTGGCTTGCCCTGTTGCCCAGACTAAACTATTCAGGGTGTAGCATGGTGTTTGTACTGGGGGTTAATGGTTTAGATTAAAGGAAACCTATGGACTTGGCTTGCCCTGTTGCCCAGACTAAACTATTCAGGGTGTAGCATGGTGTTTGTACTGGGGGTTAATGGTTTAGATTAAAGGAAACCTATGGACTTGGCTTGCCCTGTTGCCCAGACTAAACTATTCAGGGTGTAGCATGGTGTTTGTACTGGGGGTTAATGGTTTAGATTAAAGGAAACCTATGGACTTGGCTTGCCCTGTTGCCCAGACTAAACTATTCAGGTGTGTAGCATGGTGTTTGTACTGGGGGTTAATGGTTTAGATTAAAGGAAACCTATGGACTTGGCTTGCCCTGTTGCCCAGACTAAACTATTCAGTGTGTAGCATGGTGTTTGTACTGGGGTTAATGGTTTAGATTAAAGGAAACCTGTGGACTTGGCTTGCCCTGTTGCCCAGACTAAACTATTCAGGGTGTAGCATGGTGTTTGTACTGGGGGTTAATGGTTTAGATTAAAGGAAACCTATGGACTTGGCTTGCCCTGTTGCCCAGACTAAACTATTCAGTGTGTAGCATGGTGTTTGTACTGGGGGTTAATGGTTTAGATTAAAGGAAACCTATGGACTTGGCTTGCCCTGTTGCCCAGACTAAACTATTCAGGGTGTAGCATGGTGTTTGTACTGGGGGTTAATGGTTTAGATTAAAGGAAACCTGTGGACTTGGCTTGCCCTGTTGCCCAGACTAAACTATTCAGGGTGTAGCATGGTGTTTGTACTGGGGGTTAATGGTTTAGATTAAAGGAAACCTATGGACTTGGCTTGCCCTGTTGCCCAGACTAAACTATTCAGGGTGTAGCATGGTGTTTGTACTGGGGGTTAATGGTTTAGATTAAAGGAAACCTATGGACTTGGCTTGCCCTGTTGCCCAGACTAAACTATTCAGGGTGTAGCATGGTGTTTGTACTGGGGGTTAATGGTTTAGATTAAAGGAAACCTATGGACTTGGCTTGCCCTGTTGCCCAGACTAAACTATTCAGGGTGTAGCATGGTGTTTGTACTGGGGTTAATGGTTTAGATTAAAGGAAACCTATGGACTTGGCTTGCCCTGTTGCCCAGACTAAACTATTCAGGGTGTAGCATGGTGTTTGTACTGGGGGTTAATGGTTTAGATTAAAGGAAACCTGTGGACTTGGCTTGCCCTGTTGCCCAGACTAAACTATTCAGGGTGTAGCATGGTGTTTGTACTGGGGGTTAATGGTTTAGATTAAAGGAAACCTATGGACTTGGCTTGCCCTGTTGCCCAGACTAAACTATTCAGGGTGTAGCATGGTGTTTGTACTGGGGGTTAATGGTTTAGATTAAAGGAAACCTGTGGACTTGGCTTGCCCTGTTGCCCAGACTAAACTATTCAGGGTGTAGCATGGTGTTTGTACTGGGGGTTAATGGTTTAGATTAAAGGAAACCTATGGACTTGGCTTGCCCTGTTGCCCAGACTAAACTATTCAGGGTGTAGCATGGTGTTTGTACTGGGGGTTAATGGTTTAGATTAAAGGAAACCTATGGACTTGGCTTGCCCTGTTGCCCAGACTAAACTATTCAGGGTGTAGCGTGGTGTTTGTACTGGGGGTTAATGGTTTAGATTAAAGGAAACCTGTGGACTTGGCTTGCCCTGTTGCCCAGCAATCTAGATTGGAGTGTCAACAACAACTCCCTGGTTCCTCCCTGGCTGTAAGAGGCTTTGCATAGACAAATGGTCAGATGAAGAAGTAGGCTAATGCTGTAGCCCTGATGTGCTAGTTGTATGCATTGTCACCACAGTAGCTGATACAGTGCTGTGGAAAACTTCGTAGGTCCCTCTCCAATCTTCCAGACCTCGGTTTTTCTGCCCAGCTTCTCTATTGCAGCAGGGGTTCCAGTCAAGCTGTGTTCAGGGCCAGATAGATGGGCCAATCATTGACCCCCAACAGATGGGTAAGGATTAGGATTTTACCCTGGTGTTGCTTTGCTCTTTGATTTCTCATGCAGTTACATATTCAGAGGATTTGCCCATGTATAACGGAACCCCCTGGGGTGGAATAACTGAACACATCCACACTAAAATATGTGGGGCACACATGTTTTACACAATAGGGAAATGGGGATACCTAGTCAGTTGTCCAACTAAATGTATTCAACTGAAATGTGTATTCCGTATTTAACCCAACTCCTCTTAATCAGAGAGGTGCAGGGGGCTGCCATAATCAACATCCACGTCTTCGGCGCCAGGGGAACAGTGGGTTAACTGTCTTGCTCAGGGGCAAAACGACAGATTTCTACCTTGTCAGCTCAGGGATTCGATCCAGCAACCTTCCGGTTACTGGCCCAACGCTCTAACCACAATTCTCCTCAATACACCACAATACTCCTTAATAAACCGCAATGCAAAACAACATTCCACAGTGCACCACAACACAACACACAGCAGGAGACCACATATATGAAGCCCCACGTAAACTATGTTGAAAGACCTGTGAGCCATTTCCCTTCTCCCAGCCATAGAGTGAGTCATTGTGGGCCATGTGATTGCCAGCTCTTCACACAAATGTCATATCAGGCATGGAGGAAGACACTGTGTGAATAGTATAAGTGCCAGCTGAGCTCTGGCCCAGTGTTACTGTTACTGCTGTGCCTGGCTTGTCTGTCAGTGGCTTTACAGTGTCTGTCCTCCACGACCACAATATGATTCACTCATTCACATAAGGCTCATAATGCCATGTGACAAGGTTCCCTGATTCCTCCACGTAGGTCCAGCTTCTGGTATTTCTCCAGAAACAAGATGTACTATAACGTTGGACTGGGTGCTGACACAAACACTTTGTATAACGTCTTTCCCCATGCCCTTGACCAAATGCCCATTGTCCAATACATTTTCTACCTGCCATTGATAAAAATGCAGAAGCTAACTCTTATCATTTACTGTCGAAGACCGATATCCCCTTTTTAAAGGGGGGTGAGATGGAGGGGGGTGACACTATCAATTGATCGTGCGGATGGGTACTGCTTTCAGCAGTTTTTATGACTGTGTTATAGAAGAGGTGGCTGGTTGTGTTTAGAGGCAAAATATCTCCCAGGGAGTCATGTAAGTACACATTGGCAAGGGAGCCAGAGCAACGTGGACAGACAGAGAAATCTAATCTTTGACTTCCACATCTGTTTCCTCCTTTACAATATAGATTTATTTAAACGTGGCGATACTCAAGTTGTCCAGTAGACTCCATTGTTTCCTGATTAATTACTCTCTTTTCCTCCATGATCACTATTACTCTGCTGGTATGGGCAATGTTCGATCCAATGTCCATACTAGAATACCACTTAGAATGCCCAATACATTGCTTCATTCTAACTATATAGTATGCTGATGTGGACATTGTAACAAAAATCGGTCATTGTGAAAGTTATGTTCAAGTGTATAATGATACATTAGGATGTCATAGAGCAAACCAGGGGAGTCTTTAATCTCATACAGTACTTACTCACCCCAACATGATGGGGTGGTGGTGAGGGCTGGATAGATGGATTAATTCCAATATCCAGGGCTAAGTGCTTGATGTTTCCTGGTGTCTGTGGTGTTTTAAAACATTGTGGTAATCTCTTCTCTACCACATTAATTGAACTTTTAGGATAGTAATTAAATGTACATCCCCAATGATCTTAATCCAAATGACACCGATTCCCTAAATAGTTGGCTCTGGTCAACAGTAGTGCACTTTATAGGGAATATGGTGCCATTTGGGACACAGGCTGTGTGTGTTTACACAGCACTGCTGCTGTCCTCTCTCTTTATTGGGAGGTTCAGTAAACACTACTGCTGTCCCCTCTCTCTTTATTGGGAGGTTCAGTAAGCACTGCTGCTGTCCTCTCTCTTTATTGGGAGGTTCAGTAAGCACTGCTGCTGTCCTCTCTCTTTATTGGGAGGTTCAGTAAGCACTGCTGCTGTCCTCTCTCTTTATTGGGAGGTTCAGTAAACACTGCTGCTGTCCTCTCTCTTTATTGGGAGGTTCAGTAAGCACTGCTGCTGTCCTCTCTCTTTATTGGGAGGTTCAGTAAACACTACTGCTGTCCCCTCTCTCTTTATTGTGAGGTTCAGTAAACACTACTGCTGTCCCCTCTCTCTTTATTGGGAGGTTCAGTAAGCACTGCTGCTGTCCTCTCTCTTTATTGGGAGGTTCAGTAAGCACTGCTGCTGTCCTCTCTCTTTATTGGGAGGTTCAGTAAGCACTGCTGCTGTCCTCTCTCTTTATTGGGAGGTTCAGTAAGCACTGCTGCTGTCCTCTCTCTTTATTGGGAGGTTCAGTAAACACTGCGGCTATCCTCTCTCTTTATTGGGAGGTTCAGTAAGCGCTGCTGCCCTCTCTCTTTATTGGGAGGTTCAGTAAGCACTGCTGCTGCCCTCTCTCTTTATTGGGAGGTTCAGTAAGCACTGCTGCTGTCCTCTCTTTATTGGGAGGTTCAGTAAGCACTGCTGCTGTCCTCTCTCTTTATTGGGAGGTTCAGTAAGCACTGCTGCTGTCCTCTCTCTTTATTGGGAGGTTAAGTAAGCACTGCTGCTGTCCTCTCTCTTTATTGGGAGGTTCAGTAAGCACTGCTGCTGTCCTCTCTCTTTATTGGGAGGTTCAGTAAACACTGCTGCTGTCCTCTCTCTTTATTGGGAGGTTCAGTAAGCACTGCTGCTGTCCTCTCTCTTTATTGGGAGGTTCAGTAAGCACTACTGCTGTGTCCTCTCTCTTTATTGGGACGTTCAGTAAGCACTACTGCTGTGTCCTCTCTCTTTATTGGGAGGTTCAGTAAGCACTACTGCTGTGTCCTCCCTTTATTGGGAGGTTCAGTAAGCACTGCTGCTGTCCCCTCTCTCTTTATTGGGAGGTTCAGTAAGCACTGCTGCTGTTCAATTCATTTGTGTCAATAAGTACAGCATATTAGAGACCATGAGAGCCCAGCCCAGATCTCCACTCTCCTATAGTATATTAATGTGTTTGATTGTGGGTCTCACTGTGGATTTGACGTTAGTTTAGTAATTGAATCTACATTGTTTGTTTTGATGTGATATCAGCACCGTTTGTTTGATATCATTTTAAAGGATATAAGCCTTCTGTATTAAAATTGCATGATGGCATTTAGGCTGTCTGTCTGGTTTGCTAAATCACCCACCTTGTTCTTTGTGTTGTTTAGATTTTGAATATCTCATCCTCTTTTAGATTATCACTAGACTTCAGATTTTGCTCTCGTTCTCTCCGTCTCTGTCTCTCCATCCGTGCAGCTTTTCTATCCTGTCACTACTCTGGAAAGAGCAGAGCTCTCCTTCCTCATGCAGTGTCACAGTGAGTTAACATCAGAGATGAAGATAACAGGATTGATATACTGCCGATAACATGAGAGCGATAGGTTATAGGGGACACGTCAGTCTTCTGTGTCATATAGATGCTGATAATCTCACTGAGATCCGCAATGCCAAAGTGATTCATAAAATCACTACACAACTGCCTGTCCTCAGGTTTGGGTAGATACACCATTGAAAATGCTTTTAGCAGGTCTGGGTCTGTGGCTAGTCGTGTCAGATTAAATAGCAATACAATTTCATCCATATTTCCTCTTTTACAAGCAGCACCTCAGGTTATGGAGTGGTCTGGTAGATGAATCTGGTGCTGGGTTGTGCTGTTCTCTCTCTTTCTCTCAAAGGGCTCCTCCCAGTCATGTACTATATTACAGCAAGAACATGGGAGGAATGAAGATGACTCACAGGTCGATATAAATGCAATGTTGGTTTTATTGTGCATGTAATTCTACTCCCCTTCAATAACATGGAAAATAATTGTTTAAATTGTGTATATACCTTATTAGTTCTCATTAATGTTGGCTCCCTCGTGGAGATTACTAATCTCTGCATGGTCTTTGAGACATTAACCCCACTCTTTTTCACTACACTATATTCTTTCTATCACAGTTTATTTTTTATCAGGAATGTGATGTTTGATTGTGTTTGTAATCTACATCATGTCTATACTTTAAAAGGGACAGTTGTTTGATGGCTCTAGTTGTTTGATGGCTGATGGACCAATCCCAAATCTTGAAACGGACTATATATATATTTTTTTATCAATCATGAAACGATAACTATGTACTGTTGCTCATACAGTAAGATACGATGATTCCTCCTTATCAAATGTCTTGGGGCTGAATACAGTCATCAGATTTGGCAGCATACACAGAAACCATAGAGTTCAATTTTAAGGTAAAGGTTTACATAACCTCTTTAATGAACACTGACTGTTCCCCTCCACAATTTATAGATGGGTACTGTATGGTCTCATGCTATAGATGGGTAGTGTATGGTCTCATGCTATGGATGGGTACTGTATGGTCTCATGCTATGGATGGGTACTGTATGGTCTCATGCTATGGATGGGTACTGTATGGTCTCATGCTATGGATGGGTACTGTATGGTCTCATGCTATAGATGGGTTGTGTATGGTCTCATGCTATGGATGGGTTGTGTATGGTCTCATGCTATGGATGGGTACTGTATGGTCTCATGCTATAGATGGGTACTGTATGGTCTCATGCTATAGATGGGTACTGTATGGTCTCATGCTATAGATGGGTACTGTATGGTCTCATGCTATGGATGGGTGGTGTATGGTCTCATGCTATAGATGGGTAGTGTATGGTCTCATGCTATAGATGGGTACTGTATGGTCTCATGCTATAGATGGGTTGTGTATGGTCTCATGCTATGGATGGGTGGTGTATGGTCTCATGCTATGGATGGGTAGTGTATGGTCTCATGCTATGGATGGGTGGTGTATGGTCTCATGCTATAGATGGGTACTGTATGGTCTCATGCTATGGATGGGTACTGTATGGTCTCATGCTATGGATGGGTACTGTATGGTCTCATGCTATAGATGGGTACTGTATGGTCTCATGCTATAGATGGGTGGTGTATGGTCTCATGCTATAGATGGGTGGTGTATGGCCTCATGCTATAGATGGGTGGTGTATGGCCTCATGCTATACATGGTGGTGTATGACCTCATGCTATACAGGGTGGTGTATGGCCTCATGCTATACATGGGTGGTGTATGGCCTCATGCTATACATGGGTGGTGTATGGCCTCATGCTATACATGGTGGTGTATGGCCTCATGCTATACATGGTGGTGTATGGTCTCATGCTATAGATGAGTGGTGTATGGTCTCATGCTATACATGGGTGGTGTATGGCCTCATGCTATACATGGGTGGTGTATGGCCTCATGCTATACATGGTGGTGTATGGCCTCATGCTATACATGGTGGTGTATGGCCTCATGCTATACATGGTTGGTGTATGGCCTCATGCTATACAGGGTGGTGTATGGCCTCATGCTATACATGGGTGGTGTATGGCCTCATGCTATACATGGTGGTGTATGGCCTCATGCTATACATGGTGGTATATGGCCTCATGCTATACATGGTGGTATATGGCCTCATGCTATACATGGTGGTGTATGGCCTCATGCTATACATGGTGGTGTATGGCCTCATGCTATACATGGTGGTGTATGGCCTCATGCTATACATGGTGGTGTATGGCCTCATGCTATACATGGTGGCGTATGGCCTCATGCTATACATGGTGGTGTATGGCCTCATGCTATACATGGTGGTGTATGGCCTCATGCTATACATGGTGGTATATGGCCTCATGCTATACATGGTGGTATATGGCCTCATGCTATACATGGTGGTGTATGGCCTCATGCTATACATGGTGGTGTATGGCCTCATGCTATACATGGTGGTGTATGGCCTCATGCTATACATGGTGGTATATGGCCTCATGCTATACATGGGTGGTGTATGGCCTCATGCTATACATGGTGGTGTATGGTCTCATGCTATAGATGAGTGGTGTATGGCCTCATGCTATACATGGTGGTATATGGTCTCATGCTATACATGGTGGTATATGGTCTCATGCTATACATGGTGGTATATGGCCTCATGCTATACATGGTGGTATATGGCCTCATGCTATACATGGTTGGTGTATGGCCTCATGCTATACATGGTTGGTGTATGGCCTCATGCTATACATGGTGGTATATGGCCTCATGCTATACATGGTGGTGTATGGCCTCATGCTATACATGGTGGTATATGGCCTCATGCTATACATGGTGGTATATGGCCTCATGCTATACATGGTGGTATATGGCCTCATGCTATACATGGTGGTGTATGGCCTCATGCTATACATGGTGGTGTATGGCCTCATGCTATACATGGTGGTGTATGGCCTCATGCTATACATGGTGGTGTATGGCCTCATGCTATACATGGTGGCGTATGGCCTCATGCTATACATGGTGGTGTATGGCCTCATGCTATACATGGTGGTGTATGGCCTCATGCTATACATGGTGGTATATGGCCTCATGCTATACATGGTGGTATATGGCCTCATGCTATACATGGTGGTGTATGGCCTCATGCTATACATGGTGGTGTATGGCCTCATGCTATACATGGTGGTGTATGGCCTCATGCTATACATGGTGGTATATGGCCTCATGCTATACATGGGTGGTGTATGGCCTCATGCTATACATGGTGGTGTATGGTCTCATGCTATAGATGAGTGGTGTATGGCCTCATGCTATACATGGTGGTATATGGTCTCATGCTATACATGGTGGTATATGGTCTCATGCTATACATGGTGGTATATGGCCTCATGCTATACATGGTGGTATATGGCCTCATGCTATACATGGTTGGTGTATGGCCTCATGCTATACATGGTTGGTGTATGGCCTCATGCTATACATGGTGGTATATGGCCTCATGCTATACATGGTGGTGTATGGCCTCATGCTATACATGGTGGTATATGGCCTCATGCTATACATGGTGGTGAATGGCCTCATGCTATAGATGAGTGGTGTATGGCCTCATGCTATACATGGTGGTGTATGGCCTCATGCTATACATGGTGGTATATGGCCTCATGCTATACATGGGTGGTGTATGGCCTCATGCTATACATGGTGGTGTATGGCCTCATGCTATACATGGTTGGTGTATGGCCTCATGCTATACATGGTGGTATATGGCCTCATGCTATACATGGTGGTGTATGGCCTCATGCTATACATGGTGGTATATGGCCTCATGCTATACATGGTGGTGAATGGCCTCATGCTATAGATGAGTGGTGTATGGCCTCATGCTATACATGGTGGTATATGGTCTCATGCTATACATGGTGGTATATGGTCTCATGCTATACATGGTGGTATATGGCCTCATGCTATACATGGGTGGTGTATGGCCTCATGCTATACATGGTGGTATATGGCCTCATGCTATACATGGTTGGTGTATGGCCTCATGCTATACATGGTGGTGTATGGCCTCATGCTATACATGTTGGTGTATGGCCTCATGCTATACATGGTGGTGAATGGCCTCATGCTATAGATGAGTGGTGTATGGCCTCATGCTATACATGGTGGTATATGGTCTCATGCTATACATGGTGGTATATGGTCTCATGCTATACATGGTGGTGTATGGCCTCATGCTATACATGGTGGTGTATGGCCTCATGCTATACATGGTGGTGTATGGCCTCATGCTATACATGGGTGGTGTATGGCCTCATGCTATACATGGTGGTGTATGGCCTCATGCTATACAGGGTGGTGTATGGCCTCATGCTATACAGGGTGGTGTATGGCCTCATGCTATACATGGTGGTGAATGGCCTCATGCTATACATGGTGGTGAATGGCCTCATGCTATACATGGTGGTGTATGGCCTCATGCTATACATGGGTGGTGTATGGCCTCATGCTATACATGGTGGTATATGGCCTCATGCTATACATGGTGGTATATGGCCTCATGCTATACATGGTGGTATATGGCCTCATGCTATACATGGTGGTGTATGGCCTCATGCTATACATGGTGGTGTATGGCCTCATGCTATACATGGTGGTGTATGGCCTCATGCTATACATGGTGGTGTATGGCCTCATGCTATACATGGTGGCGTATGGCCTCATGCTATACATGGTGGTGTATGGCCTCATGCTATACATGGTGGTGTATGGCCTCATGCTATACATGGTGGTATATGGCCTCATGCTATACATGGGTGGTGTATGGCCTCATGCTATACATGGTGGTATATGGCCTCATGCTATACATGGTGGTGTATGGCCTCATGCTATACATGGTGGTGTATGGCCTCATGCTATACATGGTGGTATATGGCCTCATGCTATACATGGGTGGTGTATGGCCTCATGCTATACATGGTGGTGTATGGTCTCATGCTATAGATGAGTGGTGTATGGCCTCATGCTATACATGGTGGTATATGGTCTCATGCTATACATGGTGGTATATGGTCTCATGCTATACATGGTGGTATATGGCCTCATGCTATACATGGTGGTATATGGCCTCATGCTATACATGGTTGGTGTATGGCCTCATGCTATACATGGTGGTGTATGGCCTCATGCTATACATGGTGGTATATGGCCTCATGCTATACATGGTGGTGTATGGCCTCATGCTATACATGGTGGTATATGGCCTCATGCTATACATGGTGGTATATGGCCTCATGCTATACATGGTGGTGTATGGCCTCATGCTATACATGGTGGTGTATGGCCTCATGCTATACATGGTGGTATATGGCCTCATGCTATACATGGTGGTGTATGGCCTCATGCTATACATGGTGGTGTATGGCCTCATGCTATACATGGTGGTATATGGCCTCATGCTATACATGGTGGTGTATGGCCTCATGCTATACATGGTGGTATATGGCCTCATGCTATACATGGTTGGTGTATGGCCTCATGCTATACATGGTGGTGTATGGCCTCATGCTATACATGGTGGTGTATGGCCTCATGCTATACATGGTGGTGAATGGCCTCATGCTATAGATGAGTGGTGTATGGCCTCATGCTATACATGGTGGTATATGGTCTCATGCTATACATGGTGGTATATGGTCTCATGCTATACATGGTGGTATATGGCCTCATGCTATACATGGGTGGTGTATGGCCTCATGCTATACATGGTGGTATATGGCCTCATGCTATACATGGTTGGTGTATGGCCTCATGCTATACATGGTGGTGTATGGCCTCATGCTATACATGGTGGTGTATGGCCTCATGCTATACATGGTGGTGAATGGCCTCATGCTATAGATGAGTGGTGTATGGCCTCATGCTATACATGGTGGTATATGGCCTCATGCTATACATGGTGGTATATGGTCTCATGCTATACATGGTGGTATATGGCCTCATGCTATACATGGTTGGTGTATGGCCTCATGCTATACATGGTGGTGTATGGCCTCATGCTATACATGGTGGTGTATGGCCTCATGCTATACATGGTGGTGAATGGCCTCATGCTATAGATGAGTGGTGTATGGCCTCATGCTATACATGGTGGTATATGGCCTCATGCTATACATGGTGGTGTATGGCCTCATGCTATACATGGTGGTGAATGGCCTCATGCTATAGATGAGTGGTGTATGGCCTCATGCTATACATGGTGGTATATGGCCTCATGCTATACATGGTTGGTGTATGGCCTCATGCTATACATGGTGGTGTATGGCCTCATGCTATACATGGTGGTGTATGGCCTCATGCTATACATGGTGGTGAATGGCCTCATGCTATAGATGAGTGGTGTATGGCCTCATGCTATACATGGTGGTATATGGTCTCATGCTATACATGGTGGTATATGGTCTCATGCTATACATGGTGGTATATGGCCTCATGCTATACATGGTGGTGAATGGCCTCATGCTATACATGTGTGGTGTATGGCCTCATGCTATACATGGTGGTATATGGTCTCATGCTATACATGGTGGTATATGGCCTCATGCTATACATGGTGGTGTATGGCCTCATGCTATACATGGTGGTGTATGGCCTCATGCTATACAGGGTGGTGTATGGCCTCATGCTATACAGGGTGGTGTATGGCCTCATGCTATACATGGTGGTGAATGGCCTCATGCTATACATGGTGGTGTATGGCCTCATGCTATTACATGGGTGGTGTATGGCCTCATGCTATACATGGTGGTATATGGCCTCATGCTATACATGGTGGTGTATGGCCTCATGCTATACATGGTGGTATATGGCCTCATGCTATACATGGTGGTATATGGCCTCATGCTATACATGGTGGTGTATGGCCTCATGCTATACATGGTGGTATATGGCCTCATGCTATACATGGTGGTATATGGCCTCATGCTATACATGGTGGTGTATGGCCTCATGCTATACATGGTGGTGTATGGCCTCATGCTATACATGGTGGTGTATGGCCTCATGCTATACATGGTGGTATATGGCCTCATGCTATACATGGTGGTGTATGGCCTCATGCTATACATGGTGGTGTATGGCCTCATGCTATACATGGTGGTATATGGCCTCATGCTATACATGGGTGGTGTATGGCCTCATGCTATACATGGTGGTGAATGGCCTCATGCTATAGATGAGTGGTGTATGGCCTCATGCTATACATGGTGGTATATGGTCTCATGCTATACATGGTGGTATATGGCCTCATGCTATACATGGTGGTATATGGCCTCATGCTATACATGGTTGGTGTATGGCCTCATGCTATACATGGTGGTATATGGTCTCATGCTATACATGGTGGTATATGGCCTCATGCTATACATGGTTGGTGTATGGCCTCATGCTATACATGGTGGTGTATGGCCTCATGCTATACATGGGTGGTGTATGGCCTCATGCTACACAGGGTGGTGTATGGCCTCATGCTATACAGGGTGGTGTATGGCCTCATGCTATACAGGGTGGTGTATGGCCTCATGCTATACAGGGTGGTGTATGGCCTCATGCTATACATGGTGGTGAATGGCCTCATGCTATACATGGTGGTGAATGGCCTCATGCTATACATGGGTGGTGTATGGCCTCATGCTATACATGGTGGTGAATGGCCTCATGCTATACATGGTGGTGTATGGCCTCATGCTATACATGGGTGGTGTATGGCCTCATGCTATACATGGTGGTGTATGGCCTCATCTCATCCATACTTTGTAATTGAGGGATTCAATAGAAACATAAGGATGATTATGTTAGCTTGAGTCTCTTATTTACATGAGGTAGGCCTGTAGATCAATGTCATTTCTATTGTATTTATTTTATACTATCTAGAGTTCATGCGTTTTGTTTGTTTGCGTCTTTAGGGAAACTGACAAACACAAAAAATTAGTTGAAGATTAATTTTTCCACTGACGATGAAGAGAGAAATGGCATCAATACAACAAAACACCAAAGACTTATTTCAAACAATAGACAGTGTGATGACTCCCTCTGACTCTCTCTCCGATGGGGGTTTACACACTCCAAGATGGATACATCTCCTATATTTTATTTTACTGCAGGCTATGTGACAGTAATTAGATCAAATGTATATTTCAGACCAGGAGTTTTGATATAATATAAAGGCAAGCTCCCAAATTACTCTGTTAACATGGATATCAACCCATAATATGTAGTTATCGACTTCATCCTCCCAGCCTTCCCCTATCTCCCACCCCCTCACAGGGAGAGCAATATCCCAGTCGTTATCTGCCACGGGCTATGGCATGGTACTACCATAAATCATATCCCTCTCCTCCATAACCATGGCATGGTACTACCATAAATCAGTTCCCTCTCCTCTATAACCATGACACGGTACTATCATAAATCAGTTCCCTCTCCTCCATAACCATGGCATGGTACTACCATAAATCAGTTCCCTCTCCTCCATAACCATGGCATGGTACTACCATAAATCAGTTCCCTCTCCTCTATAACCATGACACGGTACTATCATAAATCAGTTCCCTCTCCTCCATAACCATGGCATGGTACTACCATAAATCAGTTCCCTCTCCTCTATAACCATGACATGGTACTACCATAAATCAGTTCCCTCTCCTCCATAACCATGGCATGGTACTACCATAAATCAGATCCCTCTCCTCTATAACCATGGCAAGGTACTACCATAAATCAGTTCCCTCTCCTCCATAACCATGGCACGGTACTACCATAAATCAGTTCCCTCTCCTCCATAACCATGGCATGGTACTACCATAAATCAGTCCCTCTCCTCCATAACCATGGCATGGTACTACCATAAATCAGATCCCTCTCCTCTATAACCATGGCATGGTACTACCATAAATCAGATCCCTCTCCTCCATAACCATGGCATGGTACTACCATAAATCAGATCCCTCTCCTCTATAACCATGGCAAGGTACTACCATAAATCAGTTCCCTCTCCTCCATAACCATGGCACGGTACTACCATAAATCAGTTCCCTCTCCTCCATAACCATGGCATGGTACTACCATAAATCAGATCCCTCTCCTCTATAACCATGGCAAGGTACTACCATAAATCAGTTCCCTCTCCTCCATAACCATGGCACGGTACTACCATAAATCAGTTCCCTCTCCTCTATAACCATGGCATGGTACTACCATAAATCAGTTCCCTCTCCTCCATAACCATGGTATGTCCAGCTTTTGCTTCGCCACAGATAGATAGATGTCTTGGACCAGCCATTTCTTCATACCCCATAGCTAGACCCAACCAACCACAGCCTGTCTGCAGTGAGTCAGAGAGGGTTGACACAAGACAGACAAGCATGCCTTACATCTTCCCCCTACATTGGTATTGACGAGTGAATGAGGCCAGTGAATAAAAGGCTGGGTCATCTAATCTGATTCCATCCTAGCCTTCTGTCACTGACTGACAACTAGGTTAAGATAATGCTGACGGATCAGCTTCCCTGGTTGTGTCTGGCATCCTGAAAAGAGTAGGTTCCTCCTGCCTGGCAAAACACAGCCTCATGCCTGCCCTCCATTACATTAACCACGGCCGTGCACAGGTTGTTATTGAAATGAGTGCTATATATAATTCTAATAAGATGTGGCAGCTAGGCATTTGAAATAGACTGGGTGTGTGCATGACTGTAAGTTATGTATACAGTAATTCCATCTGCGTCTGACCAAGTGCTTTTAACAAAGACTGATCTATGTTTTGTTGGTTTTGGCATTGATTTGAAAGCAGCAGAGGTTTAATCTGAATCATGTTTATATGTTTTGATCTGAGCCTTATTGGACTTTAAAATGATTTGATGGCTCAAACTGTTTTGCTGCTGCCCTATTTCTCCCCAACTTAGAGAGAAGACACAGCCTTATGTTGTGCTTGGGTTTTTGTGTGCCGTTTTGCATTCTGCCTTGAATGTGACAAACACAATGCCTCAAACAGTAGGGGGGAAATTCCTTTATTTTGCCATAATCTTTTATCTGTGTCGAAGCTAGGGAGAGCGCTTTTCTGCATTGCTACTTCAGAACTTTTCTTTTTATGTCTCTCTATTTGCCCTCAAGCTTTTTCTGAGCTCCGTCAAAAATAACTTGTGCCCTGTGATGCCATGGCTTGGCTAAATGAAGCCATCTGTATGTAGCCAGAGCAGCTCAAAGCAGCAGTGTGGCTGAAAAAGTGCGGGGAAGGGGAGTGAGGCACTTGGGACTGGAAGTACTCTTTCTGAGAACATGTGGGATTGATTTCGACCTCCAACCGCTCCCTCCCTGGGCGTCTCCTCCCTGTTTCCCCCTCTATTCACTGTTTGGCAGATTCGTTACCGACCAGGAATAAGTTGAAATAGAGCTCTGCCTCTGACACCTCGTGCTAAAAGTGCCATTTATACAGAGATCGAAAGAAGGCCTGGAGTACAGCTGTGTCTGTCTCACAGTTATAAAAGGAGATGTGTGTAGTTAGAGGAGTGTAGCCTACGTCTCAAGTACTCCAGAGAACCATAGAAACAGACACAGGGGAGAAAGAGATAGATAGGCCGATCGAGTGTGGGGTTTTCATATCTTTGGCCATTTCGGTCCATCTTTAGAAGACCCCAGAGATGGGCACATCAGAAAGAGCTGTGGTACTCAGTCATCTTTAACAAGCAGAGTGACATACATGCGAGTGGTCATGAAGGGCTAGCCTCGCCACTCTAGGACCTCTGTTTGGCTTTGGCCTCAGCCTTTGTAGTAGTTCTGAGGAGCTCTTATAGCTACTGTCACATAGCTTTAGTCAGACAGACCTTTGGATAGTTCACAAATGGAAAGACAACAAATATACAGTGTAAATTCTGTATTAAAATGCATGAGAAATGATCTGCCTAATGTCACCTGCTCTTAGATTGAGATGTTGTCTGTCCACTCCACACATGCTCACAGAATCGAGATATTAATGCTGTTGATGATTGTTTTAATGGACTATGTTGAGCATCCCAAAAGCCATATGCGCCCTGGTCAAAAGTAGTGCAGCACATAGGGAATAGGGTGCCATTGGGATGCTGCCTACCCTGGCTGCTATATACAGCCTACCCTGGCTGCTATATACAGCCTACCCTGGCTGCTATATACAGCCTACCCTGGCTGCTATATACAGCCTACCCTGGCTGCTATATACAGCCTACTCTGGCTGCTATATACAGCCTACTCTGGCTGCTATATACAGCCTACTCTGGCTGCTATATACAGCCTACCCTGGCTGCTATATACAGCCTACCCTGGCTGCTATATACAGCCTACACTGGCTGCTATATACAGCCTACACTGGCTGCTATATACAACCTACACTGGCTGCTATATACAACCTACCCTGGCTGCTATATACAGCCTACCCTGGCTGCTATATACAGCCTACCCTGGCTGCTATATACAGCCTACCCTGGCTGCTATATACAGCCTACCCTGGCTGCTATATACAGCTTACCCTGGCTGCTATATACAGCCTACCCTGGCTGCTATATACAGCCTACCCTGGCTGCTATACACAGCCTACCCTGGCTGCTATACACAGCCTACCCTGGCTGCTATACACAGCCTACCCTGGCTGCTATATACAGCCTACCCTGGCTGCTATATACAGCCTACCCTGGCTGCTATATACAGCCTACCCTGGCTGCTATACTCTGCAGTGGGTGAGTGGTGAAACGACACTCTGTAATTTGTCTGTTTTCTACCTTACTTAGTTTGAATAGACTGAGTGCAATGCACATGGACTGATTTGTCTGTGGAGACATGAGTTTAAGAAGCACTCATTAATCTTACCTGAAAATATCTTGTGGTTAAGGATTTTTGTTGAGTTGATTTTTTTTATCTAGCCCTATTATAATAGCCATATTTTTGTCAGTGAATTAATTCAGTAATGGTTTACTGTAATCTGGATTTGCAGTAGTTGATTTTTATGCAGAGCCTTTGGTGACCAGACAATACCTATTATACTGCTGTACGCTGTAATGTGTGACCAAATCGATTCTCCTCTGTTTAAGATGAAAACAGTTTGTGAGCTGCATGTTGAGTGGTACCGCAGCCCGCCAAGCAGAACTGTAATCTGTATCTCACTTCGCACCAGTTCTAATGGTTTTTAGAGCCTGAATGATACTATATTAGCCCCAATTAAAGCATAACATTTGTATTTAAACTCCAGTGTCAGTCATGATTAATAGGAATACTAAAGTTGTGTTTTTAAAAAAAGAGGAAGTTTTGTTAGAGGTTTTGTTGGCTAGCCCATTTGACAGAAACATTAGTCAAAAATGTATAGTGATTAAAATCCCCTCACAGTAAAATGTCCAGACAAGTCTTAGCCATGGATTTCCTCTGGGAGAAATGTTTTCCTTGGCTGTGTGAAGTGGGGCAGAATACTTACAAATCTGAAGAACTGTTATCAGAGCACAACCTGAGGCCGGGGTGTCATTGTTCCGTTACTGTGACTCTTCTCAACAGCATTATGAAATGATTGTTCATACTCCATCTCATCTACCAATATTGACTCACTGACCACATGGCTACTTGGCTAGATACAATCCTATCCACGTTACCAGCATGTTTACACCACTAACCAGGTTTCCATCAAACATTTTATGTGGGTGAAGTACATTTCAGATAAAACGTTTCATAACAGGCCTGATGGAAAAGGATCATTTCTCTGTAATCTTTCCAAATATCAACAAAACCAAACACGCTAGACAAGGTGGGATCTTTATGTGTCGATAAAATGTATTATGCAAGAAATGGCGGTGGAAACGTTTTAATGCGCAAATATTTACATAAAACTCTCATATTGAAGTAAATTTGCAGTCACCCTATGATGTGTTGTGTGGTCCACCAACTACAGCTCGGGAAAGTATACAGTTTATTAGGCTACAGATTTAATCAATTATGACGAACTTCACAAGGTGGTGAAAGTCCATGGTGATGAGCTTGATGCTCCTTTCCCATAAATATTGAGGATCTTATTCTGGTGACATGATTATTGATGCTTGGCTGTCATTTATTCATTCACATTTTTTCTCTCTTTTGTCAATAATAATTTCATCATGTTGGCTATACCAGCACTGTATATGGTAGCTGTTGGCTAGAGCACACGGCCAATACCTGAGTGGGCACATTCACTATATAACGCAAATTATTTTGGTGAGAAAACATCAGTAGAATGAAAATGACATGGAAACCCATTTAATTTGTATGTTTTATTCGGTACATGGGAATTTAACCCCAAAATGTACTTTAATGTGCATTATGTCTGGTGGGAAAATGTGCATATTGTTTTTATGCAGATTTTTAGAATATTCACATTCAAATCTGTCACCAGTTGGATACTGGTTAGCAGTTAGCTACTGACCATTTAAAATAACTATTTACAAATGAATTGGTTATGGCTCGGCTCATTCCAGCCATGAACTGTTATCTAATTGATGCAGGGGCTCTCTGATAGTGTGTGTTTGTAAGTCTGCAGATATCTTCCCTGCATTGGGATGACAGGAGGATTCTATGGGCAGAAGGGTATAGAAGGAGTATCAGTTCTTTCTTATTTCATCTGGACCAAGGATGTTTTCTGTTTGTCCTGCTGCTTCTCTCTCATCGTGACCTCACTGAAATAGCCCATCTGGCTAGGGGATGGGGATGGGGGTGGGGATGGCTAGGGGATGGGGATAGGGGTGGGGATAGGGATGGGAATGGCTAGGGGATGGGGATGTCTAGGGGATGGGGATGGGGATGGGGATGAGGATGTCTAGGGGATGGGGATGGGGATGAGGATGGGGATGTGGATGGCTAGGGGATGGGGATGGGGATGGCTAGGGGATGGGGATGGGGGTGGGGATGGGGATGGTGATGGGGATGGGGATGTCTAGGGGATGGGGATGGGGATGAGGATGGGGATGGGGATGTCTAGGGGATGGGGATGGCTAGGGGATGGGGATGGGGATGGTGATGGGGATGGGGATGTCTAGGGGATGGGGATGGCTAGGGGATGGGGATGGGGATGAGGATGGGGATGAGGATGGGGATGGGGATGGGGATGGGGATGGGTTGGAACTTGTATGTCAGTGTTGCAAATGGCAGAGTCTGCCTCCCCTTCCTATTTCAACAGATCTGTGAGGTGGTGTCTGTCATCTGTCAGTCTGTATCCGGACACACCAGCTGCACTGCTGTAGGCTTTCATACTAAGGACTAAACATCAGAGGGATGGGAGCTAAATCAGCCACTGAGTGGTTGTATCTCTGTCTTGATCAACATGGTTGGTGGAAGCCTCCCGGGTGGCGCAGTGGTTAAGGGCGCTGTACTGCTGTGCTATCAGAGTCCCTGGGTTCGCGCCCAGGCTCTGTCGTAACCGGCCGTGACCGGGAGGTCCGTGGGGCGACGCATAATTGGCCTAGTGTCGTCCGGGTTAGGGAGGGCTTGGTCGGTAGGGATGTCCTTGTCTCATCGCGCACCAGCGACTCCTGTGGCGGGCCGGGCGCAGTGCGCACTAACCAAGGTTGCCATGTGACACATTGGTGCGGCTGGCTTCCGGGTTGGATGCGCGCTGTGTTAAGAAGCAGTACGGCTGGTTGGGTTGTGTATCGGAGGACGCATGACTTTCAACCTTCGTCTCTCCTGAGCCCTAGCGATGAGACAAGATAGTAGCTACTACAACAATTGGATACCACGAAATTGGGGAGAAAAAGGGGTAAAATAAAAAAATAACATGGTTGGTGGAGACTTGGACGACACTGACATGAGCCACAGCCAGTGTTATTTGTCCCTGTCTGTGGCTTGCAATCCTTGTGTCTTCTCAGAGGTAATTTCTAAAGTCTTGATTAAACCCTGTGTCCATTAGTGAGTCTGCCAACGCCAGCTGATCTCGTTTTAACAGAACGGTTTTAGTGTGGAGTTTAAAAAAAAAATACAACGTTTTTTTTAGCACAGAATGGTTTTAGTGTTGAGTGTTTTTTTGTTGTTGCATTGTTGTTTCTATCGACCATCACCATCCTCCACACCCCCACTACAGCACCACACAGCAGACTGGAAAACCCCTCACCAGGCTAGTTCAGACTGTCCCCTGGTCTCAGAGTAAATAGCCCATAATGGAAAACAGGAAGGTTATGCCAGTATAAATCCCAAGCTACTTTATTCACTGGGGCTGGGACTGAGGGTGCCATGGAGACGACTCCTGTTCTCTTAATATCCCCTGCAACCATACATCTCTTAGAGGTAAACAAGAGATATTTAGATTAGATGAAGATCAAGATACCTTGGGATTGCCTGCACCCAGTGTGTGGGGTATGGTATTCATGTTTTCATTGAGTGCAGCTGCAGTATTATGCTGTGTGAGGGTGCATTGAGAGAAGAGCTTACACATGGACTAAGTAGACACAAGTGGATGGCCAATATTTGTTCAGTGTCTCTCTCACCCCCTTTCGTTGTCAATATTTCTCTCTCTCCCTCTCTATCTTCGGATCATTTTCGCTCTCTGTCACACACACACCTAAAAAATAAGCTTTACCCTGGCCCTTTCAATAATACACATGACATTGAAACCATTTACAAAGGCATGTACAGCATAGTTACAGTCTAACGTGTGGTTGGTGCAACAATACATGCATTTTTGTACCACTTAATAGAAAGTGAGACCACATCACATGCTAGATCCTCAAAAAGTTTTACAACTGCACCATCGAGAGTATCCTGACCGGTTGCATCCTCATCACTTGGCCCCAGTGATGTATGGCCCAGTACATCACTGGGGCCAAGCTTCCTGCCATCCTTAACCTCTATAATAGGAAGTGTCAGAGGAAGGCTCTAAAAATGGTCAAAGACTCCATCCACCCAAGTCATAGACTGTTATCTCTGCTACCGCAAGGCAAGCGGTACGGGAGCACTAATTCTAGGTCCAAAAGGCTCCTTAACACCTTCTACCCCCACAAGCCATAAGACTGCTGAACAGCTTTTTACCCCCAAGCCATAAGACTGCTGAACAGCTTCGACCCCCACGCCATAAGACTGCTGAACAGCTTCGACCCCCACGCCATAAGACTGCTGAACAGCTTCTACCCCCACAAGCCATAAGACTGCTGAACAGCTTCGACCCCCACGCCATAAGACTGCTGAACAGCTTCTACCCCCACAAGCCATAAGACTGCTGAACAGTTTCTACCCCCACAAGCCATAAGACTGCTGAACAGCTTCAACCCCCACAAGCCATAAGACTGCTCAACAGCTTCTACCCCACAAGCCATAAGACTGATGAACAGCTTCTACCCCCACAAGCCATAAGACTGCTGAACAGCTTCTACCCCCACAAGCCATAAGACTGCTGAACAGCTTCTACCCCCAAGCCATAAGACTGCTGAACAGCTTCTACCCCCAAGCCATAAGACTGCTGAACAGCTTCTACCCCCAAGCCATAAGACTGCTGAACAGCTTCTACCCCCAAGCCATAAGACTGCTGAACAGCTTCTACCCCCACAAGCCATAAGACTGCTGAACAGCTTCTACCCCCACAAGCCATAAGACTGCTGAACAGCTTCTACCCCCACAAGCCATAAGACTGCTGAACAGCTTCTACCCCCACAAGCCATAAGACTGCTGAACAGCTTCTACCCCCACAAGCCATAAGACTGCTGAACAGCTTCTACCCCCACAAGCAATAAGACTGCTGAACAGCTTCTACCCCCACAAGCCATAAGACTGCTGAACAGCTTCTACCCCCACAAGCCATAAGACTGCTGAACAGCTTCTACCCCCAAGCTATAAGACTGCTGAACAGCTTCTACCCCCACAAGCCATAAGACTGCTGAACAGCTTCTACCCCCACAAGCCATAAGACTGCTGAACAGCTTCTACCCCCACAAGCCATAAGACTGCTGAATAGCTTCTACCCCCAAGCCATAACAATGCTGAACAGCTTCTACCCCCAAGCCATAAGACTGCTGAACAGCTTCTACCCCCACAAGCCATAAGACTGCAAAACAGTGTCTACCCCCACAAGCCATAAGACTGCTGAACAGCTTCTACCCCCAAGCCATAAGACTGCTGAACAGCTTCTACCCCCAAGCCATAAGACTGCAGAACAGCTTCTACCCCTCACAAGCCATAAGACTGCTGAACAGCTTCTACCCCCACAAGCCATAAGACTGCTGAACAGCTTCTACCCCCACAAGCCATAAGACTGCTGAACAGCTTCTACCCCCACAAGCCATAAGACTGCTGAACAGCTTCTACCCCCAAGCCATAAGACTGCTGAACAGCTTCTACCCCCAAGCCGTAAGACTGCTGAACAGCTTCTACCCCCAAGCCATAAGACTGCTGAACAGCTTCTACCCCCACAAGCCATAAGACTGCTGAACAGCTTCTACCCCCACAAGCCATAAGACTGCTGAACAGCTTCTACCCCCACAAGCCATAAGACTGCTGAACAGCTTCTACCCCCACAAGCCATAAGACTGCTGAACAGCTTCTACCCCCACAAGCCATAAGACTGCTGAACAGCTTCTACCCCCAAGCTATAAGACTGCTGAACAGTTTCTTACCCACCAAGCCATAAGACTGCTGAACAGCTTCTACCCCCACAAGCCATAAGACTGCTGAACAGCTTCTACCCCCACAAGCCATAAGACTGCTGAACAGCTTCTACCCCCACAAGCCATAAGACTGCTGAACAGCTTCTACCCCCACAAGCCATAAGACTGCTGAACAGCTTCTACCCCCAAGCCATAAGACTGCTGAACAGCTTCTACCCCCAAGCCATAAGACTGCTGAACAGCTTCTACCCCCACAAGCCATAAGACTGCTGAACAGCTTCTACCCCCACAAGCCATAAGACTGCTGAACAGCTTCTACCCCCACAAGCCATAAGACTGCTGAACAGCTTCTACCCCCACAAGCCATAAGACTGCTGAACAGCTTCTACCCCCACAAGCCATAAGACTGCTGAACAGCTTCTACCCCCACAAGCCATAAGACTGCTGAACAGCTTCTACCCCCAAGCCATAAGACTGCTGAACAGCTTCTACCCCCAAGCCATAAGACTGCTGAACAGCTTCTACCCCCACAAGCCATAAGACTGCTGAACAGCTTCTACCCCCACAAGCCATAAGACTGCTGAACAGCTTCTACCCCCACAAGCCATAAGACTGCTGAACAGCTTCTACCCCCACAAGCCATAAGACTGCTGAACAGCTTCTACCCCCACAAGCCATAAGACTGCTGAACAGCTTCTACCCCCACAAGCCATAAGACTGCTGAACAGCTTCTACCCCCACAAGCCATAAGACTGCTGAACAGCTTCTACCCCCACAAGCCATAAGACTGCTGAACAGCTTCTACCCCCACAAGCCATAAGACTGCTGAACAGCTTCTACCCCCACAAGCCATAAGACTGCTGAACAATTAGTCAAATGGTTACCCAGACTATTTGCATTTTCTGTTTCACTGCTGCTACTCGCTGTTTTGTTATCTATGCATAGTCACGTTACTCTTACCTACATGTATATATTACCTCAAATAACCTGTATCCCTGCACATGGACGCAGTACCCGTACCCCGTTGTCTATAGCCTCGTTATTGTTATTCTATTGTTACTTTTTTCAACTTTTGTTTATTTAATAATTAAGTAATTCAGTGCATGTGACAAATAACATTTGATTTATAACAAATTGTTTATTCTAGTGAACATTATGGAAGCTTAGTTCTGGTCTTTCTGCCCACCCCCTTCACCTCCTACAGTAGCAGTGCTTTGTGTGTTGTTTAGATGTTGGTTAGTGACATCTCGCAGTCCTCACAGCAAGCAGAGCCCTGGTCAGAAGTAGAACACCAAATAGGCAATAGGCTTCCATTTGGGAGACAACACTACCATCATTGTGCTCCCTGCCGGAGCACTTCAGACAGGAGTTGTACTACTCTCTCTCCTCTCAAATGGATTCTCCATCCAAAATAGTTTTCAGTCAGAAGCATTGCGTTAGTGGCAAGCAACATGCAATTTTTCCCTCTGGTTTTCCCTGATGCTCTGCTGTAAAAGATGGAGGTGAGCTGTGCTCTTCGACATGCTTATTTTAGGGAGGGGAAATCATTCTGTTTCTTCTTTTGTTCCTTTGTTACATTATGTTAAAACATCTCCTGCATTTTAAGTCCTGTATTTCGTTTCGTGACAGGGCAATTCTTCTAGGAGACGGGATTCATCTGGTAAGTGTTTAGCAGTTCAAAGCCTCTCAGATTCCTCTGGGTCTATCCTCTCCCCTTGACAATCTCTCTCTTCCTCTGTAATGATATCATTTAGGGTTGTGCTGTTTATCGCTGTCTAGGCCTGTCTACTGTCCCCCATCGCTAAGCATATTATTTCATCGCTGTTCACTAATACCTACAGTATCACAAATTGAGAATGCACAGGTGAGAATATGTGACGAATGCTTAAAAATGAGGCCTAGGTTACCCCCTTTTAGTCTTTCATCATGCTTTGTATTCAGGGCTGATTTGCCTAGCTAGCCAATGTGTTTGATGGTTCGATTGGAACTTTACTTTGTCTTTTCAGATGGCTTGGCGGTATTTAAAGTTGCTAGGTGTATAGCTCAGGTCAGGAGTTGCTGCTACAGCATTGCAGCTGCCTCCTATGAGAACAAAATACTTCCTAAAGCAACCCTGACTTCATGCAACCCTGATCCTGGTGGGAAATGGCACCATATTCCCTATATAGTGAATTACATTTGACAAGGGCCCATAGGGGTCTGGTCAAAAGTAGTGCACTAATATAGAGAATAGGGTGCCATAACCCCTGGCTTTGCTGATTTATGTACTAGCTTCATACTAGCTATACAAACCAGCTGAGCAATTGGCTTAAGCTTAACTTGGGCTTAAGTGATTGACTGAGGTAATGATGTGTTGGAGAGACCTCAGTCAGCAGGGTAAGGATCCAGGTGCTGACAATATATATTAACCAATCAGGGACTAGTCTAATTAATTCCTGGAACCCACCAGGTTGAGTTTGCTTTAAATCCTTTAATGTATAATGGACACTCCCACTCAAGGGGGTATACACAGGAATTAATGCTGAGGAATCAGAACCCACACCTGGTGTTCCAAAGCACTGCCTCAAATATAAACATAGAAAAATAGGTTGGGGCGGATTGGAAGCTATGGGCCATCAAATAAAAGTGTTATTTGTCACATGCTTTGTTAACAACAGGTGTAGACTAACAGTGAAATGCTTTCTTATGGGCCCTTTCCAACAATGCAGAGAGAAAGTAAATAGAGAAATAATAATAAATATACAATGAGTAATGGAAACTTCGATATATACACAAGGCACCAGTTCAAAGTAGATGTACAGAGAGGCAAGTCAGTTAAGAACAAATTCTTATTTTCAATGACGGCCGAGGAACAGTGGGTTAACTGCCTGTTCAGGGGCAGAACGACAGATTTGTACCTTGTCAGCTCTGGGATTTGAACTTGCAACCTTCCGGTTACTAGTCTAACACTCTAACCACTAGGCTACCCTGCTGACCCAGGTAGATATGAGGTAGATATGTATATATAACTAGGAATAATGTGTCTAGGCAACAGGATTGATAATAAACAGTAGCAGCAGCGTATGTGATGAGTCAAAAAGGGTCAATGCAGATAGTCCGGGTAGCTGTTTGGTTAACTATTTAATTAACTAACTATTTAGCAGTCATGGCTTGGGGGTAGAAGCTGTTCAGGGTCCTGTTGGCTTGTAGTGTTGTGTCAAGCGGGCAGGTGGGACTGAGTCTTAGAAGAGGTCCCGGTAGGGGGGACAGGGAGACCGGGGAATGGGAGGACAGCTGGTTGCAGGGGGCTGCTGGCATGACAGGACCCCCAGTTTAGGTGTGGTGGCAGATGGGAACAGCAGATGAGGCAAGGCCCCCTGACCTGGCTCTGTGGATTAGAACTATTTCTCAACCTCTGGTCTGTGGACCAACACCGGTCCCTGGGATGTTTCTGACCGGTCCTTCCACTGGTTAGATGACACCTATTTAGTCAGTTCCCTGTGCTAGTTTTATGGAAGTGGTCTTCCGATAAGGAAGGACTATAGCTTGCCAGTGCTTGAGACAGGAGCGACTTGGTCCAATGCCACATCCACCGAGGGAAACCCAGGTCCTGCCCTCACATCACGACCTCCTACTGAACTCCGCTTTAGCTCACCTTGGCACAGGTCCTGCCCTCACATCGACCTCCTACTAAACTCCGCTTTAGCTCACCTTGGCGCAGGTCCTGCCCTCACATCGACCTCCTACTAAACTCCGCTTTAGCTCACCTTGGCGCAGGTCCTGCCCTCACATCGACCTCCTACTAAACTCTGCTTTAGCTCACCTTGGCGCAGGTCCTGCCCTCACATCGACCTCCTACTAAACTCCGCTTTAGCTCACCCTGGCACAGGTCCTGCCCTCACATCGACCTCCTACTGAACTCCTCTTTAGCTCACCTTGGCACAGGTCCTGCCCTCACATCGACCTCCTACTGCACTCTGCTTTAGCTCACCTTGGCACAGGTCCTGCCCTCACATCGTTTTTCTCGCTTTATAATATTGCACATGTAGGCTAATAAATCATAAATGATAGTTGCATTTCAGATGACGGAGGTATGCTAAGCGTCTCCAGCATTTATTTTTTAATCTCTAATGAGATTGAAATGCTTTAATCAGACAATTAAGCAGAAGTGGGAGTAAAACCAGCCATGGCTGTGGGGAAAGTACAATCCTTCCTCTGTGACATTTTCTACATAATTAAACTGGCGTGTGTTGTCATTAGGGCTTTAATGGCTGTTGCTTTGCTTGCGTGGTGAGAACACAATGTAAGTTAGCCTGCAGGTTAGACAGAACAGTCACACACCAGTAGTGTTACGAATCCACTCTGCCTCACAGGCAGCTCAGTGTTAAAATGGAGGACCTTTCTCCCATGCTTTATGCTGTTTGCAGTCATGAGGCACTAGCTAGCCTGCCTGAGAGGAATGTTGAGGAGGGAGATACCTTTTGCTGATGATATTCTTCATGCCCCTGTCTGTCTGGCGGGGGGAGGATGCCTTGTGGTGCGCAGAATGAAGCTCGGTCAGAATGAATGAGGATATTGATCGGCCGCCTCATAGATTATACACGAGCCGTGCACTAATTACATTTTGATATACAGTTGGGGATTTAACAGGGAAAACCACAACATGATCTGCACCTTGATACTCATTGGCTCAGAGTCTGATATCTTTTATAATAATGTTCCTGTTCATTTTCTAAGGAAGGCAGTAGGCTGAGAAATTCAATTTGAGTCAGTTTGTTATAACAACATGGTTCAAGTAGTTCTATGAATGTAGTCAACAGTTCTTCTTGCTGTTATAGTATGGTGCTCTGGTGGCCTAAATATATTCAGAACCTGATGGTTATTTTTTGTCCATTTCTATGGAAAAGCTCCTTCTGAATGACAGTCAATCTGCATTAGGTGGTTTAGGAGGGATGGAGTGAGTGAGGGAGGGAGGGACAAATGGGGCATGTCGTTGGGCCTAGAGAAGTGCAGGGTGCACTTCCCCTTGGCCCCGAGGAGCCACTTCACCCCTCCATACCAGAGCCTCAGGCCTGTGTGTCTTCATGCTGATCAGGGATTCCCACATGAGCTCATCTTATTGATTTTATATGTGAGAGTGGTATTTGACTCCTCTCCTGATCCAACAACAGCTAACTTCCCTGCCTCCACACACACATCCTCCCTTATGCCATGTCAGGATGTTTAGTCCGGAGTAGAGACTACAGCAGCGGTAAACCAGGTAGGTCTGATGTTGTTATTAGAGAACACAACCCAGCACACCTGTAAACCTCTCCACCCCCACACATGTGGAACAAAGGCCCTGTCTTTATCTGCCGTATATTAAGAACTCTGATCCAGCAGATAAGTATGTTTGGTAGTTAGTCAATAGTCCCCAGTCTTCTGTGGGAACCAGACCTGGGTTCAAATACTATTTGACATATGTCAAATGCTTTTAACATTTGCTTTAGTGCCAGAGCTGTATTTGTATGTATTAGGGATCCCCATTAGCTGCTGCCTGGGTTCCAGCAACATTTTAAGGCAGTTATATATCATTTTAAAATATTACATGACATTACATTTCATATCACTTTTCACAACGGATTAAGTGTGTTCCCTCAGGCAACTACTCTACTATCACATATCTATAATATAAAATCCATGTGTACATGTGTCTCTTCATAGTCCCCGCTTTTCCATAAGGTGTATTTTTATCTGATTCTACTGCTTGCATCAGTTACCTGATGTGGAATAGACTTCCATGTAGCCATGGCTCTATGTTGTACTGTGCACCTCCCATAGTCTGTTCTTGACTAGGGGATTGTGAAGAGACCTCTGGTGGCATGTCTTGTGGAGTATGCATGGGTGTCCGAGCTGTGTGCTAGTAGTTTAAACGGACACCTCCAGCATGTCACCACTTCTTACAAAAACAAGTAGTGTTAAAATCAATCTCTCCTCCACTTTCAGGTATTAGAGATGTACAGGGCTGTGAAAAAGTATTTGCCCCCTTCCTGATTTCTTATTTTTTTGCACATTTGTCACACGTAATTGTTTCAGATCAACACACAAATTAAATATTACACCAAGATAACACAAGTAAACACAAAATGCAGTGTTTAAGTGATGATTTTATTTATTAAGGGAAAAAAGCTATCTGAACCTTCATGGCCCTATGTGAAAAAGTAAATTACCCCTAAACCTAATAACTGGTTGTGCCGCAACAACTGCAATAACTGGCAATTAATTTTTCACATCGCTGTGGAGGAATTTTGGCCCACTCTTCTTTGCAGAATTGTTTTAATTCAGCCACATTGGAGGGTTTTCGAGCATGAACCACTTTTTAAGGTCACGCCACAGCATCTCAATCGGATTCAAGTCCGGACTTTGACTAGGCCACTCCAAAACCTTCATTCTGTTTTTTTAAGCCATTGAGAGGTGGATTTGCTGATGTGTTTTGGATCATTGTCCTGCTGCAGAACCCAAGTGTGCTTCAGCTTGAGGTCACGAACTGATGGCCGGACATTCTCCTTCAGGATTTTTTGGAAGGGAGCAGAATTCATGGTTCCATCAATCACAGCAAGTTGTCCAGGTCCTGAAGCAGCAAAGCAGCCCCAGACCATCACACTACCACCACCATATTTGACTGTTGGTATGATGATCTTTGTCTGAAATGCTGTGTTACTTTTACGCCAGATGTAATGGGACGCACACCTTCCAAAAAGTTCGGTCCACAGAATATTTTCCCAAAAGTCTTGGGGATCATCAAGATGTTTTTTGACAAAAGTGAGACAAGCCTTTATGTTATTTTTGGTCAACAGTGGTTTTCGACTTGGAACAATGCCATCGATGCCATTTTTGCCCAGTCTCTTTCTTATAGTTGAGTCATGAACACTGACCTTAACTGAGGCAAGTGAGGCCTGCAGTTCTTTAGATGTTGTTGTGGGTTATTTTGTGACCTCTTGGATGAGTCGTCAGTGCACTCTTGGGGTAATTTTGGTAGGCCGGCCATTCCTGGGAAGGTTCACCACTCAAATGTTTTGAATTTGTAGATAATGGCTCTCACCGTGGTTTGCTGGAGTCCCAAAGCTTTAGAAATGGCTTTGTAACCCTTTCCAGACTGATAGATGTCAATTGCTTTGTTTCTTATCTGTTCCTGAATTTCTTTGTATCGCGACATGATGTCTTGCTTTTTGAGATCTTTTGGCCTACTTCACCTTGTCAGACAGATTCTATTTAAGTTATTTCTTGATTCAACAGGTCTGGCAGTAATCAGGCCTGGGTGTGGCTAGTGAAATTGAACTCAGCTTTCCAAAAAATGTGATTAACCAGAGTAAATTCATGATTTAACAAGAGGGGAGCAATTACTTTGTCACATAGGGCCATGAAGATTCGGATAGCTTTTTTCCCTTAATAAATAAAATGACCACTTAAAAACTGCATTTTGTGTTTACTTGTGTTATCTTTGTGTAATATTAAAACTGGTTTGATCTGAAACATTTAAGTGTGACAAATGTGCAAAAAAGAAAAAAGAAATCAGGAAGGGGGCAAATACTTTCACAGCACTGTACATGCATATTATTAATGTTAGCTCTCCGTGTAGATTTAAGAGCCAGCCGTGCTGCCCTGTTCTGAGCCAATTGTAATATTTGCCTTTCCTATTGCCTCATCCCTATACAGTATAGCTTCCGTCCCTCTCCTCGCCCCTACCTGGGCTCGAACCAGGGACCCTCTGCACACATCAACAGTCACCCTTGAAGCATCGTTACCCATCGCTCCACAAAAGCCGCGGCCCTTGCAGAGCAAGGGGAACCACTACTTCAAGGTCTCAAAGCGAGTGACGTCACCGATTATAAACGCTATTAGCACGCACCACCGCTAACTAGCTAGCCATGTCCTATTGGTTGCACTCACCACCCTTTTGACCTCCTCCTTTTCCTCAGCAACCAGTGATCCGGGTCAACAGCATCAATGTAACCGTCTAGCTTCCGTCCCTTTCCTCGCCCCAACCTGAGCTCAAACCAGGGACCCTCTGCACACATCACTCACTCACAAAGCATCGTTACCCATCGCGCCACAAAAGCCGCGGCAAGTTACCTCAGTGTTCTTGGGCACAGGGACTATGGTGGTCTGCTTGAAACATGTTGGTATTAGACGCAGACAGGGACACCCAGGCCAGGTAGCCTAAAGGCCTATTTCTATGCGTGCAGGTTCTTACTTAACATTGACCGGAGCGCTCAAACAAAAGACAATGACTAAATTTACAAAACTTGTAAAAGGAATTAAATAAACCAAAATGTGTGTGTAGCATAGGTTGTGGGCTCTCCAAACAATGTGTCCACAAGGATTATGGGAAGACTGGAATAATAATATTGAATGCTTTAAAATAAATGACCGTAACAAACATTCTGGATTAGAAATGATAGGAATTAACGGTAAATGTACTACTGGTGATCTATGTAATGGGGAACTGATATACACTAACAATCAAACACAAATAATTCACACAATGAAACAATGAATGAGCACAAATAGTCGGGAGAGAGCACATTCTGCCGTCAACCAATCATGTTGTGGAGCTATACAGAGCCCTCCTTATTGTAAAAGACATTTGGGAAGCGCTTGGCGATGATGTACAGAGCTCGATTTGGCCTCTGCATGCCTCTGGAGGCTTTGCAATTGCGTCATATTGAGCCTCCAACCACATTTTCGGATCAAACTTAAATAGGCTTTTAGTCTAGGCCTCCGCGATGGATTAGTTCACTGAGGTGTTTGTGTGTGTGTATTAGTCAAGTGCATCAGCAAGCAAGGTTTACTTAAGGAGTTCATAAGTAGCACTTACCTATGTAATGTTGCAGATTGCTCATTTTTATGGAATGACTTGACTCTGCAAATCAAATGTTATTTGTCACATGCTTCGGGCCTTTCCCAACAATGCAGAGAGAAAAAAAGGAAAGATAATTCACATGAGGAATAAATACACAATGAGTAACGATAACTTTGCTAAATACATGGGATACCAGTACTGAGTCGATGATGTATGATGTAATTGAAGTAGATATGTACAGTTGAAGTTTGAAGCAGTTGAAGCTTCCCACAATAAGTTGGGTGAATTTTGGCACATTTCTCCTGACAGAGCTGGTGTAACGGAGTCAGATTTGTAGGCCTCCTTGCTCGCACACGCTTTTTCAGTTCTGCCCACACATTTTCTATGGGATTTAGGTCAGAGATTTGTGATGGCCACTCCATTACCTTGACTTTGTTGTCCTTAAGCCATTTTGCCACAACTTTGGATGTATGCTTGGGTTAATTCTCCATTTGGAAGACCCATTTGCGACCAAGCTTTAACTTCCTGACTGATGTCTTGAGATGTTGCTTCAATATATCCACAATTTTCTTTCCTCATGATGCCATCTATTTTGTGAAGTGCACCAGTCCCTCTTGCAGCAAAGCATCACCACAACATGATGCTGCCACCCCCGTGCTCCACGGTTGGGATGGTGTTCTTCAGCTTGCAAGCCTCCCCTTTTTTCCTCCAAACATAACGATGGTCATTATGGCCAAACAATTCTATTTTCTTTCATCAGACCAGATTTCTCCAAAGTACAATCTTTGTTCCCATGTGCAGTTGCAAACCGTAGTCTAGTCTGGCTTTTTTATGGCGGTTTTGGAGCAGCGGCTTCTTCCTGGCTGAGCGGCCTTTCAGGTAATGTCGATATAGGACTCGTGTTACTGTGGATATAGATACTTTTGTACCTGCTTCCTCCCGCATCTTCACAAGGTCATTTTGCTGTTGTTCTGGGATTGATTTGCACTTTTCGCAACAAAGTATGTTCATCTCTAGGAGACAGAACGCGTCCTTCCTGAGCGGTATGATGGCTGCGTGGTCCCATGGTGTTTATACTTGCATACTATTGTTTGTACAGATGAACGTGGTACCTTCAGGCGTTTGGAAATTGCTCCCAAGGATGAACCAGACTTGTGGAGGTCTAAAAAAAAATTCTGAGGTCTTGGCTGATTTCTTTTGATTTTCCCATGAAGTCAAGCAAAGAGGCACTGAGTTTGAAGGTAGGCCTTGAAATACATCCACAGGTACACCTTCAATTGACTCAAATTATGTCAATTAGCCTATCAGAAGCTTCTAAAGCGATGACATAATTTTCTGGAATTTTCCAAGCTGTTTAAAGGCACAGTCAACTTAGTGCATGTAAACTTCTGACCCACTGGAATTGTGATATAGTGAAGTATAAGTGAAACAATCTGTCTGTGAACAATTGTTGAAAAAATTACTTGTGTCGTGCACAAAGTAGAATGCATAACTGTCTTACCAAAACTATAGTTTGTTAACAATAAATTTGTGGAGTGGTTGAAAAATTCTAATGTTTTAATTACTCCAACCTAAGTGTATGTAAACTTCCGACTTCAACGGTATATATGTATTTGTTACTGCTTGACTAAAACAGTCTCGGTCGACCAACAGCCAAACTAGCAAACAATCGACCAGTCAGCTAATTGTAGTCAGCCCTACATTTCACACACGTTATCCAGATACTGACTGTTAGCACGTGGTGGTCTATAGCAGCTTCCCACAAGACTAGGCTTTAGTTGAGGCAGATTAACCCGTAGCCATATTACTTCAACAATATTTAACATGAGGTTGTCTAAGCTTTACAAGAATGTGGTTCTAAATATAAACGGCAACACCTCCACCATTGGCATTTCTGTATTTTCTGTAGATGTTATGACTGAAGTGAGTTTCAGAGATTTTTTTATTCGATTTTTTAAAAGGGGTTTAGAGATGGTCAGTATCTGAATGTCATCCTCGACACAGTGGTAGGGATTAACTGAGCTGGGCTTGGGTCATTGATAAGTCATTCTCTCAATGCAGCCTTATAAAGCTGTGAATGGATCCAGAAACCCAAATGATTTAGGTGGATCCCATCCTCTTTATAAAACAAGCTTTGTTTCCAAAAGGTATCAAAATTGTGAATAAATGTTACACCCACAGAGCTGCAGTAGTCACGTAGCCAGTTATGGAGGACTGAAAGTCTGCTGAAATGTTCAATGCTAGAATTTAGGGAGGGCAAAAGGCCACATTTTGTGGGGCATTTGTTGGTGTCAAGCAGAGACCAAATAAGTTATTTAAAATCCATCTTCAGCTGTTATGAGCGGTCCTTCATCATGTCATTGAATCACACATTGACTATGATGTACTCAATTTCCTGATGCAGGTTTAAAATGTTTGGGAGCAGCTCATTGATGTCCTGATGCAGGTTTATAATGTTTGGGAGCAGCTTATTGAGGTCCTGATGCAGGTTTAAAATGTTTGGGAACAGCTCATTGATGTCCTGATGCAGGTTTATGTTTGGGAGCAGCTTATTGATGTCCTGATGCAGGTTTAACATGTTTGGGAGCAGCTCATTGATGTCCTGATGCAGGTTTAACATGTTTGGGAGTAGCTCATTGATGTCCTGATGCAGGTTTAACATGTTTGGGAGTAGCTCATTGATGTCCTGATGCAGGCTTCAAATGTTTGGGAGCAGCTTATTGATGTCCTGATGCAGGTTTAAAATGTTTGGGAGCAGCTCATTGATGTCCTGATGCAGGTTTCAAATGTTTGGGAGCAGCTTATTGATGTCCTGATGCAGGTTTCAAATGTTTGGGAGCAGCTCATTGATGTCCTGATGCAGGTTTCAAATGTTTGGGAGCAGCTCATTGATGTCCTGATGCAGGTTTCAAATGTTTGGGAGCAGCTCATTGATGTCCTGATGCAGGTTTCAAATGTTTGGGAGCAGCTCATTGATGTCCTGATGCAGGTTTCAAATGTTTGGGAGCAGCTCATTAATGTCCTGATGCAGGTTTAACATGTTTGGGAGCAGCTCATTGATGTCCTGATGCAGGTTTAACATGTTTGGGAGTAGCTCATTGATGTCCTGATGCAGGTTTAACATGTTTGGGAGTAGCTCATTGATGTCCTGATGCAGGCTTCAAATGTTTGGGAGCAGCTTATTGATGTCCTGATGCAGGTTTAAAATGTTTGGGAGCAGCTCATTGATGTCCTGATGCAGGTTTCAAATGTTTGGGAGCAGCTTATTGATGTCCTGATGCAGGTTTAAAATGTTTGGGAGCACACTCATTAATGTCCTGATGCAGGTTTCAAATGTTTGGGAGCAGCTTATTGATGTCCTGTTGCAGGTTTAACATGTTTGGGAGCACACTCATTAATGTCCTGATGCAGGTTTATAATGTTTGGGAGCAGCTTATTGATGTCCTGATGCAGGTTTAAAATGTTTGGGAGCAGCTTATTGATGTCCTGATGCAGGTTTAACATGTTTGGGAGTAGCTCATTGATGTCCTGATGCAGGTTTAACATGTTTGGGAGCAGCTCATTGATGTCCTGATGCAGGTTTAACATGTTTGGGAGTAGCTCATTGATGTCCTGATGCAGGTTTAACATGTTTGGGAGTAGCTCATTGATGTCCTGATGCAGGCTTCAAATGTTTGGGAGCAGCTTATTGATGTCCTGATGCAGGTTTAAAATGTTTGGGAGCAGCTTATTGATGTCCTGATGCAGGTTTAAAATGTTTGGGAGCACACTCATTAATGTCCTGATGCAGGTTTAAAATGTTTGGGAGCAGCTTATTGATGTCCTGATGCAGGTTTAAAATGTTTGGGAGCACACTCATTAATGTCCTGATGCAGGTTTATAATGTTTGGGAGCAGCTTATTGATGTCCTGATGCAGGTTTAAAATGTTTGGGAGCAGCTTATTGATGTCCTGTTGCAGGTTTAACATGTTTGGGAGCAGCTCATTAATGTCCTGATGCAGGTTTATAATGTTGGGGAGCAGCTTATTGATGTCCTGATGCAGGTTTAAAATGTTTGGGAGCAGCTTATTGAGGTCCTGATGCAGGTTTAAAATGTTTGGGAGCAGCTCATTGATGTCCTGATGCAGGTTTATAATGTTTGGGAGCAGCTCATTAATGTCCTGATGCAGGTTTATAATGTTTGGGAGCAGCTTATTGATGTCCTGATGCAGGTTTAACATATTTGGGAGCAGCTCATTGATGTCCTGATGCAGGTTTAACATGTTTGGGAGCAGCTTATTGATGTCCTGTTGCAGGTCTAAAATGTTTGGGAGCAGCTTATTGATGTCCTGTTGCAGGTTTAACATGTTTGGGAGTAGCTCATTGATGTCCTGATGCAGGTTTAACATGTTTGGGAGCAGCTTATTGATGTCCTGTTGCAGGTTTAACATGTTTGGGAGCAGCTTATTGAGGTCCTGATGCAGGTTTAAAATGTTTGGGAGCAGCTCATTGATGTCCTGATGCAGGTTTAAAATGTTTGGGAGCAGCTCATTGATGTCCTGATGCAGGTTTAAAATGTTTGGGAGCAGCTCATTGATGTCCTGATGCAGGTTTAAAATGTTTGGGAGCAGCTCATTGATGTCCTGATGCAGGTTTAACATGTTTGGGAGCAGCTTATTGAGGTCCTGATGCAGGTTTAAAATGTTTGGGAGCAGCTCATTGATGTCCTGATGCAGGTTTAAAATGTTTGGGAGCAGCTCATTGATGTCCTGATGCAGGTTTAAAATGTTTGGGAGCAGCTCATTGATGTCCTGATGCAGGTTTAAAATGTTTGGGAGCAGCTCATTGATGTCCTGATGCAGGTTTAAAATGTTTGGGAGCAGCTAATTGATGTCCTGATGCAGGTTTATAATGTTTGGGAGCAGCTTATTGAGGTCCTGATGCAGGTTTAAAATGTTTGGGAGCAGCTCATTGATGTCCTGATGCAGGTTTAAAATGTTTGGGAGCAGCTTATTGATGTCCTGTTGCAGGTTTATAATGTTTGGGAGCAGCTTATTGATGTCCTGATGCAGGTTTAAAATGTTTGGGAGCAGCTCATTGATGTCCTGATGCAGGTTTAAAATGTTTGGGAGCAGCTCATTGATGTCCTGATGCAGGTTTATAATGTTTGGGAACAGCTCATTGATGTCCTGATGCAGGTGTCATTGATGTCCTGATGCAGGTTTAAAATGTTTGGGAGCAGCTCATTGATGTCCTGATGGAGGTTTATACTGTTTGAGAGCAGCTTATTGATGTCCTGATGCAGGTTTAAAATGTTTGGGAGCAGCTCATTGATGTCCTGATGCAGGTTTAAAATGTTTGGGAGCAGCTCATTGATGTCCTGATGCAGGTTTATAATGTTTGGGAGCAGCTCATTGATGTCCTGATGCAGGTTTAACATGTTTGGGAACAGCTTATTGATGTCCTGATGCAGGTTTAAAATGTTTGGGAGCAGCTTATTGATGTCCTGATGCAGGTTTATAATGTTTGGGAGCAGCTCATTGATGTCCTGATGCAGGTTTCAAATGTTTGGGAGCAGCTTATTGATGTCCTGATGCAGGTTTCAAATGTTTGGCAGCAGCTTATTGATGTCCTGTAGTCATGCTCCTGGATAGCACACAGTTTTTGCTTCAGAGACTGAGACATTTCTCACCATTGAACTGCCCATTACATCATCAGGCACCAGAGCGGCGAAACTATTCCTCATGTCAATCTGCTCCGGACCGCTCGCAGACACTCCAGTCCGCTTAGAAGAATGCCGCTGCCTTCGGTTTCCACGACTTGTGACATGGGACGAGTGCTGATTGCAACAATCCTCATGCTGTCCTCCGTCTACTTCATTACATGATGGAGGAGGAGAAGCAGATGGAGACAACTTCCTTGGCAGGCAAGTTCCAGGTAGCACATTCGGTTAGGGACGGGTGACAAGGTGAGGATACATCAAGCCCGAGCGGCGTCCAGCCACAGGAGTTGAGAACGAGAAAGTTCGAATTTGCGTTTTCCCGACAAGTTATTTCAGAATTGAATTCTGAAAACAATTGCCGCATTGGAACTCCGGATTGTCAATGTTTTCCCGGACAAGAGCGTAATAAACACAACTTCTTCAGAGCTGGAAATGTTTGCTAGCTATTCCAGGCGAAGCGGGCTCCATTGCAAGCTAGCTAGCTGGTAGCAGGTGTTGACACAAACTCTTATGAACGATATAAAACGTGGGAAAACAACAGGCCGAAACAACAGGTCAAGGCGCAGGAGGTATCCGAGTTCGTGATGAGCGGGGTTTGCGTTTTTTTTTTCACAAGGCAAGCTTAAGCAAACCCAACTGAAGTATTTGAAATAAATAGTATTTGAACCCAGGTCTTGTGGAAACCCAGTCTCTGTGTCAGCCATTAGGGCCCAGTGAGCCAGTGACACGGGCTGCCATTTAAACACCTCTCTGGCTCATTCACAAGCTGCTCTCCAGATTGCTGGGCTAAGTAGTGACTGAGTGAGGCCTATCTCGTAACTGGAGCAAGGCCTCTCTCTCATTGAAATGTTTAATAGAGCAAAAAGGCAGCCAGGCAGTTGCCAATTGGTGTCGGACCCGACCAACCGCTTAAAACCATGCCCAACTTTCTATCCCTCTCTCTCTCTCTCTCTCTCTCTGTTTCTCTCTCTCTCACACATACATATATCTATACACACACACAAACCACAAGAGTTATTTTTCCCTCAGACAATACAGTTTCTACACTCCCCTCACTGCCCAATATTCTTGAACCTGCATTAATACATATGTAACATTATGCATAGCTTTTCCTAACACCTTCTTTCCCTGTGTATGGGTGTTGCTAATCCACAATCTGCTTTAACGCACTGCAAGATTATGAGAGGCAGGCTGAGGACAACAGTCGACCCAGTAGCTGCTCAGTAGAGATGGCTGGCAGCCAGACCTTATCTCCTCACCCAGAGGACATTTTTTCACCTCTCTCTGTGTACAAATTCAAGAGCTACCCTCACTAATCTTCGCCAGATTCTGTGTAAACAGTTCTGACAACTCTCTCCCTCACGCCACTTAAATTCAATCATACCATACTTTGTTCAGAAGACAAGTACAAGTTCACATCATGGAAAAGAGGACTGCAAACACTTATTTGTTTTATTACTCTTTACTTGACCCTTTTGTCATCAGGTCCTGTGTTATTACACAGTAATAATGACTTAATGAGTCAAACATTCATGTCAGCTGACGCCACCTTATTACATCAACATTATCATGACATAAATCTTTGTTTATAGGTCAGCTAGCCAAGTGGCTAGGCACATCGTTAGCTAACTAGCTTAACTAAACTGTTTGTGTGGTGATGACGGTGTGTAAAGCCAGTTACCCCCCAACCTGACCTCCGCTGTCATAAACATAAATAATCTAGTAAAAAGCATGAGCTGACACACACCCAAGAGACCTAAGAGTGTGCTACTTTCTTTCTTTATAAATGTAAATAATGACACTGGTTATGTCAGTGGAATGACAGTTTTATGTAGCTCTTAAGGCAGATCGAGTTAAAGCTAAGTATCAATTGTAGTCTACCCCTACAGTACTGTAGCTACCACCATGTCCTTCTGTAGCTCAGTTGGTAGAGCATGGCGCTTGTAACGCCAGGGTAGTGGGTTCGATCCCCGGGACCACCCATACGTAGAATGTATGCACACATGACTGTAAGTCGCTTTGGATAAAAGCGTCTGCTAAATGGCATATATTATGTGATGTTTGTGTGGAAGTTGTTGCCTTGCTCTCATTAAGTATTCACACAGCGTTGCCAGTGCATTTTGCATATGGTGTGAACACCTGGTGTTCCTCAGCAGACTGACTCTTAGGATGCGTTCCAAATGGCACCCTGTTCCCTAAAAATAATGCACTACTTCTGACCATAGTCTGGTCAGAAGTAATGCACTAAATAGGGAATAGGGTGCCATTTTGGGACTTACCCTAACTTCCCCCTGATCCCAGCTCCACTGGGTATGAATGAGACAGATGAAGCAGGGCTTAGAGTGAGGAAGGGACTCGTTGGATGACACCTGTGCATGGCGGGTGTGCTGCTGCTATCTGTCACTGCAGACAGAGCACAACACAACAGTATGTGACTCAGCTCTTCCTCTACGACAGGCATGATGAGTAGGGGGGCTCTGTCTGTCCCAGCCAGATGGACCTCATCACTTTGGTATTACAGGGGCCGTATTTGGGGTCTGAAGCAATGTAGCCCAGATAATGAGTTTAGATGGAAAATCAGTCAAGTGCATCAGCAAGCAAGGTTTACTTAAGGAGTTCATAAGTAGCACTTACCTATGTAATGTTGCAGATTACAATATTCTCATGTTTATGGAATGACTTGCCTCAGCAAATCAAATGTTATTTGCCATGCTTCGTAAACAACCGGTGGAGACGAACAGTGAAATGCTTACTTACAGGCCTTTCCCAACAATGCAGAGAAGAAAAATAGAAAAATAATAACATGAGGAATAAATACACAATGAGTAATGATAACTTTGCTAAATACATGGGATACTAGTACCGAGTCGATGTGCAGGGGTATGAGGTAGATATGTACAGTTGAAGTCGGAAGTTTACATACACCTTAGCCAAATACATTTTAAACTTCGTTTTTCACAATTCCTGACATTTAATCCTAGTACAAATTCCCTGTTTTAGGTCAGTTAGGATCTCCACTCCATTTCACACCACATGTGAAATGTCAGAATAATATTAGAGTGATTTATTTCAGCTTTTATTTCTTTCATCACATTCCCAGTGGGTCAGAAGTTTACATACATTCAATTAGTATTTGGTAGCATTGCCTTTAAATGTTTTAACTTGGGTCAAACATTTCAGGTAGCCTTCCAAAACCTTCCCACAATAAGTTGGGTGAATTTTGGCCCATTCCTCCTGACAGAGCTGGTGTAACTGAGTCAGGTTTGTAGGCCTCCTTGCTTGCATACGTTTTTTTCAGGTCTGCCCACATATTTTCCATAGAATTGAGGTCAGGGCTTTGTGATGGCCACTCCTGTCACGCCTTGGTCTTAGTTTTTTGTGTTTTCTTTAATTATTTGGTCAGGCCAGGGTGTGACATGGGTTTATGTTGTTGTATTTCGTATAGGGGTTTTTGTATTATTGGGATTGCGGCTGAGTAGGGGTGTTGTATGGGCTTGGCTGCCTGAGGCGGTTCTCAATCAGAGTCAGGTGATTCTCGTTGTCTCTGATTGGGAACCGTATTTAGGTAGCCTGGTTTCGCTTTGTATTTCGTGGGTGATTGTTCCTGTCTCTGTGTAGTGTTCACCAGATAGGCTGTAATAGGTTTCTCGTTCCGTTTGTTGTTTTGTATATTTAATAGTTATTTCATGTTACGCTCTTCATTCATTAAAGTCATGAGTAACTACCACGCTGCATTTCGGTCCGACTCTCATTCCACAAACGAAGAACGCCGTTACAGAATCACCCACCACACACGGACCGAGCAGCGTGGAAACAGGCAGCGACAGCTGGAGCAGAAAAAGAAGGACATTATGGACAGCAGGGGCTTGGAGTATACGACGTGGGAAGAAATCGACAGGTGGGCGGCCGACCCAGAGAGAGTGCAGGAGCCCGCCTGGGATTCGCTAGAGCAGTGCAAAGAGGGCTATAGGCGAATGGAGTCGAAAAGAAAGACGCGGCGGCGCAGAGCGAAAACCGAAAGTAACCCCCAAATATTTATTGGGGGAGGGCGCAGAGAGAGAGTGGCTGAGTCAGGAGTCAGACCTGAGCCTACTCTCCCTGTTAATTGTGAGGAGCAGCAATATAAGGACTTCTGGTCTTGGGAGATGATATTAGGCGGAAAAGGACCCTGGGCGCAGCCGGGAGAATATCGCCGCCCCAAGGAGGAAATGGAGGCGGAAAAAGCGGAGAGGCACTGGTATGAGGAGGCAGCACGGCGACGCGGACGGAAGCCCGAAAAGCAGCCCCCAAAAATATTGGGGGAGGGCTTAATGGGAGTATGGCTATGCCAGGTTGGAGACCTGCGCAAACTCCCTGTGCTTACCGGTGGGCTAGAGAGACCGGGCAGGCACCGTGTTATGCTATGGAGCGCACGGTGTTTCCAGTGCGGGTGCATAGCCCGGTGCGGCACATACCAGCCCTTCGTATTGGCCGGGCTAGAGTGGGCATCGAGCCAGGTAAGCTTGGGCAGGCTCGGTGCTCAAGAGCTCCAGTGCGCCTGCACGGTCCGGTCTATCCAGAGCCACCTCCACACACCAGTCCTCCGGTAGCAGCTCCCCGCACCAGGCTTCCTGTGCGTGTCCTCAATCCTGTAGCACCAGTTCCAGCACCACGCACCAGGCCTTCTGTGCACCTCGCCTGTTCAGCACAGCCAGAGCCTTCCTTCCCTCCTGCGCTGTCGGAGCCTCCTGCCTGTTTGGAGCAGCCTGAGCTGTCAGTCTGCATGAAGCAGCCAGAGCTGCCAGGCTGCAAGGAGCTGCCAGTCTGCAAGGTGCTGCCAGCCTGCATGGAGCAGTCAGAGCTGTCAGCCTGCATGGAGCAGTCAGAGCTGTCAGCCTGCATGGAGCAGTCAGAGCTGTCAGCCTGCATGGAGCAGTCAGCCTGTATGAAGCAGCCAGAGCTGTCAGTCTGCATGAAGCAGCCAGAGCTGCCAGTCTGCAAGGAGCTGCCAGTCTGCAAGGAGCTGCTAGTCTGCAAGGAGCTGCCAGTCTGCAAGGTGCTGCCAGCCTGCATGGAGCAGTCAGAGCTGTCAGTCTGCATGACGCAGCCAGAGCTGTCAGTCTGCAAGGAGCTGTCAGTCTGCAAAGAGCTGCCAGTCTGCAAGGAGCTGTCAACCTGCATGAAGCAGCCAGAGCTGCCAGTCTGCAAGGAGCTGCCAGTCTGCAAGGAGCTGCTAGTCTGCAAGGAGCTGCCAGTCTGCAAGGTGCTGCCAGCCTGCATGACGCAGCCAGAGCTGTCAGTCTGCAAGGAGCTGTCAGTCTGCAAAGAGCTGCCAGTCTGCAAGGAGCTGTCAACCTGCATGGAGCAGCTAGATCCGCCAGTCAACCAGATTCTTCCAGTTCTGCCAGTCAACCAGTCTCTTCCAGATCTGCCAGTCAACCAGTCTCTTCCAGATCTGCCAGTCAACCAGTCTCTTCCAGATCTGCCAGTCAACCAGTCTCTTCCAGATCTGCTAGTCAACCAGAATCTTCCAGATCCGCCAGCCAGCCAGGATCTACCGGAACCTACTACCTGCCTGAGCTTCCTCTCAGTACTGGGCTTCCTCTCAGTACTGGGCTTCCCCTCAGTTCCGGGCTGCCCCTCAGTCCCGTGCTGCCCCTCAGTCCCGAGCTGCCCCTCAGCCCGAGCTTCCCCTCAGTCCCGAGCTGCCCCTCAGTCCCGAGCTGCCCCTCAGTCCCGAGCTGCCCCTCAGTCCCGAGCTGTCCCTCAGTCCCGAGATGCCCCTCAGTCACGAGCTGCTCCTCAGTTCTGTGGGGTTCTGGGTGAGGACTATTAGGCCATGGTCGGCGGCGAGGGTGGATTATCCCAGGACGCGAAGGGGAGGAACTATGACTTTAATGGAGTGGGGTCCACGTCCTGAGCCGGAACCGCCACCATGGACAGACGCCCACCCGGACCCTCCCTATGGTTTTGAGGTGCGTCCGGGAGTCCGCACCTTAGGGGGGTTCTGTCACGCCTTGGTCATTGTATTTTGTGTCTTCGTTATATATTTGGTCAGGCCAGGGTGTGACATGGGTTTAATGTTGTGTTTCGTATTGGGGGTTTGTAGTATTTGGGATCGCGGCTGATTAGGGGTGTTGTATAGGCTTGGCTGCCTGAGGCGGTTCTCAATCAGAGTCAGGTGATTCTCGTTGTCTCGGATTGGGAACCGTATTTAGGTAGCCTGGTTTCGCTTTGTATTTCGTGGGTGATTGTTCCTGTCTCTGTGTAGTTTCACCAGATAGGCTGTAATTAGGTTTCACGTTCCGTTTGTTGTTTTGCTTTTGTTTAGTTATTTTCATGTATCGCTTTTTTCCTTCATTAAAGACATGAGTAACCACCACGCTGCATTTCGGTCCGACTCTCTTTCCACAAACGAAGAACGCCGTTACAACTCCAATACCTTGACTTTGTTGTCCTTAAGCCATTTTGCCACAACTTTGGAAGTATGCTTGGGGTCATTGTCCATTTGGAAGACCCATTTGCGACCAAGCTTTAACTTCCTGACTGATGTTGCTTCAATATATCCACATAATTTTCCTGCCTCATGATGCCATCTATTTTGTGAAGTGCACCAGGCCCTCCTGCAGCAAATCACCCCCACAACATGATCCTGCCACCCCTGTGCTTCACGGTTGGGATGGTGTTCTTTCGGCTTGCAAGCATCCCCCTTTTTCCTACAAACATAACGATGGTCATTATGGCCAAACAGTTCTATTTTTGTTTCATCAGAGCAGAGGACATTTCTCCAAAAAGTACGATCTTTGTTCCCCATGTGCAGTTGCAAACCGTAGTCTGGCTTTTTATGGCGGTTTTGGAGCAGTGGCTTCTTCCTGGCTGAGCGGCCTTTCAGGTTATGTCGATATAGGACTTGTTTTACTGTGGATATAGATACTTTTGTACCTGTATCCTCCAGCATCTTCACAAGGTCCTTTTGCTATTGTTCTGGGCTTGATTTGCCCTTTTCACACCAAAGTATGTTAGTCTCTAGGAGACAGAACACGTCTCCTTCCTGAGCAGCATGACGGCTGCGTGGTACCATGGTGTTTAAACTTGCGTACTATTGTTTGAACAGATGAACGTGGTACCTTCAGGCATTTGGACATTGCTCCCGAGGATGAACCAGACTTGTGGAGGTCAACATTTTTTTTCTGAGGTCTTGGCTGATTTCTTTTGATTTGTGTTTGAAGGTAGGCCTTGAACTACATCCACATGTACACCTTCAATTGACTCAAATTATGTCAATTAGCCTATCAGAAGCTTCCAAAGCCATGACATAATTTTTGTGAATTTTCCAAGCTGTTCAAAGGCACAGTCAACTTAGTGTATGTAAACATGTGACCCACTGGAATTGTTATACAGTGAATTATAAGTGAAATAATCTGTCTGTAAACAGTTGTTGGAAAAATGCACAAAGTGGATGTCCTAACCGACTTGCCAAAACTATAGTTTGTTAACAAGAAATTTGTAGAGTGGTTGAAAAACGAGTTTTAATAACTCTAACCTAAGTGTAGGTAAACCTCCGACCTCAACTGTACAGATGGGGAGGGGTAAATATGGTGTGAAAACTACCGCCCCAACAGCGCCACAGATGATGCAATATCTATTGCACTCCACACTGCCCTTTCACACCTGGACAAAATGAATACCTATGTGAGAATGCTATTCATTGACTACAGCTCAGCATTCAACACCATGGTGCCCTCAAAGCTCATCACTAAGCTAAGGACCCTGGGACTAAACACCTCCCTCTGCAACTGGAAAGACTGAAAAGATTTAGCATGGGTCCTAAGAACCTCAAAAGGTTGGGCATACGGCCCAGTACATCCCTGGGGCCAAGCTTCCTGCCATTCAGGACTTCCCATACCAGATGATGTCAGATGAAGGCACTAAAAATTGTCGAAGACTTCAGCCACCCTAGTCATAGACTGTTCTCTCTGCTACCGCACGGCAAGCGGTATCGGAGCGCCAAGTCTAGGTCCAAGAGGCTTCTAAACAGCTTCTACCCCCAGGCCGTAAGACTCCTGAACATCTAATCAAATGGCTACCCAGACTATTTGCATTGCCCCCTGCTCCCTCTTTTACACTGCTGCTATTGATGAAAGTTTTCATCTATATTTTTCATAGCTGTCTATTTTCCCCCACAAACCAGTTCTAGCACTAAGACCGCACTCAACAAGCTGTATAGGGCCATAAGCAAACAGCAAAATGCATATCCAAAGGCAGCGCTTTTGGGAGAGATTTTAATGCAGGGAAAGTGAAAAATAGTATGGTCTGCAGTTTATCATGAGGTATTCTAACTCAGGTGATCAAGAACTCAAAATGGTTTAATCGCACTGACGTAGTTATTTTACGTCATACTGCAGCTACTACACTATGTTAGTGGCCATTGAAACTGATGTACTGCATGTGAACCTCCTTGCCTTCAGTTGATGGGCTTATGGTAGCTACCTGTGAATGGATCATAGTGGCATCTCGTGTGAAGCCATGAGACTGCAGTGAGTTACAGTACCATTTAGATGTCCAGGCTGTATCAATCCTGTTTCTTCATTAGAGCTATCTCTCTTCTTTTTAAAATTTGAATTCTTTGAGTATGACATGGAGTGGAGTGTCTTAGTGCTGCTCTGATGCTGTGATTGTGCCAGTCCCCTTCATGCCAAGACATAATGAAGCGTGTATTATGGCAGAGATTGGTCCCTATGTTACAGAGGAGAGGAGTGTCCTGACTAGAAGAGCTCTGGCTGTTTTGGGAAGGCTTGTCATATGTCTCTTTGGGGCTACCAGGTTAACAAGGTTAACAGGTTAGGATGCATGCATGCGCGCGTGCATACACACACAGCACTGGCTATGAATACACACATAGCTCTGGTTATGAATACCCTCAGACCTGGATCGGCACATACACACAGCCCTGGCTATACATTTATTCATTGTGTTCTCTCGCTGTAAAAACAGTGGCAGCTGGAGGAACCCGGAGACTGGTAAGGAGGCACCTAATGCTGAGAACTGAGAGACAGTGGTTTATGAAACCTTACATCCTGTCTCACAGCCCACAAGTAAGTAAGCTTGATTTGACTCTGTTGATTTCGGTTTCGGGTGTCCTTTCCTGCATCCTCCACTGGGCTGAGGGGATTTCTTCAAAAACACAACCACAGTTACACATATCACTTCCAAAAGGATTTGAAGCACCTTGTTGTGAAGGTGTTTTCCAGTCACTTAACATGAAATGGCTCCCCTTATGCCCTGATGCCCTCTGTGGGGATGTGATGAGGCCCTGCGCCTGGAACGAAGTGTTAAACAAGGGAGGTCACAAATTGACCAATCAAGGTCTATAGTAAGGCTGGTCCAAAGTCCAGGATGTCATTATGCGTGTTCTGTGTTGGCATGTAAAATGGGTCTCTGAGTGATTCTCTGTCCCAGCTCTGCTCCCTAACCAGTTGCCTGTTTGTCTGGGACTGAAATAGGTGATGTTGTGCAGCAGAGTTGATGATACCACAGTGCATTCTTTCACATTCTCGATGAACTTCACTTGGAAGTTATGTTTTTATTTTTTTATTACTGTTTACCTGTAATGTGATTCTCAGCTTGAACAACAAAATAACAAAAACGCTTCACTTAAACTCTTAAAGATGCACTATGCAGAAATCGCTCCACCATTTCCTGGTTGCTAAAATTCAAATAGTTCAACTAATTTCAGTTTGTGACTAACTGGTCGGGTTGCCCAAAAAGTTACATATTGCAGCTTTAACTTTACAAGTCAATGTCTTCCACAGAAGACATGATGGGTTGCTGAATCAATGCAGTGACTTTCAGTCTTTCTTCTGTTTGTGTACCATTGTCACCTTCACAACCTTTTAACTACGTGTATTCTCATCCAGATCAAATTACAGGAGCAATTAGGGTTAAGTGCCTCGTTCGAGTACATCGACACATTTTTCACCTAGTTGGTTCGGGATTCGAACCAGCAACCTTTCTTTTTACTGGCCCAACGTTCTTAACCGCTAGGCTACTTGCCGCACGTAACACACTTGTAGAACTGTATGTACAAATCTTGCCTGGGGCTGTATTGTGCTGGAGTCTGTAACGTGTGCAAGTCAGCACTTTAAGATACAGGTTGTATTTCCCATCAGGGACCATTTGTAGAACACCACCAGATCATGTCTGCTATTGTTGGATTTCAGCCAAATGGTTTTCATCCATTCTATTTAAAAAATGTGTGTTTGACTCGCTATTCTCTGCAAAAAATGCACTACAAGCAGTAATTTACGTGTCACCGGTTTAGAAATAGAGTAATCCCTTGAATGGTGGTGCTGCTTAAGGGTCATGTCAGGTCTATTTGACTAGGTAAGCCCTGAGGGACAGAAGTGAGTGTCGATACAGAGAGAGCTTGTGTCAGCAGTGTAAAGACAAGACACACACACCCATATACACACACTGGTCGGTCCATTCAGCTGCAGTGTGAACTCCAAACACAGCCATTCAAACACAAAGGTTCAGGTTACTTTTCTTCTCGCTCTCGCAAAGACTTGAACAGCCAGCCCAAATGGATTACCAGCCAGGTTAAGAAAACAAACTGGACTCTCAGTCCAGAGTGACACAATGAGGGGTCAGACTAGGCCCAAAAAGCTAAGTGTTAATGTTGTCGTCATTGTGTTTTGAGTTGAATGTGTGACTGAATGTGTGTATTAGTAAGTCAAACTGTGACCTGTCTGCGCTATAAATGGGACTGAACAGTGAAGTAATTGTAAGGTGACTCTGAACTAAAGGCCTAGTTTTCTCTGGGTAATCCCTGGGGCTGTGCGGCTAGGCCTCAATTCAAACGGCAGTAGAGTAGAGAGAGAACTCCACATATCATTGAGCCTAGTGATTGTGCTTCTCTCCTTCCCTTTTGTGATGTCGCTCATCTGATTAGCTTACTGAAAGAGGTAACAGAGTGGAAGACTATGGTACTGTGTAATAAAGGGCTACTAACTAACTAAAACCATGGAAAACTCTAATGTATGTGCGTGGGTGTTCGCACGCTCACACGTGTGATTTGAGTGTAAGTGTGCATACATTTTTAGACCTAACCACAGAGACATGCTTTCTTACCAGTATGCTCTTTTGTTCCTCTCTTCCTTGGTCTTCCCTCATCATTAACAAACTCCATTTTCACACATTACAAGCTGAAATCACTGGTTAATTGTCTCCCTCTGGCTTGCCTGGTGCTAAAGCCACCATGATGCCCTATAACAGGAGTAGGCAACTAGATTCAGCTGCAGGCCGATTTAAATAATATATATATTTTTTTTTGTCGGAGCAGATGGTCCGGGGGCTGGAATATTATAATTAATAATATAATATAATATAATTATAATTATTTGTACACTGCAAATTGACCACAACTAAGCCTAAAAAATATATAGATATTATTTTTGGGGCTATAAACTTTGGAGGGCAAAAAAAGATTGCTCGTAGGCCGGTTTTGGGCCTTGGGCCCCCTGTTGCCGAACCCTGCACTAGCAGCACAGTTTATTATGTCCTTCACTGCCTGGAATGGCATTTCATTTAATACATTGTATGTCTACAGTTTGGTTTTCCCCTGACATCATCATACGTTGCTCACTAGTTAGAAGCAGTTCAGAAACAGTGGTTTTGTCAGGTTTTGTCATTGAAGCAGAGTTTCAGAAAAGAAAAATAGAGATGGATCCCACAGAATGATACCACCAGCTGTGTCCAGAGCATAATTGAGTCACTCAAGTTTCCATTATGGTCGCCGTTGTTCAAATGTATCAGATTATTAAAATGATCAGACTATAGGATTGAATTGCTGAATTGTTTGCTGCAATTGGCTTAATTGATGTTTGAAGTTTAATAGATGGCAAGAGAGGTTTGTATGAAATTCAAGATGACATTTAAATGGGTTCCATAAATAGCTGAGTTGCCAGGCGACAGAGCAGCCTTTGAATTCCAGGAGAAACAGCTGACTAGGTGGCTGGAGACTGCAGCTGGTGTCTCTGCCCAAACTTTACGCTTTTCTCATTGGTCCTTCTATTTCCATCACTCCTACACACACTGTACTGGATCAACCAGCCTCTACTGGTTCTGTTGATGTCAGATTCAGAATCATAGATAATGCAGTTCCATTGTCACTCACTATCTATCTGGACATTATCTGAGATTCCCTTGTACTATTGTATGTGCCTGCTGGATCGTGAAGTGTGTCACTGAGGTCAGTGGACTTCAACGACCATGAATCATTGAACAGCGTTAAGCGAAAAGGGAGGTTGCGATGAAAGTGAAATTTTACAGCCAATTATCCATATGGATGTTATCACAGTTGGAATTTAATTTAATATCAATCAATTATTTTTCAATGATTGCACCTTGCCCAGGTCCATACAGAGAAAGCTAGGTAATGGTCCCCGGGTCCATACAGAGAAGGCTAGGTAATGGTGCCCGGGTCCATACAGAGAAGGCTAGGTAATGGTGCCCAGGTGCACTGGGAGGACAGTACAAAGCCAAAGGGAGAGCAGAGACCGATGGAGGAAGTACCACACAAAAGACAAGCCAACTGGGAGGGCATAGAGGGACCTGGCTGAGATGAGTTACATGTTGTTAAATAGCCCTGTCAGAGAGATTAAAATAGAGGAATATCTATTTTACTCTCTCTCAGACCTGCTTCTCTGAGCTGACCTGGAATCATCCTGCAGATTCTGATAAGAGCTTCTTGCCCCTTTCTCTCCAACACTGACGGGAGGGACCGCACTAAATATTTAACACCCTTCACTGCACAGCTCATTTTGTCTTCCTTCTGCACAATTACAAAAATATACTATTTTGGTTAATGGTACTGGATGAATTTTACGGTGGCATAGGACAGAGGGTAGGGTAGCGGTCCTCTGCGGCAGTGAGTGACGCTTCCTTTTCTGGGCATGTGTGGCATGTCTGTGCCCTCTGAACGAGCTCTTTCCTGTGTTTCATGCCAGAGAGCCCGACGCCAACAATAGTAGGCTATATACACATTGCTAGGGGTTGCATAATAAATATATTTTGTAATGAGGGAGTTTTGTGGGTTTAAATAAACACGACATTCTTTAGTATCACTTCCCCAGTCAGTTATGACTCAAAATGACATCAGGGTGTTGTACTGACTCAAATATACATCATGGTGTTGTACTGAGTGGTGACACTCTCGGTATTAGAAAGAAAAAACAGCTCCCCTGGATAGATTTTTATTACCAGAGAGAAAGGGTCTCTCTGAACATCCGTCCCTTTCCTCAAATGTAGCTCACAGCACATCCGGTTGCATACAGAATTGGAGGCTGAAGACAGGAGATCCACTAGCCTCCAGAGTGTCATTCAATAAACCATGGAAACATTTTATTAAACTGAGTTTCACCTCTAGAACTGAATTCTACTTTTGCAAAAATGCTATCTAGCAGTCTTGGCTATTTCATTCAAGAACAGTCAGACATTTCTCATTAAATCCTCCCTGTATGTCTCCAATGAGGACAAACGCTCAGTTATATGTGCCAGCAGTAACGTGGCTCTCCTAAACCCTGGAGTATGTTTTCCTCTGCCAAAACCCCCAGTGAAATCCCTGCTCTCATGAGAGCCATATCACTGGAGCATGTAACTATTCATTACCTGGTCCTGCTCAGCTCCTGTTGTCATAAGCACTGTGCTAACACTGTTAATTCCATAAATGTATTCCCTGCACCTTAACACAGGATTCATTATACAGTGTGAGAAATGCAGAAGGCTGTATGTTTGAAGGGTTGGTGTTAAGAGGCCTGCCTCCCACGCTGGTGCTAACCCAGCCTAACGGTCTCTTTCTCGGTCTCTGTCTCTCTCTCTCTCCACCTGCTGGTGGCTGGTCATAGTTTCCACTGTGAGCTGAGGCATGCAACAGACAGCCCTGGGCCCAGGCTCAATAGAGCCCCATTCATTCTTGACTGAACTCTAAACCTGGAAGGAGGGAGGAGCGAGCCAGTGACTGAAATGGCTACAGGCTCTGCTGTGATGGTGTGATGTAAATGTGCAGATGTAAAAAAGCCTACGTACTGTTAGCGTACATTTGTATTAATTGTTAAGAGATTTTAATTTTAATACTAGTGTACAGTGTCAGAAAGTATTCAGACCCCTTGACCTTTTCCACATTTTGTTATTTTACAGCCTTATTTGAAAATGTTATTTAAAAAAAGAAAACCCTCATCATTCTACACACAATACCCCATAATGACAAAATGAAAACAGGTTTTAGAAAACAGAAATACCTTGTTTACATAAGTATTCAGACCCTTTGCTATAGGACTCAAAATTCAGCTCAGGTGCATCCTGTTTCCATTGATCATCTTTGAGATGTTTCTATAACTTGATTGGAGTCCACCTGTGGTAAATTCAATTGACTGGATATGATTTGGAAAGGTACACACCTGCACCATCCCTACGGTGAAGCATGGTGGTGGCAGCATCATGCTGTGGGGATGTTTTTCCAGAGGCAGGGACTGGGAGACTAGTCAGTATTGAGGGGAATGATGAACAGAGAAAAGTACATAGATCCTTCGTGAAAACCTGCTGCAGAGCCCTCAGACTGGAGCGAAGGTTCACCTTCCAACAAGACAACGACCCTTAGCACACAGCCAAGACAACGTAGGAGTGGCTTCGGGACAAGTCTCTCTGGAGAGACCTGAAAATAGCTGTGCAGCGACGCTCCGCATCCAACCTGACAGAGCTTGAGAGGATCTCCAGAGAAGAATAGGAGAAACTCCCCAAATACAGGTGTGCCAAGTTTGTAGCGTCATACCCAAGAAGACTCAAGGCTGTAATCCCTGCCAAAGGTTTTTCAACAAAGTACTGAGTAAAGGGTCTGAATACTTATGTAAATGTGTTGTTATTTTTAACAAAAATGTCTAAAAACCTGCTTTGTTTTTATGGGGTATTGTGTGTAGATTGATGAGGTGGGGGAAACATATTTTTTAATCAAAATGTGGAAAAAGTCAAGGGGTCTGAATAATTTCCGAATGCACTGTATACTGGTAATATGCAGGACCCTGGGGGATCTTGGCTGGAAAGAGGGATGCTGTTGTTGAGTATTAAAAGGCCCGGTCATACCCGGCCCGGTCCACTCCGCTCCTAGGCACTGACACCAAACAGCAGAACAGAACATCACAGAGACTATGAAGAAGAACAAGAAATGCACTAATTGTATATTTTTGGTTCTGAGAGAGGGACATTTACATTACATTTGAGGCATTTTAGAAATGCTCTTATGCATAGCGACTCACAATCAGTTAACTGACAATGTGCCTATGATTATTTAGTCAGGCTGGGTCAGGTTGAGGATGGCCAGGGTGAGGCATGGCCAGGTTGAGAATGGCCAGGGTGAGGCATGGCCAGGTTGAGAATGGCCAGGGTGAGGCATGGCCAGGTTGAGAATGGCCAGGGTGAGGCATGGCCAGGTTTAGAATGGCCAGGGTGAGGCATGGCCAGGTTGAGAATGGCCAGGGTGAGGCATGGCCAGGTTTAGAATGGCCAGGGTGAGGCATGGCCAGGTTGAGAATGGCCAGGGTGAGGCATGGCCAGGTTGAGAATGGCCAGGGTGAGGCATGGCCAGGTTGAGAATGGCCAGGGTGAGGCATGGCCAGGTTGAGAATGGCCAGGGTGAGGCATGGCCAGGTTTAGAATGGCCAGGGTGAGGCATGGCCAGGTTGAGAATGGCCAGGTTGAGAATGGCCAGGGTGAGGCATGGCCAGGTTGAGAATGGCCAGGGTGAGGCATGGCCAGGTTGAGAATGGCCAGGGTGAGGCATGGCCAGGTTTAGAATGGCCAGGGTGAGGCATGGCCAGGTTGAGGAAGCAGATGAAGCATATTTCCATTTAAAAGATTTGCCTTAATCATGAAGTTCTGCATCTTTCAGACATAATGACTGCGAAAGAACCTCTCTAACTACACACACACACACACACACACACACAAACTCTCTCCCTCTTCACTCTCTTCTCTCCTCTCTTTTCTCTCTCTATATACTGCCAAACCTGAATAGCATACTGTTGCAGTGCCCCCCTGCTCTAATTGGCAGTCGACCATCATCTTAAATTGAGAAAGATAATTAAATGTCTTAGTCATTTCTCTAACCAATGAATAGTGACATTACTTTGGCAGAGGCCATATTTTTTGTGATGTGGAAGAGTCATAACTAATGCAGTAATACCACAGAGGAGATAGCTCTCCAACTTCATCCTCCTTCAGGCAGCTATCTGTGCAGGAATATGCTGTGTCTCATCTTCACACAGGATAAGCAACATTTCACATTCAGGAATCCCAGTTTTGATTTAACGTCTTTTAACTGGCACAGAAACTTTTCACATGGTCTACCAGCCAGCAGGATGGGAGTTGTCAGATAAAACGTGCATTTACTCATGGAGGGGGAAAAGGCAAAAAAGGCCCTCATTCCTCCTCGGTGCCTCCCTTTGCTGTAACCTGTGTTAGTTGCCAAGTCCGGTGGAGAGTGGAGGTTTTGGCTGGCTGGCTGATTTCTTTGGAAGTGGGATCAGAAACTTGCCCTCTGTGTCCTATTGCATCCAGTGTTCATGGGGAGGACAGACCGACGCATGCATTTCAGCTCCAGCCAGTCGCTAGGAGTAGATACAACTTTGTTCATGTTTAGCTAACTTTTTGATTTTTGATTTTGATTTTTTTTTTTACCCCTTTTTCGTTGTATCCAATTGTTGTAGTAGCTACTATCTTGTCTCATCGCTACAACTCCCGTACGGGCTCGGGAGAGACGAAGGTTGAAAGTCATGCGTCCTCCGATACACAACCCAACCAAGCCGCACTGCTTCTTAACACAGTGCGCATCCAACCCGGAAGCCAGCCGCACCAATGCGCCGGAGGAAACACCGTGCACCTGGCCACCGTGCACCTGGCCACAGGAGTCGCTGGTGCGCGATGAGACAAGGACACCCCTACCGACCAAGCCCTCCCTAACCCGGGTGACGCTAGGCCAATTGTGCGTCGCCCCACGGACCTCCCGGTCGCGGCCGGTTACGACAGAGCCTGGGCGCGAACCCAGGGACTCTGATGGCACAGCTGGCGCTGCAGTACAGCGCCCTTAACCACTGCGCCACCCTGCTAACTTTTTTTAAAACCTCATTTTATTTTCCTTTCGTTCCCCCTCATTGTGAATGTTTGAATAGATGTGATTGGTGTTGGATTCTCAGAAGCAGGGTGAGTTGAGTTCCAGGGCCAGTTCCTCACATCATGCCCCTGTGAGAGGCAGTAAGGGTGCCTGAAGGGGCCATTCTCTGTGGACACAAATAATTCCTCTGTTCCGTAACTCCGAGGCACATTGTCGGCTCACCTGAGGGCGAACCTCCATTGGGAGTTTACGATGTGGTCTGAGGTGAAGCACAGTTTAGCTGGAGGACTGCTTAACACTTCATAGCTCAACACATCTACAAAAAACCCACATCAACGATCTGCCTCACAAAGGAGAGCACTCAGGGATTCACAATGTTGGACGAGGAAGGTGGTCAAAATATATGTTGATAAAATATTGTCGCTGTCGGGTGAAAACCTCTTCTCTCAAACAGACCCTTTTCAGGAAATTGAAAAGGAACTGCCATATTTTACCATTAACGAACACACCATTTTGAAACCTTAAGAAGCTATTTAGTCAGTTATCAAATGTTCAGAGTACATTGAGGTTTCAATACAAAACAAATATATACAATTGGCAAAAATTGTTACAAAGTTTTCATCAGACAGCGACAATATTCTTGTATAATCTGTGCTATCGAGGCCCAACCTTTATGTGTCCTTGAACAGTGTCTTGATCTATGTGCTATTGATAAACATATCCAGGTGTTAGAATGGCCAAGTCAAAGTCCAGACCTGAATCCAATCGAGAATCTGTGGAAAGAACTGAAAACTGCTGTTCACAAATGCTCTCCATCCAACCTCACTGAGCTCGAGCTGTTTTGCAAGGAGGAATGGGAACACATTTCAGTCTCTCGATCTGCAAAACTGCCCTATTTTTCAGTTTGTGATTTGTTAAAAAAGTTTGAAATATCCAATAAATGTTGTTCCACTTCATGATTGTGTCCCACTTGTTGTTGATTCTTCACAAAATAATACAGTTTTATATCTTTGTTTGAAGCCTGAAATGTGGCAAAAGGTCGCAAAGTTCAAGGGGGCCGAATACTTTCGCAAGGCACTGTACTGTACATTGAGTATACCAAACATTAGGAACACCTTCCTAATATTGAGTTACCTTGAGAATAGCCTCAATTCGTTAGGGCATGGACTCTACAATGTGTCGAAAGCGTTCCTCAGGGATGCTGGCCCATGTTTACTCCAATATTTCCCACAGTTGTGTCAAGTTGACTGGATGTCCTTTGGGTGATGGACTATTCTTGATGCACACAGGAAACTGTTGAGCGCGGAAAACCTAACAGCATTGCAGTTCTTGACACCACTCAGTACGCCTGGCACCTATTACCTACTACCGTACCCCGTTCAAAAGCACTTAAATATTTTGTATTTTCCATTCACCCTCTGAATGGCACCCATTCACAATCCATGTCTCAATTGTCTCAAGTCTTAAAATCCTTCTTTTAACCTGTCTCCTCCCCCTCATCTAAAGTGGATGGAATAAGTGACATCAATAAGGGATCATGGATTTCACCTGGATTCACCTGATCAGTCTATCATGGAAAGAGTAGGTATTCTTTATGTTTTGTACACTCAGTGTATTCCAAAGCCTGGTCAGCATGGGAATCCCTGCAGTAAATATGTTATTTGCTACAGTGCCTCTTTCATTATTTGTCAAACTTTTTTTCAGTTCTACTATGCTCTTTTGTTGACCTTTTGGTGTGTGCGTGTTCTAGTATCAATCCAACACCCGATTAGAGTGTCTCTGTTTTTCCCAGAGTATTTTCTGAGCACTCTGCAGTCTCAATGGTGGATTGAATTCTGAATTGGCAGTCTGTCTGTTTTTTAAAATATTTTCTTCATGTCCGTAGGGATTTCCCAGATCATTGACCTGTGTGTGGCCAGAGAGTAGCACTGAGGGCATGGCATTGTTACTACCCATCTGATGGCTGAGGTGAAATCTCACCACCTCTCCTCATGTCAAGTGACAGTGACAGACCCTCTTGTGTCTTCCTCTCCATGTATACGATAACTTCACTGATGTCACCAGACATCTCTGTTCCATCAGTGTTGCCTGTTTGTCTGTCTGTCTGTTGCCTCTCAGTGGAGACACTCATTTACAGGGTTTGAGTCACAGTGATTCAGGACTGAGAAACCAAGCATAAAGTAGTGAGTGTTTGACTGCCAGCTCTGCTCTGAGAGGATACAGTAGCATTACAGCCTCTGGTGATGAGATTGAGGTTTAGACTGGATAAGTTCTAATAAGTCAGACCCATCAAATGTCTGCATCGACTCAAAGGGAACCCCTCAGGGCCACCAATGTGTAGGTCTACCTAATGTTGAGTGTAAACTGAACTCACTATTTTCCATCTTAAATGTCTTTCGGTGTCTGTTTTCTAAAGTATTTCAGTTGGAAACCTTTGAGTCATGGACAAGGCTGTGGATCTATTGACTACGATTTGAGTGTGTACACTGCACTATCCTGATGCTAATGTCAGGTCAGGCCAAGTTGAGATATGGAGGACGTGCACAGCTTTTTAACAAAGCCATAAAGGCATAGTTATCTTACTATGGGCTCCTCGTGCCTTTGTGACAAATGCTGAGCCAATGCAGCCCATGCCTGTCCCATTGTGCTCTGACAACCACACAGGCACTATGTACGAAATTCATATTTTGAATGGTCGTCATTCTGCTTGTGTGAATAGCAGACAGAGGAAGCTGTTATCTTTATTTTCATTGGTAATGAAGACTGTTGAAATATAATTTCTGTTTGTTCTCTGACTTCCCTGCAGATCGGCACTGAGGGGAGAAAAGGGATTACGCCAAGCACAATTAGTTTCTTGGTCGAATCAGTACCACTCTCATTCTTGGAAGAAATGTTTTTTATTTCAGCTTTTTTTAAATGGCACCCAGAGCCATTCTATCCATTCCCCTAACATAGTGAAGGGGAAAACAGTGGTGTTGAAATAGTGACAAACTGTGCCCTGGGGGAAAGAATATCGAAATTAGTGAAGACCTAAAAGCTCCTTGCTTCACACTCAACCCTAGAAGCCTGTTTCCCTTTACTAAAGTATTACAATGACTACCCTAACCCTCCACTTGAAGTTCAATAGGATCATTCCTTCATGTGGTTGTCAAAGCCGAAAGCCCCAACCTGCACGCCATATCGCCCTGTCCTCAATGGCTGGGCTGCTAGGTGGTGGTCTGTTGGCGTCGGCAGCTCTCTGTTTTTCATCATGAGCCCTGAAGGCAAAAGAAAACAGTGAAACACCCAAAGTAAACATTGTCTCTCTCTCTCCTTCTCCCCTCGCTCTCCCTCCCTTGCGAGCGTCAGCCAAGTCACCGTAGCACTATAAGTGAACCTGCCTGAGACGCTTTCTCATGCTCACAGGAGAATGAGAGGAAATCTCTCCCATTTTACATTTTTTAATGACTGCCTTGCAGAACAGAACTCTTCTCTCTCATTGTGTGCATCCCAAATGGCACCCTATTCCCTTTATAGTAAACTACTTTTGACAGAGCTCTAGTCAAAAGTTGTGTACATTTGAGATGCATTCCCTGGTATCTTTCTTTCAAAGTAGAATAGAAGTGCAGACAGTGCTGATAAGGTTGTTAAAGCTTCCCTTTGAGCAGGTAATCCTGACGAAGCTGTATCCTCGCTCTCCTGTTAACTCCACTGCATGTAAAGTTCTTAAGTAAAAATACTTGAAAGTACTACTTAAGTAGTTTTTTGGGGTGTCTGTACTTTACTTTAATATTTATATTTTTGACTACTTTTACTTTTTCTTTTTCTTCACTCCTCATTCCTAAAGAAAATATAGGACTTATTACTCCATACATTTTCCCTGACACCCAAAAGTACTAGTTAAAAACTCAGCAAAAAAAGAAACGTCCTCTCACTGTCAACTGCGTTTATTTTCAGCAAACTAAACTATGTGTAAATATCTGAGCATAACAAGATTCAACAACTGAGACATAAACTGAAAAAGTTCCAAAGACGTGACGGACAGAAATTGAATAATGTGTCCCTGGACAAAGGGAGGGGGGGTCAAAATCAAAAGTAACAGTCAGTATCTGGTGTGGCCATCAGATGCATCAAGTACTGCAGTGGATCTCCTCATGGACGGCACCAGATTTGCCAGTTCTTGCTGTGAGATGTTACCCCACTCTTCTACCAAGGCACCTGCAAGTTCCCGGACATTTCTGGGGGGCATGGCCCTAGCCCTCACCCGCAAATCCAAAAGGTCCCAGATGTGCTCAATGGGATTGAGATCCGGGCTCTTCGCTGGCCATGGCAGGACACTGATATTCCTGTCTTGCAGGAAATCACGCACAGAACGAGCAGTATGGCTGGTGGCATTGTCATGCTGGAGGGTCATGTCAGGATGCGCCTGCAGGAAGGGTAGCACATGAGGGAGTAGGATGTCTTCCCTGGTACGCACAGCGTTGAGATTGCCTGCAATGACAACAAGCTCAGTGTGATGATGCTGTGATACACCGCCCCAGACCATGACGGACCCTCCACCACCAAATCGATCCCGCTCCAGAGTACAGGCCTAGGTGTAACGCTCATTCCTTCAATGATAAACGTGAATTGTAGGCCTTACAACAGGCCTACAAGCCCTCAGTCCAGCCTCTTTCAGCCTACTGTGGACAGTCTAAGCACTGATGGAGGGATTGACAAGACGGAGCTGCTCTTCCTCCCGGGGAAGGACTGCCCGTTCCATGATCTCGCCATCACGGTTGACAACTCCATTGTGTCCTCCTCCCAGAGCGCTAAGAACCTTGGCGTGATCCTGGACAACACCCTGTCGTTCTCAACTAACATCAAGGCGGTGGCCCGTTCCTGTAGGTTCATGCTCTACAACATCCGCAGAGTACGACCCTGCCTCACACAGGAAGCGGCGCAGGTCCTAATCCAGGCACTTGTCATCTCCCGTCTGGATTACTGCAACTCGCTGTTGGCTGGGCTCCCTGCCTGTGCCATTAAACCCCTACAACTCATCCAGAATGCCGCAGCCCGTCTGATGTTCAACCTTCCCAAGTTCTCTCCACGTCACCCCGCTCCTCCGCTCTCTCCACTGGCTTCCAGTTGAAGCTCGCATCCGCTACAAGACCATGGTGCTTGCCTACGGAGCTGTGAGGGGAACGGCACCTCAGTACCTCCAGGCTCTGATCAGGTCCTACACCCAAACAAGGGCACTGCGTTCATCCACCTCTGGCCTGCTCGCCTCCCTACCACTGAGGAAGTACAGTTCCCGCTCAGCCCAGTCAAAACTGTTCGCTGCTCTGGCTCCCCAATGGTGGAACACACTCCCTCACGACGCCAGGACAGCGGAGTCAATCACCACCTTCCGGAGACACCTGAAACCCCACCTCTTTAAGGAATACCTAGGATAGGATAAAGTAATCCTTCTCACCCCCCCCCCTTAAAAGATTTAGATGCACTATTGTAAAGTGGCTGTTCCACTGGATGTCATAAGGTGAATGCACCAATTTGTAAGTCGCTCTGGATAAGAGCGTCTGCTAAATGACTTAAATGTAAATGTTAAATGTAAATTGTGCATTCCTGGTGTAACTTGGGCAGTTGTTGTTGCCATCCTGTGCCTGTCCCGCAGGTGTGATGTACCGATCCTGTCCGTCCTGTCTCCCTGTAGCACTGTCTTTGGTGTCTCACAGTATGGACATTGCAATTTATCGCCTTGGCCACATCTGCTGTCCTCATGCCTTCTTGCAGCATGCCTAAGGCACGTTCACACAGATGAGCAGTGACTGTGGGCATCTTTCTTTTGGTGCTTTTCAGAGTCAATAGAAAGGCCTCTTTAGTGTCCTAAGTTTTCAAAACTGTGACCTTAATTGCCTACCGTCTGTAAGCTGTTAGTGCCTTAACGCCCGTTCCACAGGTGCATGTTCATTAATTGTTTATGGTTTATTGAACAAGCATGGGAGACAGGGTTTAAACCCTTTACAACGAAGATCTGTGAAGTTATTTGGATTTTTACTAATTATCTTTGAAAGACGGGGTCCTGAAAAGGGGACATTTCTTTTTTTGCTGAGTTTATTTTGAATACTTAGCAGGGCAGGAAAATGGTCCAATTTACACACTTATCAACAAAACATCCCTACTGCCTCTGATCTGGCGGACTCACGAGCATCCAAGATGGCGTAGCAGTGCAGACGTGGTTTGTCGTCCTCTCATTTACTTTTTGTATTTTTGTATATATTTCAATTTATTTTCAATCTCTTTTCCATTTTTAAATTAATATACCTTCCGGTAACCCTCCTCACCCAATATGATACGGATCCGCTATTTTGTAGACCTTTTAGCCAGAACCACCGTCAGAAGCCAGCCATCAGAGGCTAGCTATTTAGTCATTGTTAGCCACTGCTAGCGGCCTTTACCTTCTGCACGGACACCAGCCATTTTTGTTAGCCTCGATAATACTTGCCAGCCTGCCAGTATCGGACTGTTTTCTCCAATACTTATTTTCCACCATAATTTGCAAATAAATTCATAAAAAATCCTACAATGTGATTTTCTGGATTTTTTTCTCTCATTTTGCCTGTCATAGTTGAAGTGTACCTATGATGAAAATTACAGGCCTCTCATCTTTTTAAGTGGGAGAACTTGCCAATTGGTGGCTGACTAAATACTTTTTTGCCCCATTGTATATCTCACTGGTCATCCCCAATGCCAACACCCTCTTTGGCCGCTTTTCCTTCCAGTTCTCTGCTGCCAATGACTGGAACGAATTGCCAAAACCGCTGAAGCTGGAGACTTATATTTCCCTCACTAACTTTAAGATTCAACTATCTGAGCAGCTTAACAATCACTGCAGCTGTACATAGCTCATCTGTAAATAGCCCACCCAACCCACCCAATCCACCTACCTCATCCCCTCGGTGGTGGCAGGGTAGCCTAGCGTTGGACTAGTAACCGGAAGGTTGCAAGTTCAAACCCCTGAGCTGACAAGGTACAAATCTGTCATTCTGCCCCTGAACACCCACTGTTCCTAGGCCGTCATTGAAAATAAGAATTTGTTCTTAACTGACTTGCCTAGTTAAATAAAGGTAAAATAAATAAAAATATTGTTTTTATTTACTTTTCTGCTCTTTTGCACACGAATATTTCTACTTGCACATCGCCATCTGCTCATCTATCACTCCAGTGTTAATTTGCTAAATTGTAATTACTTTGCTACTATGGCCTATTTATTGCCTTACCTCCTCACGCCATTTGCACACACTGTATATTGACTTTTTTTCTATTGTGTTATTAACTGTACGCTTGTTTATTCCATGTGTCACTGTGTTGTTTGTGTCACACTGCTTTGCTTTATCTTGGCCAGGTCGCAGTTGTACATGATAACTTGTTCTCAACTAGCTTACCTGGTTAAATCAAGGAAAAATAAAAAAAACACATGCTTCGTTTGTAAAGGATGTCTGAGTGTTGGAGTGTTGGAGTGTGCCCCTGGCTATCTGTAAAGGATGTCTGAGTGTTGGAGTGTGCCCCTGGCTATCTGTAAAGGATGTCTGAGTGTTGGAGTGTGCCCCTGGCTATCTGTAAAGGATGTCTGAGTGTTGGATTGTGCCCCTGGCTATCTGTAAAGGATGTCTGAGTGTTGGAGTGTGCCCCTGGCTATCTGTAAAGGATGTCTGAGTGTTGGAGTGTGCCCCTGGCTATCTGTAAATGATGTCTGAGTGTTGGAGTGTGCCCCTGGCTATCTGTAAATGATGTCTGAGTGTTGGAGTGTGCCTCTGGCTATCTGTAAATGATGTCTGAGTGTTGGAGTGTGACCCTGGCTATCTGTAAATGATGTCTGAGTGTTGGAGTGTGACCCTGGCTATCTGTAAATGATGTCTGAGTGTTGGCGTGTGCCTCTGGCTATCTGTAAATGATGTCTGAGTGTTGGAGTATGCCTCTGGCTATCTGTAAAGGATGTCTGAGTGTTGGAGTGTGCCTCTGGCTATCTGTAAATGATGTCTGAGTGTTGGAGTGTGCCTCTGGCTATCTGTAAAGGATGTCTGAGTGTTGGAGTATGCCTCTGGCTATCTGTAAAGGATGTCTGAGTGTTGGAGTGTGCCTCTGGCTATCTGTAAAGGATGTCTGAGTGTTGGAGTGTGCCTCTGGCTATCTGTAAAGGATGTCTGAGTGTTGGAGTGTGCCCCTGGCTATCCGTCAATGAAATAAAAAAATTAAATGGTGCCGTCTGCTTTGCTTAATATAAGAAATTTGAAATCATTTATACTTTTACTTTTGATGCTTAAGTATATTTGAGCAATTACATTTACTTTTGATACTTAAGTATACTGTAAACCAAATACTTTGACTTTTACTCAAGTAGTATTTTACTAGGTGACTTTTACTTAAATAGAAAAAGACTCAAGTAAAAAGTATCTTTACTTTTACTCAAGTATGACAATGGGGTACTTTTTCCACCACTGGTAATCAGCACTGGTAATCAGCACACATGATGAGCTTATGTAGTATTCCAATTCTTGTGCAAATTGCATGTTTTCCCCCTAATGTAGCAAGAGCGTTTTACATCCTAACATTTACATTTTTCACAATATATGACAAAAAAATATGAAATTATTTTTTCACAGAACCTATAGCAAGATGATACTGGTTATTTGTTTGAGTCCAGTGACTCATGACAGTATTCATTGTCCACAGAGTGAGGATAACAGAAAAGCTGGATGGAGGCTGACACCGATGGGAAAAGACCGGCTTTGCCACCATAATGTAGGATGGACATTTTGCATGGCTAATGGCAGTGAGTAAGAGAAATGCTGAATACTGACTACAGTACTTCTGCCTTTGATGGATGTCAGTGTCAGTCAGCGCTCAGCCATTCTTGCCTTTGAACATCCACAGCACAGGCTTGACCTGGTACTGTGCACTCTAAGTAAATTCAGGTGTGTCCCCTTGAACTAGAGACCAGTCAAAGCACTAAGACTAATCACCATTATAGTTGTTTGCTTTCTATTGGAAGGGTGGTGGTTTCCAAAGTGATTTTTCCCGCTAACCCTAAATCAACCCTGGAATCATTGGCATTGTTTCCCTGGCCTGACTGCAACATGTATAGGGTATAGTGAGTGAAACAGGAATGTTTGGGATTCCAGGAGTGGATTGGTGAGGATTTGATCCTTTAAATAGAAGCATCTGTTCATGTGGGTTTAACAGGAAGCTGTGGGGATATTTTAGGACCCGGTGGATATGCTCACTTCACTCCGATTGTTTGTGTGTGTGAGTGAGATGCTGCCTCTGAATGTAACAGAGCTATGGTTGGAGAGGGGCTAGTGTGGTAGTATAGTAGCATGGCCAGCAGTAGGCCCAGTGAGAGTAGAGAGCTGGTTGACCTGCAGGGCCCTGGTGTGTGGTTAGAAAGAACACACACACACACACACACACACACACACACACACACACACACACACACACACACACACACACACACACACACACACACACACACACACACACACACACACACACACACACACAGAGGACAGGGAGAAAGTAGAGAGACATTTGACCTGCAGGGCCCTGGTGTGTGGCTAGAAAGAACATTCACCATCAGGCTTCATGGCAGGATAATGAGCCAGTCAGTAATAACAGTCAAGGAATGCATCCCAAATTCACCCTATTTCTTATATAGTGCAATACTTTTGACCAGAGCAGTGCACTATGTCGTGAATAGAGTGCCATTTGGGACGCAGAGATGGTGTTGTTATGTAATACTGTGTGGACAGCTGCTCTGCTCTGAGAGAGTTGTAGGTGACAATGCGGTGGTCAGAGGTCCTGTGCTCTCCAAGCAGAGAGCAGAGACACTGCTTAACTATACAGTACTGATGTCGTAAATAGTATTTGGCCCTGGCTGAACACACGTTTACTAGCCACATTGTTTTCAGAGTGTTGCAGACTACACTACACTCTGCTGCTTGGGGGGATTGTTGGTCTGTTTTTCATGCTGAATGGTCTGCATGGTGCTCCAGCTAAACAGCAAAAATTGCTGGTTACTCACATTAACCTTCAGTTAACAGCTGAAACCTCTCATCACCCATAGCAAATAACTCTGAAACCTCTCATCACCCATAGCAAATAACTCTGAAACCCCCATCACCCATAGCAAACAACTCTGAAACCCCTCATCACCCATAGCAAATAACTCTGAAACCTCTCATCACCCATAGCAAATAACTCTGAAACCCCCATCACCCATAGCAAACAACTCTGAAACCCCTCATCACCCATAGCAAATAACTCTGAAACCCCTCATCACCCATAGCAAATAACTCTGAAACCTCTCATCACCCATAGCAAATAACTCTGAAACCCCCCATCACCCATAGCAAACAACTCTGAAACCCCTCATCACCAATGGCAAATAAATGCATTGACTCGCAATCCTCTCATCAAGGCCAAATAAACACTGTAACCCTATGCTGTGGAGGGGAAATAACATTATTTACTATACTGCTGGGCAATGGAATGGTGCTTTTATATTAGCTGCATTCCTATTGACTTGCCCGTTCGTTCGTTCAATCATTCCTCTTTCCATCCATCCAGCCATTAATTTATGAATTGATTCTCCTCCCAGGTAAATATGAGGGAACTTGACTCTCTGAGAAGAACACAGCCATCTTGATGAAGATCATCAGTCTTCATTCTGTCACGTACTCCAGCGCATTCATTTAAACTACATTCAGCAGTATTCACGCCCAGACATCACTCAACGATTTAATGAAGGGATCTGCTAACTAAGGGCATATATTTTATTCTGGTAAAAAGCTTGGTTAAGGAGCGTTGTAAAACCCTGATTGAATTTACTGTTAACTGACATCAGCGTTTATCCTGCAGCACAGCCAGGCCTCCCCCTCAGAGCTCCTGGGATGCATCCCAAATGGCACTATATTCCTTATTCCCCATTTTCCCGGAGCCCTGGTCAAAAGCAGTGCACTACATAGGGAAGAGGGTGCCATTTCAGACACAGCCATGCTCTTGCCAGCCAGTCAGGCGTGCCTGTGAATTGGAGAGTGGTGGCGGCCCCTAAGCAGCTCACAGCCTCGGCCCTTAGCTACATATTGCTCTAGGATTTCATTAGGAGTCACTTTTCTCGTGCCTGTCAGTGGAATAATTTCGTCTACTCACAGGCAGTCACAGGCCAGATAGTGGAAACCAAGTGTCTATCAAACCCAGACAGGTCTTCCACAGTAATCTTTTTAATAAGGAACCAGACTTTTAGAGGCAAGCATGGCCAGCCTACGCCACAACTCCCATACAACACGGCCAGCCATTTCCAGTTTGCTCTCCACCCCTTCCCCTTGGCCCTTACCCTTCACTGTTTACAGGTTTGCAAGTTGGAAGCAATATTGTGGAAGCTCCAACACTACCCAGCTTATACCTGCACTCTTCGGGAAAAAAAGTGCGATCTAGAACCGAAAAGGGTTCTTCGGCTGTCCCCGTAGGTAGGAGAACCATTTGAAGAACCCTTTTTAGTTCCAGGTAGAACCTTTTACACATGGAACCCAAAAGAGTTCTACATGGAACCCAAAAGAGTCCCGTAAGGATTCTACCAGTAACCAAAATGGGTTCTCCTATGGAGATAGCCAAAGAACCTTTTTGGAACCCTTTTTTCTAAGAGTGTATATTCACTCTTCAGATCTGCACACATTGAAGGGTTAGAGCCAAGGGGTACGGGACAAATTGGGACTTACTGCTAACACAGTATCCTTTCTCCTCCCTGTTTGCCACCACCACCACTACCACCACCATGTATTTAGGCTCCTCTGTGCAATCCATCCCTCTTGTGTTTCAACAGACCGACATGGCTGGTTAATATACATTCTGGTGCCTTGCACAAAGCTAAATCAGACAGACACATTTCAACAGTGGAGGCTGGTGAGGGAAGGACTGCTCATAATAAGGGCTGGAACAGAGGGAATGGAATGGCATCAGACATGGAAACCATGTATTTGAGACCATTCCGCTCCAGCCATTACCACGAGCCCGTCCTCCCCAATTAAGGTGCCACTAACCTCCTCTGCTTTTCGATGGGTCTCTGACCGCTGTAGAGTGATGCACTCCACTCAATACATGCAACTTATTACTTAACGTATTGACACTCTCAATATTGCATATATTGATGTTACACTATCCATGATTAAAGAGGTTCCTTTTGCTGTGAATATGCCCAGTCATATCGGCGTTGTCATTTCATTTGTCAATGTAACTGAGTGTGGTTCTTGGGTACAGAGAGAATACCTTGTGCCAGCTCTGTTTATTGAACGCCCCTCATTTCCCTCAGCCGCCACCAAACAAACCTCCTCACCTCTCCTCTGCATTCCAAGTAAGAGATCAGGGAATATTGCAGTCCTGGGAGCTCTCCCAACCTAACGCTGCCAGGCTTAATTGCTAAATAGAGTCATTGTTGTGTCTAGTTGCAGCTCGCTCTGTCAAAGGACTCCTTTGTTTCCCAATGTGGCTCTTCAATAGCCCGTTAGACCGCCACAGAACGATGGAACCCCACTTTGACGGGTGATGATGGCTTCCATGTAGCACGCACCAGGGGTGGACTGGGAAAAAATCTTCCTTAAGCCCCTCACAACAGCCCATTTTCTTCCTTGAAGAAACCGCAACGTCCCATTTTATTCTTTGAGGGGAACATTATTAGCCAGATAATTATAAGTCAGACAGGCCCAATAGGCAAAATATGGACGAGTCCATCTGGCACGCACACAGCATATTATGTCTGTGTATGTGTTAAGAGTGAGACCCTAAAAAGCTCTACACAATAAATACCAGATTGTCAAATATCATTTTGATCCCAGCAGCGTTTCAATCCATAACAGAATTAAAATACACTTTTGGACTGACCAATGGAAACATATTCAAATAAACACTACCGTTCAAAAGTTTGGGGTCACTTAGAAATGTCTTTGTTTTCCATGAAAACGTACATTAAATGAGTTGCGAAATTAATAGGAAATATCGTCAAGACGTTGACAAGGTGAGAAATTATTTTAATTTAACTAATAATTGTCTTTCAAACTCTGCTTTCGTCAAAGAATCCTCCATTTGCAGGAATTACAGCCTTCCAGACCTTTTGGCATTCTATTTGTCAATTTGTTGAGGTAATCTGAAGAGATTTCACCCCATGCTTCCTGAAACACCTCCGACAAGTTGTATTGGCTTGATGGGCACTTCTTATGTACCATACAGTCAAGCTGCTCCCACAACAGCTCAGTAGGGTTGAGATCTGGTGACTGTGCTGGCCACTCCATTATAGACAGAATGCCAGCTGACTGCTTCTTCCTTAAATAGTTCTTGCATAGTTTGGAGCTGTGCTTTGGGTCATTGTCCTGTTGTAGGAGGAAATTGGATCCAATTAAGTGCCGTCCACAGGGTATGGCATGGCGTTAGCCTTCCTTCTTCAAGATCCCTTTTTACCCTGTACAAATCTCCCACTTTACCATCACCAGACCCCCAGACCATCAGATTGCCTCCACCATCCTTGACAGATGGCGTCAAGCACTCCTCCAGCATCTTTTAATTTTTTTTCTGCATCTCAAGAATGTTCTTTTTTGTGATCTGAACACCTCAAATTTTAAATTTGAGCCTGTGATTGAACCCACAAATGCTGATGCTCCAGATACTCAACTAGTCTAATCAGAACAACAGTTTTCAGCTGTGCTAACATAATTGCAAAAGGGTTTTCTAATGATCAATTAGCCTTTTAAAAGAATAGAATCGGATTAGCTCAGCTGATGTCACAAAGTGCTGTATAGAAACCCAGCCTAAAACCCCAAAGTTATAACAGAACATGGCCAAGATGTTCAAATGTTCATAGATGACCAGCAGGGTCAGATAATAATCATAGTGGATGTCGAGGGTGCAACAGGTCAGCACCTCAGGAGTAAATGTCAGTTGGCTTTTCATAGCTGATCATTCAGAGTATCTCTACCGCACCTGCTGACTCTAGAGAGTTGAAAACAGCAGGTCTGGGACAAGGTAGCACATCCGGTGAACAGGTCAGGGTGCCATAGCTGCAGGCAGAACAGTTGAAACTGTAGGGAGGAGGAGAAGAGAGAGAGATTAAATTCACACAGGACCCCCGGATAAAACAGTAAATTACTGCGGATAGCCCCGACACACAAACTATTACAGCATAAATACTGGAGGCTGAGAACGGAGGAGTCGGGAGGCACTGTGGCCCCGTCCGACGATACGCACGGACAGGGCCAAGCAGGCAGGATATAACCCCACCCACATTGCCAAAGCACAGAGGGATATCTTCAACCACCAACCTACTATCCTGAGACAAGGCCGAGTATAGCCCACAAAGATCTCCCCCACGGCACGAACCCGAGGGGGGGGGGTGCCAACCCAGACAGGAAGATCACGTCAGTGACTCAATCCACTCAAGTGACGCAACCCTCCTAGGGACGGCATGGAAGAGCACCAGTAAACCGGTGACTCAGCCCCCGTAATAGGGTTTGAGGCAGAGAATCCCAGTGGAGAGAGGGGAGGTGGCCGTTTCCAGCTGTAATAGTCATTTCCAACATTAACAATGTCTGCATTTCTGATCAAGTTGATGTTATTTTAATGGACAAAAATTTGCTTTTCTTTCAAAAACAAGGACAATTCTAAGTGACCCTAAACTTTTGAACGGTAGTGTATGCAACTTAAAAGTTTTATATCACGAAATTTAGACCTGAATGCTTTTGGACATCAATGTTGAGGGCATCCTATTTGAGTCAGAAAAAAATATGCTCCTATGATAGGTGAGATATATAAAACCTTGCAGAGAGCCTATCCAACTGACAATCACTTAGAAAATCTATTGGAACCAAGACTAAAGAATAACTGATATCGCCACAAGATGGAGGAAGTGTTGGAACATAACGAATGCAATTACAGTTCATGAAAATGTATGCTTAATCCAGTATAAACTAATGTATAGAATTTGTTATACGAGACAAAATTCACATTCTACAGTACAAAACAAATTACTCAATAATTCTTGCCTTCTGGGAGTACTATAAAGTCCAACAGTTATGGGCAGAGTTAAAAAGTTGTCTCTCAGAAGTTTTACAATGTAAGTTGACTTTTAATCCATCTATCTGCATATTTCAAGATATGGCATATGGGGGTACGGTGAGATACCCAATCGGTTGGACAATATCATTTTTTTCACTTATCTTGGGGTAGCTATTACTTAAATGCTGGAAGTCAAATTATACTCTACAATTAAGAGAATGGAAGAATCAAATGCTTTATTTAAATATAGCAAAACATCTGTCTATAGACAGAAACAACAAGTAATATGTGGTAGAGTCTTACAAGCATTAGAAACAACATTGAGTGCGGATACTGTGGGAACATGTGGATCTGAGCAAGTGTGATGTCATTAATTTTTTGTCCAAATGTATGTAAATGTTAAGTTTTATTGTTTTTGCCTATGTAAACAGCAAAAAAAAGTTAAATAAAACAATATTTCAAAACGAAAAGGAGGAGAGAGGGTTGGGTGCAGAGAGAGATTGGTGATGGGAGAGAGAGGGAGGTGGGGGAAAGTCTCAGGGGAGGGTCACCGAATGCACCTGCCTTAACTCAGGACTCATGATGGATCAAGGCCCAACATGGAATGGTCTGGGGAAAGTGGGTGGAGCTTCCAGCTTAAAGCAATTACTATTTCTTACTTTACACCTTACTAGATCTATATTCAATACACATACAAGGTAAATACTGCCTCCACAACAGTATACCTCTGGCGGTTTTTAGAATGGCTCCCAGGATGTGACTGTACGTGTGAAGCTGTGGACCACAGAGAAGCACATCTGGATGCATTGTTGTGGGTAGGAGGGCAGGGATGGATGGAGGGAGGGAGAGGCTCTTTGGTCTCACGCCCAGGCCCAGGCTCCCTCCAGCCCAGGTATGTGGGCTTGGTTAGAATGTGGAGCTTGCACTGCACCCTAGAAACCTTTCCTAATGGCCAGAGGTGATGCACTGCATTTATAGGGCTGTATTGGGCCTGACAGAGACCGTTAGTACATCGTCTAGTGTTGTATTGTGGGAGTGTGGCGAGTGGTGAGGATATTAGTAGTTTAACACAGTACTGTATCATTAAGACTGAATTAAATCTGTTTTCCACACCTAGGATTACAGCAGGGAGTTGGAAAGAATGGTATTATTAGCTTCATATGGTAAACACTTCAGATTATACTGTAGGCTAGATTCAATATCCAGCGCACTCTCAAATGTTGTTTTTTGCCATCATTGTAAGCCTGTCACACACACACTATATAATATATTAATTAAACATAAGAATGCGTGAGAGTTTTTGTCACAACCCGGCTTGTGGGAAGTGGCAAAGAGCTCTTATAGGACTTGGGATCAAATAAAAATAATCAATCATTTTGCTCCTTATTTAGCCATCTTACATATAAAACCTTATTTGTTCATCAAAATTGGTGAATAACTCACCACAGGTTAATGAGAAGGGTGTGCTTGAAATGATGCACATAACTCTGCAATGTTGGATTGTATTGGAGAGAGTCTCTCTTAAATAATTTTCCACACACAGTTTGTGCCTTGTATGCTAGTGAGGGCCGAGATTCCAGTCTCACATAGGTCGTGGTTGCAAAGGGCATCAGTGTCTTAACAGCGCGATCTGCCAAGGCAGGGTATTCTGATTTAAATAACATTTTCACAGAATCGCTTGTTGCAATTTTGATGAGGCTCTCTTGTTCAGATATCGGTAAATGGACTGGAGGCAGGGCATGGGGCGGCAGCGTAGCCTAGTGGTTAGAGCGTTGGACTAGTAACCGGAAGGTTGCGAGTTCAAACCCCCGAGCTGACAATGTACAAATCTGTCGTTTTGCCCCTGAACAGGCAGTTAACCCTCTGTTCCCAGGCCGTCATTGAAAATAAGAATATGTTCTTAACTGACTTGCCTGGTTAAATAAAGGTAAAATTAAAAAATGTAATTAAAATGAAAGCGATAACAAATCCAATTGTTTGTGTCGTCCGTTTTGGGAAAGTACCTGCGTAATTCCGCACCCAGTTCACTCAGGTGCTTCACTATATTACATTTGACATTGTCCGTAAGCATGAGTTCATTTGCACACAAAACATCATACAATGATGGAAAGACCTGTGTGTTGTCCTTGTTAATGCAGACAGAGAAGAGCTCCAACTTCTTAATCATTTTGTCCCACACATTGAATATAGTTACAGAGAGTCCCTGTAATCCTAAATTCAGATCATTCAGGCGAGAAAAAACATCACCCAGATAGGCCAGTATTGTGAGAAACTCGTCATCATGCAAGCAGTCAGACACGAGAAAATGATGGTCAGTAAAGGAAACTTTAAGCTTGTCTCTCAATTAAAAAAAACATGTCAATACTTTTCCCTTGATAACTAGCGCACTTCTGTATGTTGTAAAAGCGTTACATGGTTGCTTCCCATATCATTGCATAGTGCAGAAAAAACACGGCGTTCAGGTGCCTTGCTTTAACGAAGTTAACCATTTTCTCTGTAGTGTCCAAAACGTCTTTCAAGCTGTCAGGCATTCCTTTGGCAATAAGAGCCTCTCGGTGGATGCTGCAGTGTACCCAAGTGGCGTCGGGAGCAACTGCCTGCACGCTCATTACCACTCCACTATGTCTCCCTGTCATGGCTTTTGCGCCATCAGTACAGATACCAACACATCTTGACCACCAAAGTCCATTTGATGATACAAAGTTGTCCAGTACTTTAAAAATATCCTCTCCTGTTGTCCTTGTTTCCAGTGGTTTGCAGAAGAGGATGTCTTCCTTAATTGACCCCCCATAAACATAATGGACATATACCAGGAGCTGTGGCAGACCTGCCACATCTGTTGACTTATCCAGCTGTAACGCCTCATCAAGTGGCTAGGACAGGCAAGCCCCATACTATTGCGGAGGACTTAATTCTTCCTGCTACCGCGGATATGGCTGGGAAAATGCTGGGGGAAAAGGTCAAAAAAACTATACAGATAATGCCTTCATCAAACAACACTGTTTCACAACGCATCAGTTACATGGCAGTGAATGCTATGCGTTACAGCTGGATGAGGACTAAATGGACTGTTTGAAAATGTGAATCACATTTTGAATTTGGCGGACCCCTGGGGGAATAGTCGCTGTAGAGTTTAATCAGTAGTGAACGCTTGGCTGGGTTTAAGGTGTTCCTCAATGTGGAGAGTGCCGGAGAGAAAGGAAACCTCTCAAGGATTTCGCCATGAGGCCTATGGCAACTTTAAAACAGTTAGTTTAATGGCTGTGATAGGATACAACTGAGGATAGATGAACAACATTGTAGTTACCCCACAATACTAACCTAAATGACAGATTGAAAAGAAGGACGGCTTTACAGAATACAAATATTCCAAAGCATGCATCCCGTTTGCAATTAAGCACTAAAGTAAAACAGCAACAAACAAAAGAATTGGCTGCATCATGCTATGGGTGTGGTTGTCATTGGCAAGGACTAGAGAGTGTTTTTTAAATCAAAATAAACAGAATGGAGGTAAGCACAGGCAAAATTCTAGAGGAAAACCTAGTTGGTTGCTTTCCAACAGGCACATGGAGACAAACATTTCAGCAGGATAATAACCTTGAAACACAATGACAAATGTACACTGGAGTTGTTTACCAAGACGACATTAATGTTCCTTGGTGACATAGTTATAGTTTTGACTTACACTACCGTTCAAAAGTTTGGGGTATGAAAACATACATGAAATGAGTTGCAAAATTAATAGGAAATATAGTCACGATGTTGACAAGGTTAGAAATAATTAATAATAATTTTTTATTTAAATAATTATTGTGTCCTTCAAACTCTGCTTTTGTCAAATAATCCTCCATTTACAGCAATTACAGCCTTCCAGACCTTTGGCATTCTAGTTGTCAATTTGTTGAGGTAATCTGAAGAGATTTCACCCCATGCTTCCTGAAACACCTCCCACAAGTTGGATTGGCTTGATGGGCACTTCTTACGTACCATACAGTCAAGCTGCTCCCACAACAGCTCAATAGGGTTGAGAACCAGTGACTGTGTTGGCCACTCCATTATAGACAGAATATAGGCTTGACTGCATAGTTTGGAGCTGTGCTTTGGGTCATTGTCCTGTTGTAGGATGAAATTGGCTCCAATTAAGCGCCGTCCACAGGGTATGGCATGGCGTTGCAAAATGGAATGATAGACTTCCTTCTTCAAGATCCCTTTTACCCTGTACCAATCTCCCGCTTTACCACCACCAAAGCATCCCCAGACCATCACGTTGCCTCCACCATGCTTGACAGATGGCGTCAAGCACTCCTCCAGCATCTTTTCATTTGTTCTGCGTCTCACAAATGTTCTTCATTGTGATCCGAACACCTCATACTTAGATTTGTCTGTCCATAACACTTTTTTCCAATCTTCTCCAATCTTCATCTGTCCAGTGTCTGTGTTCTTTTGCCCATCTTAATCTTTTATTTTTATTGGCCAGTCTATGGCTTTTTCTTTTCAACTTTGCCTAGAAGGCCAACATTCCGGAGTCACCTCTTCACTGTTAACATTGAGACTGATGTTTTGCAGGTACTATTTAATGAAGCTGCCAGTTGAGGACTTGTGAGGCATCTGTTTCTCAAACTAGATACTCTAATGTACTTGTCCTCTTGCTCAGTTGTGCACCGGGGCCTCCCACTCTTTCTATTCTGGTTAGAGATAGTTTGCCCTGTTCTATGAAGGGAGTAGTTCACAGCGTTGTACGACATCTTCAGTTTCTTAGCAATTTCTCGCATGGAATAGCCTTCATTTCTCAGAACAAGAATAGACTGAAGAGTTTCAGAAGAAAGGTCTTTGTTTCTAGACATTTTTAGACTGTAATCGAACCAACAAATGCTGATGCTCCAGATACTCAACTAGTCTAAAGAAGGCTTTATTGCTTCTTTAATCAGAACAACAGTTTTCACCTGTGTGTAACATAATTGCAAGGGTTTTCTCATGATGAATTTGCCTTTTATAATGATAAACTTGGATTAGCTAACACAACGTGCCATTGCAACACAGGAGTGTGTGTTGCTGATAATGGGCCTCTGTACGCCTATATAGATATTCCATAATAAATCTGCCGTTTCCAGCTACAGTAGTAATTTACAACATTAACAATGTCTACACTGTATTTCTGATCAATTTGATGTTATTTTAATGGACAATTTTTTAAACATTTCTTTCAAAAACAAGGACATTTTTTAAGTGGCACCAAACTTTTGAATAGTAGTGTCAATTTGCTTGAAAATGATCACCATCCAACTTCACAGAGCTTGAAGAATTTGTTTTAAAGAATAATGTGCTAATAGACTTACCCAGAAAGACTCACAGCTGTAATTGCTGCCAGGGGTGTGAATATGTATGTCAATGGGATATTTCTGGATTTCTTTTTCAGTATTTCAAAAAACATGTTTTCACTTTGTCATGATGGGGTATTGTGTGTAGATGGGTGAGAAAAATATATCTTCAATCAACTTTGAATTCAGGCTGTAACACAGCAAAATGTGGAATGTGTCGAGGGGTATGAATACTTTCTGAAGGCACTGTATATTACATTGAGCTGTCTGTCTCCTGTCTCATATGCTTGGCCCTCCATCACTGTGTGTGTGCGTGCGTGCATTGAGCTGTCTCCTGTCACTCCGAGACTTGGCTCTCCATCACAATGTCCACTATCTTCATCTAGCCAGAGAATCCGTCACAGTTACCTTATAGCAACGTCTGCTGACCAAGGAAGCTTGGCTTGAGAAATGAGAGGAAGAGTGAACGTCAGTGATTTTTACTGGCAGACTCTTCCCTCGTCTGTTTGACAAACCTCAGCCTGTGTATTCTCTAGTCTGCTGCTGCTGGCAGGCCAAGGTCTCTCCTATGTGTTTTAGGGATGCACGATATATCAGTGAACATATTGGAATCGACCGATGTCCAGTTTAACGCTGATGTTAAAAACCGATGTCAAAGCTACCGTGCATACCTATGTAACGTAGGTACATGATGTAATAACGCACGTAAAATGTGGCTCTACACTTGCAACACAGCAATCCTAACTAGCCCACACAATGTCTGCTGTGTGGATCGAGCAGTCAACAAGTTGAGCAGTCATTTGAAAGAGTAAGAACATTTCAGCAAGACAACTCAAAGGCGAAGTCCATTAAAGCCAAGATAATGAAATTCATTGCCCTTGACAATCAACCGTTCTGTCGTGGGGGATGTTGGCTATTGCCGACTGGTCGAGCACCGGTACACATTACCAAGTGCGCGATTTTTCAGATGTTGCCCTACTGGAGTTACACAGTAAAAGCGTCACTGCTATTAGCTTCACGACATAAATACTATGGAACGCCGTTTGGGTCTTTGAGAGTCAAAAAAGATACAGTAACACTGTCAAAGCTGTACACAAAAGTCTACAAACAAGCAAACCCCAGACACAAACGGTGTGTTTACAATACTGCGTTGGTAATAAAGCAAAATTTGTTCAAATGCAACTTCTGGGGTAGCTAGCTTTAGCTTGGTACCTAGCTAGCACCAATACAACCAGCTTGAAAACAATGACCAGTAGAAACTGCAGTCATTTTTTTTCATTATTCTTAGCAATGACTTTGGAATCCTTGTGAGTATTAGCAAGGTTGCCACTTGTTGTTCGCCTATAGAAATCGAACTTCAGTTAATGAAAATGAATAGCTAGCCAGCTACTTAACCCTGTTGCCCAAAGCCAACGTTATAAGCAGCCAGCTAGCTTCCTCTGGCAAGTGTGATGTGTTGTGTTGTGAAGCTAGCCACAATTAGGATTAGGCACAATAGTGGAATTATGGATTTTCATTCAAAATAAAAGTATGTCATTGATAGTGATGCAAATGAATGAAATAGTAGAATTATGCTATACTATTATTTTGAAGGCTAACTGCAAAGTCCACTATTGTGGCTAATCCTTATTGTGGCTAGCTTCACATTGATGGGTCCGACCACCATTCAAATAAGAACTGTGTTATAAATGATGGTTATTTTAGATGACGATACCTAGATATATAGTTAGCTAACTATAGCTAGCTAACTATAGCTACTGAAACAGATTGACATGTTGCTATGTTTTGAGGAAGAACATTGTTTGCATCCATGAGCTAGCTAGCTTTCTTTTCTGACCAGCACTGTAGGTGCACGAGACAATTTTACCAGCATCATAGCAAGCATTTCGATGAATTGTTGTGACATGTGAAATACGAGTGATAGTGTAATCAATGTGTAATAACCTAAATAAAAATGTACGAACATGTTAAATTACAATGTGACGTGCAGTCATGTGTGTGTGTGTGTGTGTGTGTGTGACATTTATTTAACTAGGCAAGTAAATTGATGGCCTGGATGACGCTGGGCCAATTGTGTGCCGCCTTATGGGGCTCCCAATCACGGCCAGATGTGATACAGCCTGGATTCGAACCAGGGACTGTAGTGATGCCTCTTGCACTGAGATGCAGTGCCTTAGACCGCTGCATCTGTGTGTATGTTAACTATTTAACTGTACTAGAATGCTTAAAAGGCCGTAAAAAAATGTCATATCGGTTATTGGTATAGGTTTTTTTTTGGCAATGAAGATATCGGTATCGGCCAGAAATGTCATATCTGTGCATCACAAATGTGTATATATAAAGCTGTATACATAAAGCTACACTGTAACACAACTGGATTTAAGATAGGAAGATATTTTCCAGTGTCCTTTTTTAGCCTCTTACCTAGTATATACTGTGAAGTATATTATATGAATTGTTTTATGTGCACTCTCAATGTGAAAAATATTTTAGGATAAGCACTGAGAATTGATTGTTTAATTATGCCAATAAAAATGTAAAAAACCTGAATTTGAGAATCAGACATTCACGTGTACAACTGATCTCATTGTGTTTGTTAAATATGTGGTTACTCTTGATGCTCTAGTGACGATGATTGGGAACCAGAGGATTTGATCCCATCCTGGCAGGGGGGGGGGGATTGTGTTGTGAAAACCATGCCTTATGTCTGTTTAATCAGTGTTAGGAAATCTGTTGCTTGCATTGTAAATACAATTTTACCAGAAGGCATGGCAGGCTGAACAATAAATCCCTGCCAGCTCTGCTGTACCAGCCAATAGTGAGAAATACACAGCATTGTGTTATGGTCATCATGGCAGTGGTTTGTTTGTTTTCTAAATAAAGTGAAATACATGGCAGACACTGCTTAATGACACTGCTTAATATCGTCTACACATCATGTTGTATCTATCATGCAGGGGCAGTTCGTTCTGATCTTCTCTGTTCTGTTACTGACTGCTACTAACCAGGAGAAGGGAGGTTAGAGCAGTCAGAGAGGTTGGACAGCGTGTGGGGGCTGTCCTGCTCAACTTCAGCTTCCTAAAGGATGTGACTGGAGAGTTGGTCTGACCTCGCTCGTTCGCACGGAATGGCTCGCAGATGTCGCTGGGAGATTAAAGGCATAACAGTCATGACTGTGTCAAGAGCAGGCAAGCGGTTGGAGGGGTAAGGGAGGCGGGGAGTATGCGCACTCAGCCAATGGGGCACAGCATCACTGAGTAGCAGTCAAGGTCAAGGAAAGACACGGATGGACAGGTCCCAGGTCACCTCATAGTACACTCTCTCACTCTCCTTTCTCGCTCTCTCTCCCTGTCTATCGCTGTCTCTCTCGCTCTCTCTGTCTCTCTCTACCCCCTCTCTTTTTCTCGATCTCCCTCCCCTTACTTCCCTCTCTCTCAGCAAGGCCCAGAGACTGAGTTGTTGTCTAGTATTTCTGGGTCTCCTCCTCAGGTTTCAGCCCAGTTCTCTCAGTGTGCTGCAGGGATGAGTCCTGGCAACCTAGTAGTAGGAGAAGGAAAGTAGCAGGATATTCTAATTTAGTGAAGGTGAAAGTATTTTTTAAATAGGTTGAACTCTGACCAGCTAGATGATTTAAAAGACAATTTGACATTGGAACGACAGAGTAAAGATGGCTGCCTCAGGGATTGGATTTTTATTATAATTTCTTAGTTTTTTTTTTCATTTAAACCATGGCCTTGTGTTAAATTAAGAAACGCGCAGTATACAAGATTTATGGAATCCGCCCATTGGTTGTTTCAGGATGTCACCGTGGCCACATATGCAGCAGCGCCCATTGGTTGTTTCAGGATGTTACAGTGGCCACACATGCAGCAGCGCCCATTGGTTGTTTCAGGATGTCACCGTGGCCACACATGCAGCAGCGCCCATTGGTTGTTTCAGGATGTTACAGTGGCCACACATGCAGCAGCGCCCATTGGTTGTTTCAGGATGTTACAGTGGCCACACATGCAGCAGCGCCCATTGGTTGTTTCAGGATGTTACAGTGGCCACACATGCAGCAGCGCCCATTGGTTGTTTCAGGATGTCACCGTGGCCACACATGCAGCAGGCCCCAACAACTGCCTGCAGTCTGAGCCTAGAATAAGACTGATGAGGAATGTGATGTTGGGTAAGCCAACTTCTGCCACTCAGATATGCACAATGGGCATTACTCACACTCCCTACTTGTCAGCCAGGCAAATGGGGAGAGGATTAAATGGTGTGGTGGTCTCTCCACGTCTCCTTATTAGCAGAATCCCTCGTTGGTGTGTTGTGTATAGATGGGGTTACAGCAAAGTTGTGGTATTGGAAGGGATACTATTTGACCTTGCCACTGTGGTCTAAATACTTCCACATATTTACCAGTGGGGCTAAGCCACAATGACTTCTGCCTAAGTGCTCTCTTTATTCCAGCTGGTCTCTGTGCTGCTCTGATTTTCTGTGGTTGCGTCCCAAATGGCACCGTATGCTCTACATAGTGCACCATTTTCACCAAAGCCCTACGGGCCCTGGGATAGAGTGTCATTTGAGGCGCTGGCTGTGGTCATGGTCACACCGAATCCTAAAGCGCATACATAGAGGACATGCCACAGATTCCCTCATTTGTCATTCCCTCTTAGGTAGATTAGACCAGGAACCAAGCCACAGTCTGACATGGTCAGGTGTGTTGACTTCAGGATAATGTAATATGGTTTTCATCAGGTTAAGTGACATTGTTTGCCATGTTTATTACTTACAAGAGGATGTTTGTTTAATTTTATGTGTCTTACAGAAGAGGGTCAGTGAAATGTCTCTACAAGGTGTGTGTGTCTGTGTGTGATTGCAAGGCTGGTTATGGCCCAGCACCCCTGTGGTGCTTACTGTGTCGTGGGCCGGGGGGAGCTGAGCAGCTTAAGGGGAGTGGGTAGGGTGCTCAGGGGGGGTGCTGTGTCCTCACCCTCCTCCTCCTCCTCCCCCGTACTGCTGCTGCTGCCATATTCTCATCGTGGATGACTCAGTCCCTATAGACGTGGACGTGGAGACCCTAGGGGCCACAATGCTGTGGTGAGTGTGGCCCTAACACACACTTGAGTCTCCACATGATGCTCACCATGTCCAGCAGGCCTACACACACACATTAGCATGTTGAGGTGCTTGTCCACTGTGGAAATGACAAACATGTTCCCTATAGGCTGCATTAAGCTGAGGTGCCAACAATATCTCATGTATAATACATCTGTGTGATAAGAATTCGTTTAAGATTACTTGAAAAAAACACGAGTTTGAAGGGTATTGAAATAGCCAGTATTACAGTATTTTTTCTTTTCTTTACAGTTGATGAAAGTTGGTAATGAATATGCAAATACAGGACATAAAGATCAACAGTGCAAAGCATTTTATTTAGTCACAAATACGGCTGTTATGTAATTATGTAAATGTGATTGCTTTTACCTCAGATGGAAAACAGTGTGCTCTCTTTAGCAGCGACAGCAGCACAGGTTCTCATTTCAGCTTCTTAGTCATAGAGAAACAGCCTTTAGCCAAGGCTCTCTCTCTCTCTCTCTCTCTCTCCCATCTTTTGTATACATAGCTGAAGTGGACGTTTAATCAGTCAAAGTATCTCAAATGGCTCCAGGTTCAGTCATTTATATTCATCTGAAAGCCATTTCAAGCATAATAATGAGCTTCAGATACCTAGCTATCTCACAAGTAAACAAACTGTGCTCCTCGCCTCATCTCCTGCTCCTCACCTTCCCATCCTACCTTCAGCTAAATCACTTCTTGTATGACCCGCTGTCACCAGTTATTTTAAAGGCTGTTTTCATCTATGCTGTCTCCATTGACAGTGAGCCTGTTGTTGTGTGTGGAATACTAAGTGAAGTGTGTAAGCGCAGAGTGGTTTGTCTCAGAAGTGTGCATGCATTAGAGACACAAAGCGAGCTCTCGGGGCCACAGTGAGCAGGGCCGCTACTGCACCTACACCCTGTGATGTGAAGACTGAGTTATCTGACCACTGAGAGTTAGTGAGAGTTCCACTACTAGTGAATAATAACTTCAATAAGGCAAAAGCTCTCTATTTCTCTCTTTTGTCCTGCTTGATGGTGGGAAAGATCTGTTTGTGGAGATGAGACTGATGAAAAAGAGAGGTTTGATGATTTGAAAGAGTTGGGAGGACGCTATTGCAGCCAGGGGTATTCGGGTGTATCCAGGGGTATTCGGGAATATTCAGGGGTATTCAAGGTCGGCTTGTGGTCCCTAGTACTGCGGCTGCTGGTTTTCTTTTTGATTGGCCTAAGATTCAGTCTAATCACCTGATCGCTCAGGTCTGAATCTGTCCCTGATTATGAGAGAAAGATAACATAATCAGTGCTGCGCTTCAGACCTGGCTATCCCTGTGGGTTGGTAGGGTGGTGAGGCCTGAGCCTGACTATCCCTGTGGGTTGGTAGGGTGGTGAGGCCTGAGCCTGACTATCCCTGTGGGTTGGTAGGGTGGCGAGGCCTGAGCCTGACTATCCCTGTGGGTTGGTAGTGGCGAGGCCTGGTGAGGCCTGAGCCTGACTATCCCTGTGGGTTGGTAGGGTGGTGAGGCCTGAGCCTGACTATCCCTGTGGGTTGGTAGGGTGGTGAGGCCTGAGCCTGACTATCCCTGTGGGTTGGTAGGGTGGTGAGGCCTGAGCCTGACTATCCCTGTGGGTTGGTAGGGTGGTGAGGCCTGAGCCTGACTATCCCTGTGGGTTGGTAGGGTGGCGAGGCCTGAGCCTGACTATCCCTGTGGGTTGGTAGGGTGGTGAGGCCTGAGCCTGACTATCCCTGTGGGTTGGTAGGGTGGCGAGGCCTGAGCCTGACTATCCCTGTGGGTTGGTAGGGTGGCGAGGCCTGAGCCTGGCCATCTCAGGACATGAGGGATCAGTGGGTAGTCTAGAGGAACACATGGTCTCCATCTGCAGGGATGACCCTAACTAACACTTTAATTAATGAGAGCACAATCTCACAGACAGACAGACTGGAAGAGTGGAAACATGCAATAACCCCACAAGCTCTTCTCTCTCTGCCCATTGAAAGAGTAGTGCCACACTCAAAAATGCCCTCACTAACAATGGGCAAGGGGTGTTACTATGCATTTACATTTGTGATTTGATGATTGTTTTCTGATTCATCTAGTCACAATAGAGCCAAACGTAGTTAATATGTCTGTCGTTTCATCCTCAGTTTTTGGTCTGAGGTGCCAAGTCATACCTGGCTGCCGCTGTTTCTGTTTCTATTTTTATTTCAGATGAAGCATACAGAAAGCACTCCAGATTGATTCTCCATTCCCTTTGATTCTCAGACGTTGCCCTCACACATTTCCCCCTCCCAGAACCACTCCAGCAGATAAAAGCAGCTTCAAAGCCGGCAGCTTTACGCTCAAATCTTGTTTTTCCCCACTTATATGTTTTCCATTACTTTGAGAAAAGATTTCAGTTAGATTGGTTGGAAATGTTCTTTCACATTTAGCGTTATCAACTGACTCAAACAGATCACGCTGAAGATCTCAGTGTTCTATTCGTGATCAGCTGAGTTTTCAAAGCAGGGATTGTTCTGTGCTTCGGCTGACGTGCCAGTTCGCAGTTGACAGGATTGTATAGACTCAATCTTAATACGCAAGAATGATACTGACAAACACCAACTGAAGTCTGCCAGTGTATAGTTAAAATGAGGTTCTATCATGTGAATATGTCCCTGAGCTAAGGTGGGGATGATTATATTATGTGAATATCTTTATTGTCCCTAAACTGACACTGGGTGAGGCTTGTGATGATGTGAGGATATGTCCTTGGGTAGACCTCAATAGGGGCATTGTTCCCTTACTGGAGAAAGGTGAGGCCTGAGAGGATATGGGAGGTACAGTAATACTCACAATGGTTAGGGACTCTGAGGAATCAAGCATTTCTAAGGATGAAGCTATTGCTTGCTATCAGAAACAATGCTATCAGAAACCCCACATTTTAACCAACACCCAATTTAGAGCATGTTAGTGGTGTGGTGCTCATCCCTTGAGCATTGTTTGTACACTTCATCAAATATGACCGAAAACCTCACTATCTAATCATGGTTTTTTGTACATCTCTGCTATTCAGAAATGTCCAATAACAATTGCAGTAATTTCTGGCTAAAATCAATACAACAAGTGTAGATATGATCTGAGTGTTGAGTAAGGCTGCAGGGTTACACTATACAAGACTGAAGTAGTACCAGACCATCCTCTCTATCTAACCATCTTGAGAGCTTGGAACTAAAAGGTTCTATCAGAAAAATGATGATTCTGAGATAATTGGCTTTAAAGTCCCGAACTCCAATTGGTTTGAGTGGTGTCAGCAATTTGTGTCTTGTATTCTTTTGAACTTAAAATGAATTGGGGTATTTAGAATACTTGAATCTTTAGAATCTTGCCATAATATGGACTTAGCTCTATTTGGTCAAATATCATCTTCTGTATTCCATCCCTACCTTGTCACAACAAAACTGAATTGACTCAAACGCGTTAAGGAAAACAATTCCACAAGTTAACTTTTAACAGGGCACACCTGTTAATTGAAATGCATTCCAGGTGACTACCTCAGTAAGCTGGTTGAGAGAATGCAAAGCTGTCATCAAGGCAAAGGGTGGCTACTTTGAAGAATCTCAAATATAAAATATATTTGTTTAACACCTTTTTTGGTTACTACATGATTCCATGTGTGCTATTTCATAGTTTTAGATGTATTCACTATTATTCTACAATGTAGAAAATAGTAAAATAAAAACCCTGGAATGAGTAGGTGTTCTAAATTGTTGTCTGGTACTGTAGGTAGAGAACATTGAACATAACAAGGCTATGTTAATTTGGACAAAAATGCAGAACCTTAAGCTCTCAAACTGTTACAGAAGTGTTATGATTAATTGACTTCTCTGGCTCTAGTCCAGGACCTGGTCTTCACTCAGCTCAGTAAAGACCAAGCTGAATCCTAGCTTCCACTTAAGTAAAATGTTAACTTAATATGCATTGATGTCAATGGGAGACTAAGTGAAAGTTTGACTTAGTGGAAATTAAGATTCACCTCATGGTCAGAAGTTACTTTCTAATAATGTGAGCCATTTTGCCCCATGGGGAGGAGGAACAGAGCAGCAGAGGTTCAGCAACAGCACATCCTCATGGTGTTTCTGATATTACAGAGAGATCCCATATGAAGATAAAGTGAGGTCTGCTGCCAGAGAGAGCTGCCCTTGCCTGTAGACTAGCTGGCTGGCTGTTGGTAGATCGATATGACTGAGTGTTAGTAATGAACGGGGCCTGCTAGCCCGGGGAAGTGTGGTTTATTTATCTATAATCTTCACTGCTTGCTTATTTGTCTCCCATGGCACTGGTAGGATGTATTCAGAAGTCAGGGTGATGATAAAATATGATTTTCATTTTCATTTATTCCTGTCATCTGATCCATTAATCTGTTTTATCTGTGTTCTGTTTGTTGTCTGGGTTACGGGTCTGGCCTTTGGACTCAGCCATGAGCCTGTCTGCTGAAGGCCAATTGGCCAGCCTGTCCTGTAGAATGCAGATGACTGGCCAACGGGCTCCTAGCTCCTCATTACCTTCCAGTCACATTGTGGCGGCGGGCTGGTTCATTACCATGGTGATTGCAGCAGGCCTTCTTCCTCCCCAGTGCCCAGGTTCTAGAACCAGAATCATTACATTAGAACACTTTTGGCGCCAGCAGTGTGTTGTGGGCCTTTTGGTTCAGCTCATTGCCAAACAGGGAAAACATTTGACAACTTTTGTAGTTTTTATTTTATTTTTTACCCTATTTTTGTGCTTACGTTTACTGTAAAACAGACTTGTGATTGGCGTTGATAATTGTTTAATGGTGATTTGTTGTTGCCACTTAATTAACAAATGTCTGTGGCCTGAATTATGTATCCTACACTCTGAGTCACATTTTCCACCCACTGCATGGTCTGCTCCTGTACTCTTAATGGCCTCTTTCAGCTGGAATGGCTATGCTTTGTGTAGCTCACTCCTTGTTCATATCACTGTGAGCAAAACACATCATTCACAGACCAAGGGTGAAATTGGGATTTTATTGGAGGCGGAACAGCTTCTAAAGTGTATTGCTTTTCTGTGATAATTTATTTTAAGCCGAACTAACATCTCCTAGAAGCCAAATTGAAGCCAAACTATCACCAAAACTACCATTGTAGAACTTAGTTGATCTCTGTTCTGTTACCCCCCCCAACAATTTGTTTTACAAATGTAAGATATCTTCAATTGGTCTAGCCTATATTCTAAAATTAAACTAATTCTAGTAATCACCTTTGAGTGTGGACTGTATTGTTATTCATACTGGCAAAGAATGTATAGGCCTAGACGACGCTGTTGATTAATTTATTGTGTCAGGCAGCTTAGAGTTAGCCTACAGGAGTGCATTTGTATTTGATTTTGAATGGCGTAGTAATAGGGAATGTTTTATATTGACTGACCTTCATGTCTTAAAGTATTGATGGACTGTTGTTTTTCTTTTCTTATTTGACCTGTTCTTGCCATGGACTTAGTATTTTACCAAATAGAGCTATCTTCTGTATACTCCCCTACCTTCTCACAACACAACTGATTGACCCATACGCATTTTTATTTATTTAAATTTTATTTCACCTTTATTTAACCAGGTAGGCTAGTTGAGAACAAGTTCTCATTTGCAACTGCGACCTGGCCAAGATAAAGCATAGCAGTGTGAACAGACAACACAGAGTTACACATGGAGTAAACAATTAACAAGTCAATAACACAGTAGAAAAAAGGGGGAGTTTATATACAATGTGTGCAAAAGGCATGAGGTAGGCGAATAATTACAATTTTGCAGATTAGCACTGGAGTGATAAATGATCAGATGGTCATGTACAGGTAGAGATATTGGTGTGCAAAAGAGCAGAAAAGTAAATAAATAAAAACAGTATAAAAACAGTATGGGAATGAGGTAGGTGAAAATGGGTGGGCTATTTAGCTGCAGCGATCGGTTAGCTGCTCAGATAGCTGATGTTTGAAGTTGGTGAGGGAGATAAGTCTCGATTTTTGCAGTTCGTTCCAGTCACAGGCAGCAGAGTACTGGAACGAAAGGCGGCCAAATGAGGTGTTGGCTTTAGGGATGATCAGTGAGATACACCTGCTGGAGCGCGTGCTACGGATGGGTGTTGCCATCGTGACCAGTGAACTGAGATAAGGCGGAGCTTTACCTAGCATGGACTTGTAGATGACCTGGAGCCAGTGGGTCTGGCGACGAATATGTAGCGAGGGCCAGCCGACTAGAGCAGTGGTGGGTGGTATAAGGTGCTTTAGTGACAAAACGGATGGCATTGTGATAGACTGCATCCAGTTTGCTGAGTAGAGTGTTGGAAGCCATTTTGTAGATGACATCGCCGAAGTCGAGGATCGGTAGGATAGTCAGTTTTACTAGGGTAAGCTTGGCGACGTGAGTGAAGGAGGCTTTGTTGCGGAATAGAAAGCCCACTCTTGATTTGATTTTCGATTGGAGATGTTTGATATGAGTCTGGAAGGAGAGTTTGCAGTCTAGCCAGACACCTAGGTACTTATAGATGTCCACATATTCAAGGTCGGAACCATCCAGGGTGGTGATGCTAGTCGGGCATGCGGGTGCAGGCAGCGATCGGTTGAAAAGCATGCATTTGGTTTTACTAGCGTTTAAGAGCAGTTGGAGGCCACGGAAGGAGTGTTGTATGGCATTGAAGCTTGTTTGGAGGTTAGATAGCACAGTGTCCAAGGACGGGCCGGAAGTATACAGAATGGTGTCGTCTGCGTAGAGGTGGATCAGGGAATCGCCCGCAGCAAGAGCAACATCATTGATATATACAGAGAAAAGAGTCGGCCCGAGAATTGAACCCTGTGGCACCCCCATAGAGACTGCCAGAGGACCGGACAGCATGCCCTCCGATTTGACACACTGAACTCTGTCTGCAAAGTAATTGGTGAACCAGGCAAGGCAGTCATCCGAAAAACCGAGGCTATTGAGTCTGCCGATAAGAATATGGTGATTGACAGAGTCGAAGGCCTTGGCAAGGTCGATGAAGACGGCTGCACAGTACTGTCTTTTATCGATGGCGGTTATGATATCGTTTAGTACCTTGAGTGTGGCTGAGGTGCACCCGTGACCGGCTCGGAAACCAGATTGCACAGCGGAGAAGGTACGGTGGGATTCGAGATGGTCAGTGACCTGTTTGTTGACTTGGCTTTCGAAGACCTTAGATAGGCAGGGCAGGATGGATATAGGTCTGTAACAGTTTGGGTCCAGGGTGTCTCCCCTTTGAAGAGGGGGATGACTGCGGCAGCTTTCAATCCTTGGGGATCTCAGACGATATGAAAGTGAGGTTGAACAGGCTGGTAATAGGGGTTGCGACAATGGCGGCGGATAGTTTCAGAAATAGAGGGTCCAGATTGTCAAGCCCAGCTGATTTGTACGGGTCCAGGTTTTGCAGCTCTTTCAGAACATCTGCTATCTGGATTTGGGTAAAGGAGAACCTGGAGAGGCTTGGGCGAGGAGCTGCGGGGGGTGGAGCTGTTGGCCGAGGTTGGGGTAGCCAGGCGGAAGGCATGGCCAGCTGTTGAGAAATGCTTATTGAAGTTTTCGGTAATCATGGATTTATCGGTGGTGACCGTGTTACCTAGCCTCAGTGCAGTGGGCAGCTGGGAGGAGGTGCTCTTGTTCTCCATGGACTTCAGTGTCCCAGAACTTTTTGGAGTTGGAGCTACAGGATGCAAACTTCTGCCTGAAGTAGCTGGCCTTAGCTTTCCTGACTGACTGCGTGTATTGGTTCCTGACTTCCCTGAACAGTTGCATATCGCGGGGACTGTTCGATGCTATTGCAGTCCGCCACAGGATGTTTTTGTGCTGGTCGAGGGCAGTCAGGTCTGGAGTGAACCAAGGGCTGTATCTGTTCTTGGTTCTGCATTTTTTGAACGGAGCATGCTTATCTAAAATGGTGAGGAAGTTACTTTTAAAGAATGACCAGGCATCCTCAACTGACGGGATGAGGTCAATGTCCTTCCAGGATACCCGGGCCAGGTCGATTAGAAAGGCCTGCTCACAGAAGTGTTTTAGGGAGCATTTGACAGTGATGAGGGGTGGTCGTTTGACTGCGGCTCCGTGGCGGATACAGGCAATGAGGCAGTGATCGCTGAGATCCTGGTTGAAGACAGCGGAGGTGTATTTGGAGGGCTAGTTGGTCAGGATGACGTCTATGAGGGTACCCTAGTTTACGGAGTTAGGGTTGTACCTGGTGGGTTCCTTGATGATTTGTGTGAGATTGAGGGCATCTAGCTTAGATTGTAGGACTGCCGGGGTGTTAAGCATATCCCAGTTTAGGTCACCTAACAGAACAAACTCTGAAGCTAGATGGGGGGCGATCAATTCACAAATGGTGTCCAGGGCACAGCTGGGAGCTGAGGGGGGTCGGTAGCAGGCGGCAACAGTGAGAGACTTATTTCTGGAGAGAGTAATTTTCAAAATTAGTAGTTCGAACTGTTTGGGTATGGACCTGGAAAGTATGACATTACTTTGCAGGCTATCTCTGCAGTAGACTGCAACTCCTCCCCCTTTGGCAGTTCTATCTTGACGGAAGATGTTATAGTTGGGTATGGAAATCTCTGAATTTTGGTGGCCTTCCTGAGCCAGGATTCAGACACGGCAAGGACATCAGGGTTAGCAGAGTGTGCTAAAGCAGTGAGTAAAACAAACTTAGGAGGAGGCTTCTGATGTTGACATGCATGAAACCAAGGCTTTTTCGATCACAGAAGTCAACAAATGAGGGTGCCTGGGGACATGCAGGGCCTGGGTTTACCTCCACATCACCCGCGGAGCAGAGAAGGAGTAGTATGAGGGTGCGGCTGAAGGCTATCAAAACTGGTCGCCTAGAGCGTTGGGGACAGAGAATAAGAGGAGCAGGTTTCTGGGCATGGTAGAATATATTCAGGGCATAATGCGCAGACAGGGGTATGGTGGGGTGCGGGTACAGCGGAGGTAAGCCCAGGCACTGGGTGATGATGAGAGAGGTTGTATCTATGGACATGCTGGTTGTAATGGGTGAGGTCACCGCATGTGTGGGAGGTGGGACAAAGGAGGTAACAGGGGTATGAAGAGTGGAACTCGGGGCTCCATTGTGAACTAAAACAATGATCACTAACCTGAACAACAGTATACAAGGCATATTGACATTTGAGAGAGACATACAGCGAGGCATACAGTAATCACATGTGTTGAATTGGGAAAGCTAGCTAAAACAGTAGGTGAGACCGCAACAGCTAGTCAGCTAGCACAGCAAGCAGCAGGTAAAATGGCGTTGACTAGGCAACGGGGCCAACAGATAAAACAAACAAGCAGAATGGAGTACCGTGATTAATGGACAGTCCAGCGTGCATCAGCTATGTAGCCAAGAGATCAATGTCCAGGGGGCAGCGGTGGATGGGAAGGGAAGCTGGACTGGCAAGTGTTATCCAGGTTTAAAAAAACTAACAGTGACTAAATAGCTTGTAGCTAGTTAGCTGGTTAGCGTCTGGAGGTTCTTGAGTGTGTTCTAAAAAAGTAAAAATAATAGCGATTCCGTATCACAATGGGTGAGGCAGGTTTCCGGAAGGTATAAACAATTTAAAAATCAAAAAGAGATAGAAAGTAAATATGGGTCCAGAGAGTGTTTGGGACGCGGCGATTCAGACGGTTAGCAGGCCTGTGCTAACAAGCTAACAGTTCGTAGGCCCGGGCTAGACAGGGTAGCAGGGGTGTGCTACAGGTGCTCTGGCCGGGCTAGCTTCAAGCTAAGTGGGTGGAAACGCTAGCCAGGGGTAATCATCCGGGGTTGCAGTTTAGCTAGATAGCTAGTTGTGAAGATCCAGCTGAAAAATGTTCCGTTTGCGGTGGGAATCCGGGGATGAAAAATAAATAGGTCCGTTATGCTCTGGTTAGAGTCGCGTTGTTCGAACTGGCGAGAGCTTTCCGGGCTAAAGGTTAGCTGATGACCGGTTAGCTGAAGACCGCTAGCATAGCTGGTGGATTAGCTGGCTAGCTTCAGTTGAGGGGTTTCGGTTCCGAAGTAAATATAAATACTTTAGGAAAAATAGCTACATTGGGTGAGGCGGGTTGCAGGAGAGTATTTGGATGCTTAGATTTAGCATTAAGAAGGAAAGAAATACCATAAATTAACTTTTATAAAGGCATGCGTGTTAATTGAAATGCATTACCTCATAAAGCTGGTTGAGAGAGTGCCAAGAGTGTGCAGAGCTGTCATCATGGGAAAGGGAGGCTACTTTGAAGAATCTCAAATATAAAATATATTTAGATTTGTTTCAAACACATCATTCACAGACCTTTTTTTGGTTACTACATGATTCCATGTATGTTATTTCATAGTTTATGTCTTCGCTATTATTCTACAATGTAGAAAATAGTAAAACTAAAGAAAACCCTGGAATGAGTAGGTGTGTTACAACTTTTGACTGGTACTGTATTAGTAAAGACTATTTATTACATTGAGACTAGTCTGATGGATGATAATATGATCACTTGATGAGAGAACAGCTGTGCAGCCTGAGGCAAGGAACAGTGTGCAAGCTTTTTTTGCGATGTTCTCAAATTATTAATAGCCTATAGTCACATTATGCAGCCCAAATACTGTATGTTCTGATTTCTAAGACATTCTAAGTTTTGTATCATTAACAACTAAAGTCGTGGTCCTTCTGTAGCTCAGTTGGTAGAGCATGGCGCTTGTAACGCCAGGGTAGTGGGTTCGATTCCCGGGACCACCCATACGTAGAATGTATGCACACATGACTGTAAGTCGCTTTGGATAAAAGCGTCAGCTAAATGGCATATATTATTATTATTATTATTAAGTTGCCAAATAACTCTAAATCTAGCGTACCCTATAGGATCTGTTTGAAATGATCACTTTTACACTCAACATAGCCTTCATATGCGCAGCCACTCCAGAATGGGAAAAATATCCTTTCTATTTTATTCAGCAAAGTTCAATTATATTCTTCTTACTATAAAATCATATAATATAACATGGTAACATGGGACTTATAAACATATCTTGTCTGCTAAATGAACAAGCCTACAGCCAATGGCATGCCAGATAGCCTAACATAGTACGTAGGCCGACTCATATTCTGTTAATCTTTCTTTAGACTTACCTAAAATAAATAATGGATTTATTGTTATGGTGTATATTAAAATGTTTATTAGACTTGTTAAAATGTAGATGTTCCAAAGGCACGCATCAGCAACTTGTATTTGTGGAGGCCTGAAGCTGCTAAACGTATTTGTGTTAATTAACGCAAAATTACCATGACACAGGCAGACTTTTGCATGACAATAACCGGGTGACAACATTTCATGACCGCCACAGCCCTAGCATCAAACACACCAACACCATGGACAGTGAGTTAAAGCCCCTGGCTACATATATACAGTGCATTCGGGAAAGTATTCAGACCACTTGATTTTTTTTCAACATTTTGTTACGTTACAGCCTTATTCTAAAATAGATTAAATATTTTTTTCCCTATTTAATCTACACACAATAACCCATAATGACAAAGCAAAAACAGGTTTATAGATTTTTTGGGCAAAAAATTCAATATAATATTTAAATATCACTTTTATAAAAGTAGTCAGATCCTTTACTGTACTTCGTTGAAGCACCTTTGGCAGGGATTACAGCCTTGAGTCTTGTGTATGACGCTACAAGCTTGGCACACCTGTTTTTGGGGAGTTTCTCCCATTCTTATCTTTATTTAAACTTTATTTAACTAGGTAAGTCAGTTAAGAACAAATTCTTATTCTCTGCAGATCCTCTCAAGCTCTGTCAGGTTGGATGGTGAGCTTCGTTGCACAGCTATTTTCAGGTCTCCCCAGAGATGTTTGATCGGGTTGAAGTCCGTTTTGCTCTGACATGCACTGTCAGCTGTGGGACGTTATATAGACCGGTGTGTGCCTTTACTAATCATGTCCAATCAATTGAATTTAGCACAGGTGGACTCCAATCAAGTTGTAGAAACATCTCAAGGATGATCAATGGAAACAGGATGCACCTGAGCTCAATTTCGTGTCTCATAGCAAAAGGTCTGAATACTAATGTAAATAAGGTATTTCTGTTTTTTATTTGTAATAAATGTGCTAAAATTTCTAAAAACCTGTTTTCACTTTGTCACTATGGGGATGTAGATTGTATGTAGATTGAGGATTTTTTTTATTCAATCCATTTTAGAATAAGGCTGTAATGAAATGTGGAAAAGGTCAAGGGGTCTGAATATTTTACGAATGCGCATTGTGTGTGTATGTGTTTCTAAATTCAGCAAAAAAAGAAAAGCCCCTTTTTCAGGACCCTGTCTTTCAAATATAATTCTTAAAAATCAAAATAACTTCACAGATCTTCATTGTAAAGGGTTTAAACACTGTTTCCCATGCTTGTTCAATGAACCATTAACAATTAATGCACATGCACCTGTGGAACGGTCATCAAGACACTAACAGCGTACAGACGGTAGGCAATTACGGTCACAGTTATGAAAACTTAGGACACTAAAGAGGCTTTTCTACTGACTCTGAAAAACACCAAAAGAAAGATGCCCAGGGTCCCTGCTCATCTGCGTGAATGTGCCTTAGGCATGCTGCAAGGAGGCATGAGGACAGCAGATGTGGCCAGGGCAATAAATTGCCATGTCCGTACTGTGCGACGCCGAAGATGGCGCTACAGGATGGACAGATGGTCATCTTCGCAGTGGCAGACCACGTGTAACAACACCTGCACAGGATTGGTACATCCAAACATCACACTTGCGGGACTGGTACAGGATGGCAACAACAATTACCCGAGTTACACCAGGAACGTACAATCCCTCCATCAATGCTCAAACTGTCCACAATAGGCTGAGAGAGGCTGGACTGCGGGCTTGTATGCCTGTTGTAAGGCAGGTCCTCACCAGACATCACCGGCAACAACGTCGCCTATGGGCACAAACTCACTGTCGCTGGACCAGACAGGATTAGCAAAAAGTGCTCTTCACTGACGAGTCGCGGTTTTGTCTCACATGGGGTGATGGTCGGATTTGCGTTTATCGCCAAAAGAATGAACGTTACACAGGCAATGCTGTGCATTACAGGGAAGACATTCTCCTCCCTCGTGCTAACTTTCCTGCAGGCTCATCCTGACATGACTCTCCAGCATGACAATGCCACCAGCCATACTGCTCGTTCTGTGCGTGATTTCCTGCAAGACAGGAATGTCCGTGTTCTGCCATGGCCAGCGATGAGCCCGGATCTCAATCACATAGAGCACGTCTGGGACCTGTTGGATCGCAGGGTGAGGGCTAGCGTTAGGGCCATTCCCCCCAGAAATGACCGGGAACTTGCGGGTGCCTTGGTGGAAGAGTGGGGTAACATCTCACAGCAAGAACTTGCAAATATGTTGCAGTCCATGAGGAGGAGATGCACTGCAGTACTTAATGCAGCTGATGGCCACACCAGATACTGACTGTTGTGCTCATACAAATATTTACACGTTAAGTTTGCTGAAAATTCATGCAGTTGAGAGTGAGAGGACGTTTTTTTTTTTTAGCTGTATGTATGTGTGTGTGTGTGTGTGTGTGTGTGTGTGTGTGTGTGTGTGTGTGTGTGTGTGTGTGTGTGTGTGTGTGTGTGTGTGTGTGTGTGTGTGTGTGTGTGTGTGTCATATATATATATATATATATATATAGAAATAAATAAAGAGTTTTTAACAGGGTGTGTTTTTTTTTTTACCCTTGCAGTCGGAAGTCGGAAGTTTACATACACTTAGGTTGGAGTCATTAAAACTCATTTTTCAACCACTCCACAAATTTCTTGTTAACAAACTATAGTTTTGGCAAGTCAGTTAGGACATCTACTTTATGCATGACAGAAGTAATTCTTCCAACAATTGTTTAGACAGATTATTTCACTTATAATTCACTGTATCACAATTCCAGTGGGTCAGACGTTTACATACAGTAGTTGACTGTGCCTTTAAAAAGCTTGGAAAATTCCAGAAAAATATGTCATGGCTTTAGAAGCTTCTGAAATATAATATCAATTAGCCTGATTTAATTGGAGGTGTACCCGTGGATGTATTTCAATGCCTCTTTGCTTGACATCATGAGAAAATTAGCCAAGACCTCAGGGAAAGAAATTGTAGACCTCCACAAGTCTGGGTCATCCTTAGGAGCAATTTCCAAACGCCTGAAGGTACCACGTTCATCTGTACAAACAATAGTATGCAAGTATAAACACCATGGGACCACGCAGCCGTCATACCGCTCAGGAAGGAGACGCATTCTGTCTCCTAGAGAAAAGCGCGTGCGTGCAAGGAGGCCTACAAACCTGACTCGGTTACACCAGCTCTGTCAGGAGGAATGGGCCAAAATTCACCCAATTTATTGTGGGAAGCTTATGGAAGGCTACCTGAAATGTTTGACCCAAGTTAAACATTTTAAAGGTGATGCTACCAAATACTAATTGAGTGTATGTAAACTTCTGACCCACTGGGAATGTGATGAAAGAAATAAAGGCTTAAATAAATAATTCTCTCTACTATTATTCTGACATTTCACATTCTTAAAATAAAGTGGTGATCCTAACTGACGGAATTTTTCTAGGATTAAATGTCAGGAATTGTGAAAAACTGAGTTGAAATGTATTTGGCTAAGGTGTATGTAAACTTCCTACTTCAACTGTAGGTAGGTAGGTAGGTAGGTAGGTAGGTAGGTAGGTAGGTAGGTAGGTAGGTAGGTAGGTAGGTAGGTATAATAATAATAATGATAATTAATAATAATAATAATACTGGCTGTTTTTCTACTTGGTAAGTGGGATTATTAGGTGATAGCAGTGCAGATTCGCGCGGTGGACTGTACTCCTCTAGGATTTTCTCTCCCTTAACTACCTTTTTGGTATTACCCACATGATATAGCTCTGCTTTGCCATACTCACAGAAGCTGTGGGAACCGACTATCCACATGGGCACTGATACAGGTGGTGTTTCTGGTCCCTGTTACTGGTTGACTGGCCCTCCTCCAGAGCAGAGGCTGGTTGACTGTCCCTCCTCCAGAGCAGAGGCTGGTTGACTGTCCCTCCTCCAGAGCAGAGGCTGGTTGACTGTCCCTCCTCCAGAGCAGAGGCTGGTTGACTGTCCCTCCTCCAGAGCAGAGGCTGGTTGACTGTCCCTCCTCTAGAGCAGAGGCTGGTTGACTAACCCTCCTCCAGAGTAGAGACTGGTTGACTGACCCTCCTCCAGAGTAGAGGCTGGGTGCTGGTTGACTGGTCCTCCTCCAGAGTAGAGGCTGGGTGCTGGTTGACTGGTCCTCCTCCAGAGCAGAGGCTGGGTGCTGGTTGACTGACCCTCCTCAGAGCAGAGGCTGGGTGCTGGTTGACTGGCCCTCCCCAGAGCAGAGGCTGGGTGCTGGTTGACTGGCCCTCCTCCAGAGCAAAGGCTGGGTGCTGGTTGACTGACCCTCCTCCAGAGCAGAGGCTGGGTGCTTATTGACTGGCCCTCTTCCAGAGTAGAGTCTGGTTCACTGACCCTCCTCCAGAGTAGAGACTGATTGACTGACCCTCCTCCAGAGCAGAGGCTGGTTGACCCTCCTCCAGAGTAGAGACTGGTTGACTGACCCTCCTCCAGATTAGAGACTGGTTGACTGACCCTCCTCCAGAGCAGAGGCTGGGTGCTTATTGACTGGCCCTCTTCCAGAGTAGAGTCTGGTTCACTGACCCTCCTCCAGAGTAGAGACTGGTTGACTGACCCTCCTCCAGAGTAGAGGCTGGTTGACTGGCCCTCCTCCAGAGTAGAGGCTGGTTGACTGGCCCTCCTCCAGAGTAGAGGCCGGTTGACTGGCCCTCCTCCAGAGTAGAGGCTGGTTGACTGACCCCCTCCAGAGTAGAGACTGGGTGCTGGTTGACTGGTCCTCCTCCCGAGTAGAGTCTGGGTGCTGGTTGACTGGTCCTCCTCCAGAGCAGAGGCCGGTTGACTGGTCCTCCTCCAGAGTAGAGCCTGGGTGCTGGTTGACTGGTCCTCCTCCAGAGCAGAGGCTGGGTACTGGTTGACTGGTCCTCCTCCCGAGTAGAGTCTGGGTGCTGGTTGACTGGTCCTCCTCCAGAGCAGAGTCTGGGTGCTGGTTGACTGACCCTCCTCCAGAGCAGAGGCTGGGTGCTGGTTGACTGGCCCTCCTCCAGAGCAGTGGCTGGGTGCTGGTTGACTGGCCCTCCTCCAGAGCAGAGGCTGGATGCTGGTTGACTGTCCCTCCTCCAGAGCAGAGGCTGGTTGACTGACCCTCCTCCAGAGTAGAGGCTGGGTGCTAGTTGACTGGTCCTCCTCCAGAGTAGAGGCTGGGTGCTGGTTGACTGACCCTCCTCCAGAGCAGAGGCTGGGTGCTTATTGACTGGCCCTCCTCCAGAGTAGAGGCTGGTTGACTGACCCTCCTCCAGAGCAGAGGCTGGATGACTGGCCCTCCTCCAGAGCAGAGGCTGGTTGACTGACCCTCCTCCAGAGTAGAGACTGGGTGCTGGTTGACTGGCCCTCCTCCAGAGCAGAGGCTGGTTGACTGACCCTGCTCCAGAGTAGAGGCTGGGTGCAGGTTGACTGGTCCTCCTCCAGAGTAGAGCCTGGGTGTTGGTTGACTGACCCTCCTCCAGAGCAGAGGCTGGGTGCTGGTTGACTGGCCCTCCTCCAGAGCAGAGGCTGGGTGCTGGTTGACTGGCCCTCCTCCAGAGCAGAGGCTGGGTGCTGGTTGACTGGCCCTCCTCCAGAGCAGAGGCTGTTTGACTGGCCCTCCTCCAGAGCAGAGGCTGGTTGACTGGCCATCCTCCAGAGCAGAGGCTGGGTGCTGGTTGACTGGCCCCCCTCCAGAGCAGAGGCTGGGTGCTGGTTGACTGGCCCCCCTCCAGAGCAGAGGCTGGGTGCTGGTTGACTGGCCCTCCTCCAGAGCAGAGGCTGGGTGCTGGTTGACTGTCCCTCCTCCAGAGCAGAGGCTGGTTGACTGTCCCTCCTCCAGAGCAGAGGCTGGTTGACTGTCCCTCCTCCAGAGCAGAGGCTGGTTGACTGTCCCTCCTCTAGAGCAGAGGCTGGTTGACTAACCCTCCTCCAGAGTAGAGACTGGTTGACTGACCCTCCTCCAGAGTAGAGACTGGTTGACTGGCCCTCCTCCAGAGTAGAGGCTGGTTGACTGACCCTCCTCCAGAGTAGAGGCTGGGTGCTGGTTGACTGGTCCTCCTCCAGAGTAGAGGCTGGGTGCTGGTTGACTGGTCCTCCTCCAGAGCAGAGGCTGGGTGCTGGTTGACTGACCCTCCTCCAGAGCAGAGGCTGGGTGCTGGTTGACTGGCCCTCCCCCAGAGCAGAGGCTGGGTGCTGGTTGACTGGCCCTCCTCCAGAGCAAAGGCTGGGTGCTGGTTGACTGACCCTCCTCCAGAGCAGAGGCTGGGTGCTTATTGACTGGCCCTCTTCCAGAGTAGAGTCTGGTTCACTGACCCTCCTCCAGAGTAGAGACTGATTGACTGACCCTCCTCCAGAGCAGAGGCTGGTTGACTGACCCTCCTCCAGAGTAGAGACTGGTTGACTGACCCTCCTCCAGATTAGAGACTGGTTGACTGACCCTCCTCCAGAGCAGAGGCTGGGTGCTTATTGACTGGCCCTCTTCCAGAGTAGAGTCTGGTTCACTGACCCTCCTCCAGAGTAGAGACTGGTTGACTGACCCTCCTCCAGAGTAGAGGCTGGTTGACTGGCCCTCCTCCAGAGTAGAGGCTGGTTGACTGGCCCTCCTCCAGAGTAGAGGCCGGTTGACTGGCCCTCCTCCAGAGTAGAGGCTGGTTGACTGACCCCCCTCCAGAGTAGAGACTGGGTGCTGGTTGACTGGTCCTCCTCCCGAGTAGAGTCTGGGTGCTGGTTGACTGGTCCTCCTCCAGAGTAGAGCCTGGGTGCTGGTTGACTGGTCCTCCTCCAGAGCAGAGGCTGGGTACTGGTTGACTGGTCCTCCTCCCGAGTAGAGTCTGGGTGCTGGTTGACTGGTCCTCCTCCAGAGCAGAGTCTGGGTGCTGGTTGACTGACCCTCCTCCAGAGCAGAGGCTGGGTGCTGGTTGACTGGCCCTCCTCCAGAGCAGTGGCTGGGTGCTGGTTGACTGGCCCTCCTCCAGAGCAGAGGCTGGATGCTGGTTGACTGTCCCTCCTCCAGAGCAGAGGCTGGTTGACTGACCCTCCTCCAGAGTAGAGGCTGGGTGCTAGACTGGTCCTCCTCCAGAGTAGAGGCTGGGTGCTGGTTGACTGACCCTCCTCCAGAGCAGAGGCTGGGTGCTTATTGACTGGCCCTCCTCCAGAGTAGAGGCTGGTTGACTGACCCTCCTCCAGAGCAGAGGCTGGATGACTGGCCCTCCTCCAGAGCAGAGGCTGGTTGACTGACCCTCCTCCAGAGTAGAGACTGGGTGCTGGTTGACTGGCCCTCCTCCAGAGCAGAGGCTGGTTGACTGACCCTGCTCCAGAGTAGAGGCTGGGTGCAGGTTGACTGGTCCTCCTCCAGAGTAGAGCCTGGGTGTTGGTTGACTGACCCTCCTCCAGAGCAGAGGCTGGGTGCTGGTTGACTGGCCCTCCTCCAGAGCAGAGGCTGTTTGACTGGCCCTCCTCCAGAGCAGAGGCTGGTTGAGGCCATCCTCCAGAGCAGAGGCTGGGTGCTGGTTGACTGGCCCTCCTGGGTGCTGGTTGAGAGAGCAGAGGCTGGGTGCTGGTTGACTGGCCCTCCTCCAGAGCAGAGGCTGGGTGCTGTTTGACTGGCCCTCCTCCAGAGCAGAGGCTGTTTGACTGGCCCTCCTCCAGAGCAGAGGCTGGGTGCTGGTTGACTGGCCCCCTCCAGAGCAGAGGCTGGGTGCTGGTTGACTGGCCCTCCTCCAGAGCAGAGGCTGGGTACTGGTTGACTGGTCCTCCTCCCGAGTAGAGTCTGGGTGCTGGTTGACTGGTCCTCCTCCAGAGCAGAGTCTGGGTGCTGGTTGACTGACCCTCCTCCAGAGCAGAGGCTGGGTGCTGGTTGACTGGCCCTCCTCCAGAGCAGTGGCTGGGTGCTGGTGACTGGCCCTCCTCCAGAGCAGAGGCTGGATGCTGGTTGACTGTCCCTCCTCCAGAGCAGAGGCTGGTTGACTGACCCTCCTCCAGAGTAGAGGCTGGGTGCTAGTTGACTGGTCCTCCTCCAGAGTAGAGGCTGGGTGCTGGTTGACTGACCCTCCTCCAGAGCAGATTGACTGCTCCAGAGTAGAGGCTGGTTGACTGACCCTCCTCCAGAGCAGAGGCTGGTTGACTGGCCCTCCTCCAGAGCAGAGGCTGGTTGACTGCCCTGAGTAGAGACTGGGTGCTGGTTGACTGGCCCTCCTCCAGAGCAGAGGCTGGTTGAGAGCTCCAGAGAGAGGCTGGGTGCTGACTGGTCCTCCTCCAGAGTAGAGCCTGGGTGTTGGTTGACCCCTCCTCCAGAGCAGAGGCTGGGTGCTGGTTGACTGGCCCTCCTCCAGAGCAGAGGCTGTTTGACTGGCCCTCCTCCAGAGCAGAGGCTGGTTGACTGGCCATCCTCCAGAGCAGAGGCTGGGTGCTGGTTGACTGGCCCCCTCCAGAGCAGAGGCTGGGTGCTGGTTGACTGGCCCTCCAGAGCCCTGGTTGACCTCCTCCAGAGCAGAGGCTGGGTGCTGTTTGACTGGCCCTCCTCCAGAGCAGAGGCTGTTTGACTGGCCCTCCTCCAGAGCAGAGGCTGGTTGACTGACCCTCCTCCAGAGCAGAGGCTGGTTGACTGGCCCTCCTCCAGAGCAGAGGCTGGTTGACTGGCCCTCCTCCAGAGCAGAGGCTGGGTGCTGGTTGACTGGCCGTCCTCCAGAGCAGAGGCTGGGTGCTGGGGATCACTGTGAGTCACCATGCTCCCCCAGGCCTGCTAGCACAGCATCCCATTCTCCTACCTACAGTACACACTCCACTCTGAATAATTGAACAGAGCAGAGGGGGAAGGAAGAGGCAAGATGGAGAGAGGATCACCTCCATTAACAGATGCCAAGAAATCGGTTCTCTGTGTGTGCATGCTTGTGTGTGCATACAGTCTGTGTGCACTGTGTGTGTGTGTGTAAAGCAGTAACGCTGATTGAGCGGGCATGATCAAAGAAGGGTGTTTCCTCGAAACCGCTGCCTCTTCCCCATGAGACATTTAATTTATTAATGTTGTGTACACTAACACTGCTCCCTCATTTAGACCAACAGAAAGCCCTGTCAGTCAGTCACCTATGGCTGGCTACACTTAACCACCCTGCATTGTGGCTCAGGTGGGCCTCTAGAAGGAGACCCAGCAGGGTCGATGAGGCATAGAGACCTTTTTTGGGCTCATACAATGTCTTGACATTTCTACTACATTTTTCTTCTACATTTACTTGGTATTCTTGATTGCAGCATTTTCCAGGTATCTTTGCATATTTCACAGTATGTGATGATAAATAAGCCTGTGGATAAGATCAAGCTTGACACACAAAATGTCTTAGTGATTCTGTTTAAATCCTGGACTAGGTTTTCCAGAACTCCCAGTAGGTGGATTCACAGATTTTGTGCTTATTCCCTCCTGATTGCAGGAATCTTTCAACCAGGATTTAGTGAGATACCACTGTGGATGGTACACACTAACACACTGCCTATGCGAGCTGTCTGTCTGTATCCATGCCCGGTCTGTCTGCAACTCCCTCTCTAATTACAGGAAATGTTAGACATTGTAATATAGCTCAGCCCTGCACCCAAGTATAGCCCTTTCCTCATGTGTCATCATCTCTAATTGACTTTTATATCTGAGGCTGAGAGGAGATCTGGTCTGTTCCATGTATGGCTGATGATGCCATTGTTATTATTTCTGAATCTCAAGAGGCGAAGATGCAATTCCAGCTTTACACCGTGTCCTCCTTTTTGCATAGTTTTCCCATTTGCGCAGGATTAAAGATACTGAAAATCTTGTTTCCACTGGTGTGTGTGTGTGTGTGTGTGTGTGTGTGTGTGTGTGTGTGTGTGTGTGTGTGTGTGTGTGTGTGTGTGTGTGTGTGTGTGTGTGTGTGTGTGTGTGTGTGTGTGTGTGTGTGTGTGTGTGTGTGTGTGTGTGTGCGTGTGTGCGTGTGCGTGCGAGGTGATGATTGTGGGTATGGAGGAGGGGGGTGCAGCAGTAACCCATTTGCATCTCCCCTCCATCCCTCATTTCATAGGCAGATTACAATCATTTTATCAGTATGAATCAGTATTTGTTAACATATTTACATATAAACTTAGTAAAAAAAGAAACATCCCTTTTTCAGGACCCTGTCCTTCAAAGATAATAAATAAAAATCCAAATAACTTCACAGATCTTCATTGTAAAGGGTTTAAACACGGTTTCCCATGCTTGTTCAATGAACCATAAACAATGAATGAACATGCACCTGTGTAACGGTTGTTAAGAAACTAACAGCTTACAGATGGTAGGCAATTAAGGTCACAGTTGTGAAAACTCAGGACATTAAAGAGGCCTTTCTACTGACTCTGAAAAACACCAAAAGAAAGATGCCCAGGATCCCTGCTCATCTGTGGGAACGAGCCTTAGGCATGCTGCAAGGAGGCATGAAGACAGCAGATGTGGCCAGGGCAATAAATTGCCATGTCCGTACTGTGAGACACCTAAGACAGAGCTGCAGGGAGACAGGACGGACAGCTGATCGTCCTCGCAGTGGCAGACCACATGTAACAACACCTGCACAGGATCGGTACATCCAAACATTGGAGGGTGAGGAGGGTGAGGGCTAGGACCATTCCCACCCAGAAATGTCCGGGAACTTGCAGGTGCCTTGGTGGAAGAGTGGGGTAACATCTCACAGCAAGAACTGGCAAATCTGGCTCAGTCCATGAGGAGGAGATGCACTGCAGTACTTAATGCAGCTGCTGGTCACACCAGATACTGACTGTTACTTTTGATTTTGACCCCCCCACCTTTGTTCAGGGACACGTTATTCAATTTCTGTTAGTCACGTGTTTGTGGAACTTGTTCAGTTTGTCTCAGTTGTTGAATCTTATGTTCACACAAATATTTACACTTGTTATGTTTGCTGACAAACGCAGTTGACAGTGAGAGGACGTTTCCTTTTTTGCTGAATTTATGTAGATGCATATGTGTGTCATTCATTGTGTGCCTCCTATGTCAGGGTAGCCTAGTGGTTAGAGCATTGGACTCGTAACCGAAAGTTTGCAAGTTCAAATCCCCGAGCTGACAAGGTACAAATCTGTCTTTCTGCCCCTGAACAGGCAGTTAACCCACTGTTCCTAGGCCGTCATTGAAAATAAGAATTTGTTCTTAACTGACTTGCCTGGTTAAATAAAGGTAAAATAAAAAAATAAATGTCTGAATCCTCAGATATCACTATGTATGAATGGAGTTTCCTAACTGCTGTCCTCTCTCCTCTCCAGGTGCCCCTGGTTGACCAACACGATCTCCCCCGCCGTGCCTCTCTACAATGGCGTCGTCTTCCTATTTGTGCTGGCCAACTTCAGCATGGCTACCTTCATGGACCCTGGAGTCTTCCCCAAAGGTCAGTTCCCTTTTACTACTGAAAGTGTCTGTATGAGATGAATGGGTCTCTCTCTCTCTCTTTATGTCTGTCTGTCACTCACTCGCTCTCTCTGTCCGGGTCTTTTCAGTACCCATTAGCCCACAGTGCCTATTTTAGCTAATAACTGGGCCCTCTCTGCACCATGCTATGCATGACTTACAGACCTGTGACCTGGTGAACAAGTCTCGGTCGAGGTTACGAGGCCCACTGCTGCTGCCTTAGAAAAAAGACTGCCAGTACTTGATGGTAGTCAGCTGTTAGTAACGGTAAAGAAAGGGAAACACTGCGTGTGTGTGTGTGTGTGTGTGTGTGTGTGTGTGTGTGTGTGTGTGTGTGTGTGTGTGTGTGTGTGTGTGTGTGTGTGTGTGTGTGTGTGTGTGTGTGTGTGTGTGTGTGTGTGTGTGTGTGTGTGTGTGTGTGTGTCGTCCACTCTCCTGGGGGATGGCTCGGCCCCTATGTTTAGTATAATGATCGTTGAATGTGGCCCATTTACACCTTATGGTTGTAACATGCTTGTAACATAATAAGCTCCGGACTTTAAGAACTACTTGTCCCCCCATAAACAGGTAATAATGGTTACAGCACATATGACACAGCCAGGTTCATGTTTCTTCCTGAAGTGGTCTCTCCTTACTGTGGAGATGGAGTGGAGAGCTGCAGTAGTTTGATAGAGAGAGAGTGTTGCAGACGGAAACACATGCCCACTATATTGAGATGCCTGTGGCCACATGGATAATCCTACTGCTCCTGCCTCCACACACTGTATCTGTGTGGGGAGAAACAAACTGCAGTTAAATCCCTGCTTCTAAGAGCGGTATGGCCTCAGGGGTATATTTCGTAGATCCTACCCTGTCAATACAATCCTCATGAGCTGTCATCTCTGCTGTATCTGACAGTTTATTCCTTTCTCTTCAATTGGTGTAAATCTGTGTATGACATACAGGACCAGTCAAAAGTGTGGACACACCTACACATTCCAGGGTTTTTCTTTATTTTTACTATTTTCTACATTGTAGAATAATAGTGAAGACATGAAAACTATGAAATAACACATATGTTGTAACCAAAAAAGTGTTAAACAATTGTTGTTCTACAATGTAGAAAATAGTCCAAATAAAGAAAAACCCTTGAATGAGTAGGTGTGTCCATACTTTTGACTCGTACTGTATGTACAGTGAATGTGACTACCAGGTTCAAATGTAAAGGCTTCTATTGTTCTGTAAGGTAAAGCCTTGACAGCCTTGAAATGTAAAGGCCTATATTGTGTATTGGATGATAAAGCCTCATTAATTTGTCTGCTGACGATTGTTTTTAAAGAGCAGACTGCAGGGGAGATGTTTACATTCAGTTTCCCAGTCGGTTACCTTTTAAATCTATTTGAAGAGTCTGAAAACTCATAACAACAAAAGGTCTCTCAGTAGGATTGTGTGTGTGTGTGTGGTTGTTCCAAGTGTACGAATCCCATGACGATCATCCTTCAGATTGAATGGGCTTTTTGATGAACCAAAAGACATCACATTTTATTTCCTGAGTAAGAACTCAAGAGCAATACACTTCACATAAAAATATTGTCAAGTGGCCCATTGTGCAAAGATCTACATTAACTCTGGAAATGTACTTGTTCAGAAAGACAGTGGCAGTCCAATGAGTAGGGTGTGCAGTTGATGTGATCATTTCTTTTGTCATCCATCCAAATGCAGGCCCTCTGGGCTTTAACCATTACTGTGTAATGGTTAAATACATCCAACCAACCCCTAAACTCAAACTTACGTGTGTGTGTGTGTGTGTGTGTGTGTGTGTGTGTGTGTGTGTGTGTGTGTGTGTGTGTGTGTGTGTGTGTGTGTGTGTGTGTGTGTGTGTGTGTGTGTGTGTGTGTGTGTGTGTGTGTGTGTGTGTGTGTGCGTGCGTGTTTATATATACGCATGCACACAGTCAACGCTGCTGTTCTATTATATACTATTGATTCCACTGCTCACTTTATATTTGTAAATCCAGTCCGTTATTACGATGCATAGTACCTCTTCTATCACTTCTTCTACTTGTTATTTTTGACTTGACTATTTTCATTGATATTATTGATTCATGTTCTGCATTGTTGAAGGAGCTAGCACCTTTTATACCTGCTGTAAACTGTGTATGTGACATGCATTTAATTTAGATTTGATGCCAAAGATGTGGGCTACAAAATGCATATTGTTTATAGAATGTAAATTTGTACAGACAGCTAACCATGGGAGTTAGCTTAATTTAAGTCTACCTCCTGTTGCCCCTGTCAAATGGAATCATAAATCAGATTGTGTGTTTGTGTGTGTACTTGCCTGCTAATGTGATCTCTCCCCTTGTGACAGCGGATGAGGATGAGGACAAGGACGATGATTTCCGGGCACCTCTCTACAAGAATGTAGAGATCAAAGGAATTCAGGTCCGGATGAAATGGTGTGCCACCTGTCACTTCTACAGACCGCCCCGTTGCTCTCACTGCAGTGTGTGTGACAACTGTGTGGAGGTAAGACAGACACAGACTGACACACAGACAGACACAGACCGACAGACACAGACCGACAGACACCACACTCTAGCCCATTTGTCAGCCGTTGACATTTCAATGTGGTGTTAGCCTTGTTTCTATATGTGACCTCTACAGTTGACTGATGGTATGTGTTCACAGATAAGACTTGTCAATATACTGTGAACAATGTTATGTGGATTGCAATCATGTTTTACACCACATCCAAGCAACATTCAGTAAAACAGAAGATTGGTTTCATAACTTTGTTTTTCCCATTTGAAGCTCCACTCTCCAGCTGTGTTGCTCTCCCAGTAGCCTACTGATGCGGCTGTGTTGCTCTCCCAGTAGCCTACTGATGCGGCTGTGTTGCTCTCCCAGTAGCCTACTGATGCGGCTGTGTTGCTCTCCCAGTAGCCTACTGATGCGGCTGTGTTGCTCTCCCAGTAGCCTACTGATGCGGCTGTGTTGCTCTCCCAGTAGCCTACTGATGCGGCTGTGTTGCTCTCCCAGTAGCCTACTGATGCGGCTGTGTTGCTCTCCCAGTAGCCTACTGATGCGGCTGTGTTGCTCTCCCAGTAGCCTACTGATGCGGCTGTGTTGCTCTCCCAGTAGCCTACTGATGCGGCTGTGTTGCTCTCCCAGTAGCCTACTGATGCGGCTGTGTTGCTCTCCCAGTAGCCTACTGATGCGGCTGTGTTGCTCTCCCAGTAGCCTACTGATGCGGCTGTGTTGCTCTCCCAGTAGCCTACTGATGCGGCTGTGTTGCTCTCCCAGTAGCCTACTGATGCGGCTGTGTTGCTCTCCCAGTAGCCTACTGATGCGGCTGTGTTGCTCTCCCGGTAGCCTACTGATGCGGCTGTGTTGCTCTCCCGGTAGCCTACTGATGCGGCTGTGTTGCTCTCCCGGTAGCCTACTGATGCGGCTGTGCACCACTCTTTCATGTACAGTCTATCTCTCCATAAAATAGTTTAAATCTGACTTTGAACTAAAGGTTGTGAGGCAGCCTCCTATATTTCAAACTACTTACACTGGTTCTGTGTTCTTCAGTAGACGCTCAACCACAATCAAAAACAAAGTCAGCTAAAGTACAGTAGATGTTTCTAAAAACTCTAGAAATCTGACTTATGCAATCAGAGATCATGGAATTGATTGAAACATCAGTGTGTGAATACATTGAAGAGCTTTTATCATGTAGTATGATCCTGTTAATTTCCACTCTACCCTATGACCATCTCCTAACACCCATCCATCTCTCTCACTCTCTCCTCAGGACTTTGACCACCACTGCCCCTGGGTGAACAACTATCTATCCACCATCCTAAACACCTATTTCTCACTCTCTCCTCAGGACTTTGACCACCACTGCCCCTGGGTGAACAACTGTATCGGGCGTAGGAACTACCGTTACTTCTTCCTGTTCCTGCTGTCGCTAAGCATCCACATGGTGGGCGTGTTCTCCTTCGGCCTGCTGTTCGTGCTGCACCACATGGAGCAGCTGGGCACGTTGCACACCACCGTCACGTATCCTTCTACACTGACGCCAGCCGGGTCTCATTTCACCTTCTATTGTATCAAAACTAGGGCCTTTTGTGGTCTGGTCTGAAGGCCCTGGGGAAAAGTGTGTCTGATCATTAAAATGGACCACCAGAATGGCCCCCTCATTTTCTATGGGTTGACAATCACATCCTTGCGGGTGGATTGTGATGTTTTATTGTTGTATAGAGAAAATAAAGTATGGCTCCGTGGTAGCCATACAGTCGTTGGTGACAGCGCAGGTTGGCTTGCAGCTGCTAAAATGGCTCCTAACAATGTTGCGCTCTCCTTTACTACGTATATCAAGTCTTGTGGTGATGTGTATAGCAGGGCTCTTCTTCATTCCAGTCATGGGCCTGACAGGCTTCCATATGGTCCTTGTCACCAGAGGTCGCACCACTAACGAACAGGTGAGAAGGGGCACAGCTCAGAGTGGCTTAACCAGACATACACACACACTCGCAAACATACAGTACATTCTACCATGTATCACACAGGACACAATATCAGCATTGCAGCTTCACTTGCCAACTCAAATCTGCTAGCTAGTTCTAGCTGTGTGTGTGTTCAGGCCTTGCGTCTTCCCCCATTCTAACAAAGCCTTCTGTTCCTCAGGTGACGGGCAAGTTCCGTGGAGGAGTAAATCCCTTCACGCGGGGTTGCTGTGGCAACATCAAGTATGTCCTGTGTGCTCCCCTGGCGCCCAGGTAAGGAGGACATGGTTTCCTACTGTAGGTCGGGGGGTGTGGGTGGTGTGTGGTGGGAGCCGGATAGACGGGCAATAAAAAGTCAGCGGTCACAATCGACCCAGCGTCGTCCGGGTTAGAGGATGGTTTGGCCGGGGGGGCTTTACTTGGCTCATCACGCTCCAGAGACTCCTTGTGGTGGGCCGGGTGCCTGCAGTCTGACTTCGGTCGTCATATGAACGGTGTTTCCTCCGACACATTTGTGTGTCTGGTTTCTGGGTTAAGCGAGCAAGAGGACGCATGGCTCGACCTTCACCTCTCACAAGCCTGTTGGGGAGTTGCAGCAATGAGACAAGATTGAAATCATGAAATTGGGGAGAAAAATATAAATGTTTTTAAAAAAGCTCAGCTGTAACCAAGACCAAGGGGGTTGCCATGGTACCTGTTCTGCTGTAGTCATTCTGAGTAGACTGCTGAAATAGAACTGCAGCAATGTCCAAAGAGGCGTGTGTGTGTGTGTGTGTGTGTGTGTGTGTGTGTGTGTGTGTGTGTGTGTGTGTGTGTGTGTGTGTGTGTGTGTGTGTGTGTGTGTGTGTGTTTTCTCTGCCTGGAGGAAGTCACCTATACCCCCAGAGGATGTCTGGGAGAACTGAATCACACAAAAGTTAAGGAGAAATCAAGCACAGCACAAACACACATTCAGCAGCCAGACCCCAGAGCCTGATTTAAAGAGACCTTTTGGGAGATATTACACTGCTAAAATTAACAGTATACATAGCCACAGATAGACAATACCCAGGTGGAGACTGAAACGGTTTTATTATAGTCATCATCCACCATTGAATTCGCATGAGAGTTAGCCTGAGTCCCAGATCTGTTTGTGTCATTGTCACCTGACAATAACACAGGAGTTGGCAAGACGGTACAAACAGATCTGGGACTCAGGCTAACTCTCATACGATGAGTCGTCTCTCCTCTGTACAGGTACAATGGTGTGGACCCCAGGAAGAAGCCCCCTGTCTCCATCCAACCCCCCTTCATCAGACCAGACCTCTCTGACAGACAGATCAGCATCAAGGTCAGCAACAACGGGATCCACACCAGTATCCTCCAGTCTAAAGTAAGTTTCGGTACATTCAGTAGATACAACAGTCATATTTCTAGTTCCATATCCTATTCCTGGTTTTATTCCCAGTCCTGTTGTCTATATTTCACCGAGCCATCTTTCTAGTCCTCTTCAACTGTACTATTCCCAGCCAGTCCATTTACCTAACCCTGTCCCCCAATCATATCCTTTGGCCTATCCCTGGTTCTGTTCCTCCACCTGCTGTTCCTTTTAAGACCACTTTTAACCGCTCGTCATCTCCCCTGTCAAGTCCAAGATCAGTCTGGATGGCCTGGCCGTGGATGACAAAGGCCTAGACACCCAGCCTCCGCTACCTCCCAAAGCAGAACGCTACAACCAGCTGAAGAGCCAGCTGACGTCCAGCCAAGGTAATAATGGGCAATCTATGCAAAGTCATTACATTCCTCCCCTCTCTCTCCTCTCTTCTCTCTCTCTCAATTCAATTCAAGGGGCTTTATTGGCATGGGAAACATATGTTAACATTGCCAAAGCAGGTGAGGTAGGTAGTATACAAAAGTGAAATAAATAATAAAAATGAACAGTAAACATTACACTCACAGAAGTTCCAAATAAATAAAGACATTACAAATGTCATATTATGTATATATACTGTGTTGTAACGATGTACAAATGGTTAAAGTACAAAAGGGAAAAAGATAAGCATAAATATGGATTATATTTACAATGGTGTTTGTTCTTCTCTGGTTGGCCTTCTTGTGGCAACAAGTCACAAATATTGCTGCTGTGATGGCACACTGTGGTATTTCACCCAGTAGATATGGGAGTTTATCAAAATCGGGTTTGTTTTCAAATATTTTGTGGATCTGTGTAAATTGAGGGAAACATGTGTCTCTAATATGGTCATACATTGGGCAGGAAGTTAGGAAGTGCAGCTCAGTTTCCACCTCATTTTGTGGGCAGTGTGCACATAGCCTGTCTTCTCTTGAGAGCCAGGTCTGCCTAAGGCAGCCTTTCTCAATAGCAAGGCTATGCTCACTGAGTCTGTACATAGTCAAAGCTTTCCTTAAGTTTGGGTCAGTCACAGTGGTCAGGTATTCTGCCACTGTGTACTCTCTGTTTAGGGCCAAATAGCATTCTAGTTTGTGAATACGTGGTCTGTCATACGATCATTTGGTAAAAGCCAATTTGACATTTGCTCAGTACATTGTTTTCACTTAGGAAATGTACAAGTCTGTTGTTAATGATAATGCAGAGGATTTTCCCAAGGTTGCTGTTGATGCATATCCTACAGTAGTTATTGGGGTAAAATTTGTCTCCACTTTTGTGGATTGGGGTGATCAGTCCTTGCTTCCAAATATTGGGGAAGATGCCAGAGCTACTAAGGATGATGTTAAAGAGTTTTAGTATAGCCAATTGGAATTTGTTGTCTGTATATTTGATCATTTCATTAAGGATACCATCAACACCACAGGCCTTTTTTGGGTTGGATGGGTTTTATTTTGTCCTGTAGTTCATTCAAGGTAATTGGAGAATCCAGTGGGTTCTGGTAGTCTTTGATAGTTGATTCTAAGATTTGTATTTGATAATGTATTTGTTTTTGCTGTTTGTTCTTTGTTATAGAGCCAAAAAGATTGGAGAAGTGGTTTACCCATACATCTCCATTTTGGATAGATAATTCTTTGTGTCGTTGTTTGTTTAGTGTTTTATTTTTTTATATTTAGTGTTTTCCAATTTTCCCAGAAGTGGTTAGTCTGTGGATTATTTAATTACATTGAGCTGATTTCTGACGTGCTGTTCCTTCTTTTTCCGTAGTGTATTTCTGTATTGTTTTAGTGATTCACCATAGTGAAGGCGTCGACTCAGGTTTTCCGGGTCTCTATGCTTTTGGTTGGACATGTTTCTCAATTTCTTTCTTAGATTGTGTCATTGTTGTTCATTTTCTTTGGTTTTCTATTTGAGATTTGATAGGGAAGCTGAGAGGTCAAATATACTGTTAAGATTTTCTACTGCCAAGTTTACTCCTTCACTATTACAGTGCGACAGAGCTGCAGGAGTGGTGACCCGTATTTCTTGGTTACGTTGTCATAGTTGTGGCTAGGGGGGCATATGCCTTACCTCCAGCTGGGTAAATGTATCCTTCATTTCAATGGGGGGTGGGGGTGGGGGGGTAGTTCTCTGTGCTGGGAGGTTGACTTTCCGCTTGGGGTTGCTCGTCTGTGGGGTTGTATAATGAAGAGGTCTGGTCTGACCAGCTCGGGGTGTGGGAATCTTTCTCAAGGGAGAGCTTCTCCTGATTCTTTGATTAGGTGAAAGTCCAGCTGAAGCTGTTTGGGGTTACACTGTACCATTACTGTTCCAGACTTATAGAGATTAAATTAGCTGGCTAGGGGGGCATATGGGGGAAGGAATGCTGTCACCTCCAGGCAGGTGTTTGTACCCCTGTCTGCTGAGGGTGTCAGATTCTTGTCCAGGTCTGGCATTTAGGTCTCCACAGACTAGTACATGTACCTGGGCGTGGAAATTATTGATTTCCCTCTCCAGGATGGAGAATCTGTCTTCATTAAAGTATGGGGATTCTAGTGGGGGGATATAGGTAGCACACAGGAGGACATTTTTCTCTGTTAAGATCATTTCCTTTTGAATTTCTAGCCAACTGTAAAATGTTCCTGTTTTGATTAATTTAATGGAGTGAGTTCGGTCTGCTCTACCAAATTAGCATACCCCCTGAGTCCCTTCACTGTTTCACACCTGGTCGCTTGGTGGATGGGACTACCAGCTCTTTGTAACCTAGAGGGCAACCAGTCTCCTCTATACCAGGTTTCTTGTAGGATGACAATGTCTGTATTTCCAATTTCTTTAATGAAGTCCAGTTTCCTGCTCTTTAGGGCAAAGGCAGATGACCTCAGGCCTTGGATATTCCAGGATGAGATAGTGAAGGCTTTGTGTTCCATAAAGTGTCCAATGTTGTTGGTCATGTGGTTTGGCCTCAGACCAGTAAGTGTGAGCAGAGCCTGTTGAGCATCCTTCTGTGGTCCTTCTGTAGCTCAGTTGGTAGAGCATGGCGCTTGTAACGCCAGGGTAGTGGGTTCGATTCCCGGGACCACCCATACGTAGAATGTATGCACACATGACTGTAAGTCGCTTTGGATAAAAGCGTCTGCTAAATGGCATATATTATTATTATTATTATCTGGTACATGCCATTGGCTTGGGCTAGTGTAAGAGTGGGGGTTGGGCCTGGTCATAGAGGCTGTTCAAGTCCAGGGTGGAGTGGTGGGCCAGGAAAACATTTGGTTTTGAGGCACAGTCACAGGAAATGCTTGCGTTTACCCGCTGTATGGTAGCAGGGTGTAAGTATTTTTGTGGTAGCAGGGTGGAGATAACCACTTGTGCATTGGGGAAAGTAGAAGAAGCTTTTTCAATCACTCCCTTCAGTGTTGTGGCCAACCTTTCCTGCTGGGCTCTCAGGTCGTTTGTGCCTGTGTGTATTATTATGTGGCTAGGTGAACCTAGTTGGTCCTCAGACAGAAGGTCTAGGGTGCGCTGGGTGTTTGGACACCAGAGTTTAGACACACTGTGTTTGGGAAAACATTTTTTTTATTGTATATATTTCCCATTTGAGTCCATAAGGAGTATAATCTGTGCCTTGTGTTTGTCCTCAGTCGATGTGTGTGTGTGGGGGGGGGGGGGTTCCCCTGGCGTGGGGTTCTTCATTTGTCTGTCCTGCCTGATGTCGACACTATGGCCAGGGTCTGGGGAAGACTGTTCTGCTGTGGTATCGAGACTTTTGTCGGGAGCTGAGGTGGGCTGTTCTGCTGGCTTCTTTGTGGGGGTGGCCACCTCTTTAGTGGGTTGTTCTCTGTCACACACCATCCCCCTCAACCTCTCCACCCGCAGCCTTATCCTCTCCTCTAGTGGTCTGTTCTTCTCCTGCTCTTTCTTTTTATATTGTTGAAGTTGTCTCGTCACAGTCCAGAGTGCAGATATGTCTCTTTCCACCTCCAGTTCTCTGGGTCTGGTTAAGAGGGTGTTGTTGTGCTGGACTGTTGTCTGGGTCTGTGCTGACTGGTGTGAAAACACCTGCTGTTCCAGCTCCACCTGCCTTAACTCCAGCTGGGTAAATGTATCCTTCATTTCAATGGGGGGGTAGTTCTCTGTGCTGGGAGGTTGACTTTCCGCTTGGGGTTGCTCGTCTGTGGGGTTGTATAATGAAGAGGTCTGGTCTGACCCGCTCGGGGTGTGGGCATCTTTCTCAAGGGAGAGCTTCTCCTGATTCTTTGATTAGGTGAAAGTCCAGCTGAAGCTGTTTGGAGTTACACTGTACCATTACTGTTCCAGACTTATAGAGATTAAATTAGCTGACTCAGAGTCCTCGTTGTCTAGTATCCTGAGTTTCCACCCCTCGTTAACACCACTTCTCTGAAGAGGGGTAGTGTGCTAATATAGCACTGTGCCATGCCAGGGGATGATTTGTGTGAAAGATGAGGTTGCAGATGTTCCCATTTTTATAATAGTCAGCAAAAAGTGTCTCTTGATTTTCCATAGGGAGCTTCATTTTGTGATCTTATCATTCTTTACATACACAGGGTACTGTTTTTGAATGACCTCTGAACAGCGGGAGGCAGCTTCTAAGGCCTCTGCATTTGGTTGGAGTAGACTGTTCGACTCTCCTGCCATTGTTGGGCTGAAGGGCTTTGACACATCTCACTTGACACGTCAGTGCTAATTGAAGTTGTATCAAGTTTGGCAGCCTTAATTTAGCATTCAGTCCTTATAAAGTAAAGTCATGTATTTTTCTCCTTGGCTTTTGGAAATAAAATATAGCTTCAGACTAAACATTACTCACTCAGTTCCAGGTTGGATGGTGTTTTCAGGTTTCTGTTGTTTTCCAGAGCATTTGTATAGTGTTGGAATAATAATCTTTGGTAGTTGTAAGCCTTCCAGGTGATTCCGTAATTCCGTCCAAAATCAGGTTGTGGGTTTTGGTTTGGAGTGAAGGTTATGTTGTAGAGGGTAGTATCCTGTATATGTTCCTGACAAAAAAATAATCTGTCTCTGTCTCTCTGTGTGTGTGTGTGTGGAAACTTTCCACAGTGATGTTGGTCCATGGTGGCGCGATGGCATCACACACTTGCTGCAGATTGGACGGCGGCCCATTCCGTCTTATCGCAAAGATGCTCTTTTGGGTTGAGGTCTTGGGACTTCGCAGGCCACTCAAGTAAACTGAACTCGCTGTCATGTTCCAGGCTATGTTTTTCCACTCCTCAATTCTCCAGTGTTGTTGATCGTGTGTTCACTGGAACCCGGTGTGTTTATCTGCTGCAATAGCCCTCCGTGACAACGATCAACGAGTTGTGCGTTCCAAGATGCCGTTCTTCACACCACTGTTGTACTGCGCCATTATCGGTTTGTGGCCCGGCTGTTAGCTTGCATCATTCTTGCCATTCTCCTTTGATCTCTCTCATCAAGGAGCTGTTTTTGCCCACAGGACTACCGCTGACTGGATGTTTTTTGTTTGTCGCACCATTCCCGGTTAACAGAGTGCGGCCGTTTCTGAGATACGGGATCTGGCGCACCTGGCACCGACGATCATACCACGTTCAAAGTCGCTTAGGTCACACGTTTTGCAAATTCTAACGTTCAATATAAAAGTAACTGAATGCCTCAATTCCTGTTTGCCTACTTTATATAGCAAGCCACAGCCACAGGACTCACTGTCTGTAGGAGAGATACATTTTTGTGAACGACCCTGACCTGCAAATACAGTAGGGTAATTGAAAATGCGCTGTACAGTCAGAGACAGAGGAACGATTTTTTGAGAAGGGGTGCAGGATTTTTTTTTTGTTAAAGTCTAATTTAGATACGTTTCTGCTTATAATTTCCAACATTTTGGTCGGCTATTTGTTAGTCAACTTGACTTGCTTAATTAAGGAAATGAAAAGCAGTGAAAACGACCCAACATGTTTCTGATAAGAAACTATCAGTTTGGGGCCTCCCGAGTGGCGCAGCGGTCTACCACTTGAGGCATCACTACAGACCTGGGTTCGATCCCGGGCTGTGTCACAACTGGCTGTGACTGAGAGTCCGATAGGGCGGCGCACAATTGGCCCAGCGTCGTCTGGGTTAGGGGAGACTTTGTCTGGGGGAGCTTTACTTGGCTCATCGCGCTCTAGCAACTCCATGTGATGGGCCAGGCGCCTGCAGGCTGACTTTGGTCATCAGTTGAACAGTGTTTCTTCTCACACATTGGTGCGACTGGCTTCCGGGTTAAGTGGGCGGGTGTTAAAAAGTGCAGGACTCGACCTTTGCCTCTCCTGGTAAAAAAATAAATATATATACTGTTTTTATGATGCTGATAAAAATAACACATTTACATACGATGCCTAACCGTGCCTACATTTTCTCGAGATGCTGGAAAAAATCTATAATTTTTCTCCACTCCTGTTCCTGAGTCAAAATGTACATTTGGTGTATCATTTTACTGCAAGGTATGCTTAATTCTGCAGGAGCTAATATTATATTAGGCTATGTGAGAGGATACAGTGCCTTCAGAAAGTATTCATACCCCTTAACTTATTCCATATTTTGTTGTTACAGCCTGGATAAAAACATCTCACCCATCTACACACAATAATGACAGAAATCTTAACCCATTTATTGAAAATTAAATACAGAAATATCTAATTGACATAACTATTCAAACCCCTTTGCAATGATGCTCAATTGAGCTGAGGTGCATCCAATTTCCTTTGATCATATTTGATGTCACTACAACTTGATTGGAGTTCACCTGTGGCCAATTCAATTGTTTAGACATGATTTAGAAAGAAACACACCTGTCTATATAAGGTCCCACAGTTTACAGTGGGACCCTATAGCATGAACTTCGAGCAGAATCTATAGCATGAAGCCCAAATAACTGTCCTTAGATCTCCAAGATAGAATTGTGATGTGGCATATATCTGGGGGAGTGTATTAAACCATTTCTAGAGTGTTCAATGTTTTCAAGAGCACATGGGTCTCCATCATTGGGAAGAAATTATGGTCTGCCTAGAGCTGACCATCCAACCAAACTAAGCAACCGGGCAAGAATGCCCTTGGTCAGGGAGGTGACAAAGAACCCAATGACCACTCTGACAGAAGTACATTGGCTGAGATGGAGAAAACATGAGAGAGTGGCCATGAGAGGGTGGCCAGATGGAAGCCACTCCTGAGAAAAAAGGCACATGACAGCACGCCTGGAGTTTGCAAAATGGCACATGAAAGACTCTGAGAGCATAAGGCAAAAGATTCTGCGCTCTGATGAGAAAGAAATGGAACTCTTTAGGCTGAATGCAAAGCGCTGTAAAACCAGGCACAGCTCATCACTCGTCAACACCATCCCTACTGTGAAGCATGGTGGTGACAGCATCATGCTATGGGAATGCTTTTGAGCAGCAGGGACTGGGAGACTGGTAAGGATAGAGGGAACAATGAAAGAAGCCAAATATAGGCACATCCTTGATGAGAACCTGCTTCAGAGTGCAAACGATGTTAGACTGGGACGAAGATTTACAATCCAACAGGACAATGACCCCCAAGCATACAGCCAAAGCAACGCTGGAATGGTTTCAGAACAACATGAAAGTCCTTGAGTGGCCCAGCCAAAGCCTAGATTTGAATCCCATTGAAAATCTGTAGAACGATGAAGATTACTGTTCACCACTGGTCATCATCTAACTTAACAGAGCTTGAGAAAATATGCGAGGAAGAATGGGAGAAAATCAGCAAATACAGATGTGTAAAGCTGATACAGATGACACAAAGCTGTAATCACTGCCAAAGGTGCTTCTACAAAGTATTGACTCAGGGGTGTGAATACTTATACTTATATATATTCATTTTCAATACATTAGCAAACATTTCTTAACATTTTTTCAATTTCTCATTATTGGGCATTGTGTGTAGATGGGTGAAACATCTATTCAATACCTTTTGAATTCAGGCTGTAACACAACAAAATGTGGAATAAGTCAAGGGGTATGAATACTTTCTGAAGGCCCTGTATAGACCTACAGCCAGTGCCCAGATTTCACTTACTATTCCATTTAACCCTTCTAAATAGTAGACTACATATCCCATGACGTGCCATATTTGAAGTCCCAGTCTTGTGACAGTGAAATTTGTATATTGCCTCAATCATCACACATACAGTGCCTTGCAAAATAATTCATCCCCCTTGACGTTTTCCCTATTTTGTTGAATTACAACCTGTAATTTAAATAGTTTTTTATTTGGACTTCATGTAATGGACATAAATAACATTTTAAATAATTACTTGTTGTTGTTTTTTTAATGGAAAATTGGTCCCGGCATATGTATTCACCCCCTTTTCTATGAAGCCCCTAAATAAGATCCCCCAGAGTCTGCAACACTACTAAGCAAGGGGCACCACCAAGCAAGTGGCACCATGAAGACCAAGGAGCTCTCCAAACAGGTCAGGGACAAAGTTGTGGAGAAGTACAGATCAGGGTTGGGTTATAAAAAAATATCAGAAACTTTGAACATCCCACTGAGTACCATTAAATCCGTTATTAAAAAATGGACAAAATATGGCACCACAACAAACCTGCCAAGAGAGGGCCGCCCGCTAAAACTCACAGACCAGGCAAGGAAGGCATTAATCAGAGAGGCAACAAAGAGATCAAAGATAACCCTGAAGGAGCTGCAAAGCTCCACAGCAGAGATTGGAGTATCTGTCCATAGAGCCACTTTAAGCCGTACACTCCATAGAGCTGGGCTTTACGGAAGAGTGGCCAGAAAAAAAGCCCTTGCTTAAAGAAAAAAATAAGCAAATACGTTTGGAATACGTGTTCGCCAAAAGACAAAAAATATGGGAGAAGGTTCTCTGGTCAGATGAGACTAAAATGTAGCTTTTTGGCCATCAAGGAAAACACTATGTCTGGTGCAAACCCAACACCTCGAACACCATCCCCACAGTGAAGCATGGTGGTGGCAGCATCATGCTGTGGGGATGTTTTTCATCGGCAGGGACTGGGAAACTGGTCAGAAGGAATGATGGATGACGCTAAATACAGGGAAATTCTTGAGGGAAACCTGTTTCAGTCTTTCTGAGACTGGGACGGAGGTTCCCCTTCCCAGCAGGACAATGACCCTAAGCACACTGCTGAAGCAACACTTGATGGGTTTAAGGGGAAACATTTAAATGTCTTGGAATGGCCTAGTCAATGCCTCAAGTTAATTGAGAATCTGTGGTATGACTTAAAGATTGCTGTACACCAGATGAACCTATCCAAATTGAAGGAGCTGGAGCAGTTTTGCCTTGAAGAATGGACAAAAATCCCAGTGGCTAGATGTGCCAAGCTTATAGAGACATTACCCAAGATACTTGCAGCTGTAATTTCTGCAAAAGGTGGCTCTACAAAGTATTGACTTTGAGGGGGTGAATAGTTATGCACGCTCAGGCTTTCTGTTTTTTTGTCTTATTTCTTGTTTGTTTCACAAAAAATATATATTTTGCATCTTCAAAGTGGTAGGCATGTTGTGTAAATCAAATGATACAAACCCCCCAAAAATCCATTTGAATTCCAGGATGTAAGGCAACAAAATAGGAAAATGCCAAGGGGGGTGAATACTTTCACAAGCCACTGTAACATCACACTTCCCACTGCTATCAACCTCTTTAACCACTTCACAAAATCTTTCCCAGACATTACTATTCTGGCCCTCCCTTTTCTTTATTTTCAACTCTCTATTTCGCAGATTTTCTCTTATTGAATTCCTTTTTGCCTCAGTTTTCTGCCCAAGTTCCCGATAGCATTTGGTGCAGTTACAGTAAGGCCCTAAAGCTTTGGCTTACACTCTATTTAAGCAATAAGGCCAGAGGAGGTGTGGTATATGGCCAATATACCACGGATAAGGGCTGTTCTTATGCACGACGCAAAGCGAGGTGCCTGGATGCAGCCCTTAGCTGTGATATATTGGCCATATATCACAAACACCAGAGGTGCCTTATTGCTATTATAAACTGGTACCAACGTAATTAGAGCAGTACAAATAAATGTTTTGTCATACCCGTGGTATGCGGTCTGATATACCATGTCTGTCAGCCAATCAGCTTTCAGGGCTCAAACCACCCAGTTTATAATGACATATAAAATATTATGAAAGAGAAACCTCAGTGTAACCTGTAGATATGAATTGCACAAGAATTATACATGTATAACCCGCTCTTCATCCACATAATATTTCATGACCCTAAACCCACGAGGACTGCGGGTTATGAGTCAACCCGCAAATCACTAGTGTGTATCTCTCTCCCTGTGTTTCTCTTTCTGTCTCTTTTTGTTTCTTTCTCTCTGGTGTATTGCACCGAACTGCTCTCTCTGGCCTCCTAAAAGCGCTCCATCTCAGTGCTAGTTAGTGACTTATAGCTAGTTAGGCTTGATGAATGAACTCCAGCATGGCAGTCCTCTATCGCTGTTCATCAGCGAGGAGAACTGTCGTGTCATTTGTCGTGAGTGGGCCTGGTTCAGTCAATCTGCTCCAGATTAGTTATGGACTCGGTGAGGGTACGCACACCCGCAAGCCACTTTGGCCCCTCAGGATGAGTTCAGATTTTTTGTGGCCCCCCACCTCCATTCCTGATCTATTGTGTCATGGTGCATTATGTCTGGAGCTCCTTCCTGAGTGTTTTTTCCATTACAGTAGCTCTACTGCCACTTGGTGGTGTTTTATGTTACTGCATTATTTGCAATGACAACATCAATGCAGCACCACAATATTTACCTTTGCTAGGACATGTCCACGTTCTGTTGTGCTGAAAAAGCAAAGATTTCAATGTAAGGAGGATTTCTTATGATTGTCTTTATATGTTAGCTTTTGAATGACTTATTTTCTCAGTTTGCTTTTCTTTTTTAGCTTGAGGTGAAGATGACTTTTACAACATAATGAGCCATGAAAGGCTCTGATGGTGACAGCCTTATCAATTCTAACACACCATAAAATGGATGCTTACATCCTTACACCAGATAATAGTCTGTCTCTCACAGTAACATTGTTCTGTGTCTTCCACTTCCAGATAGTTCCCTGTCCGGCAAGACCCATCCCTCCACCCCGGCCATGTACAAGTACCGGCCCTCGTTCGGCACCATCCCTAAAGTCCATTACCATGCGGCAGGAGAGAAGGTCAGACTAAATTACTGAATTCTAATAGTAATTGCAAACAGGCTTACCCAATATTTGACTTTATTCCTGCACAGTTGCGAGTGTGACTGCATATAAATGAACAGCCGTTTCAATTTTTTATTAAAATGTTCTCGTTACGGCCTCCCGAGTGGCGCACCGGTCTAAGGCACTGCATCGCAGTGCTAGGGGCGTCACTCCAGACCCGGGTTTGATCCCGGGCTGTATCACAACCGGACGTGATCGGGAGTCCCATAGGGTGACGCACAATTGGCCCAGCGACGTCCGGGTTAGGGGAAGGTTTGGCCAGGGGGGATTTACTTGGCTCATCTCACTCTAGCGACTCCTTGCGGCTTGCCGGGTGCCTGCAGGCTGACCTCGGTCGTCAGTTGAACGGTGTTTCCTCTGACACATTGGTACGTCTGGCTTCCGGTTAAGCGAGTGTGTGTTTAGAAGCACGGTTTGGCGCGTCATGTTTCAGAGGACTCGACCTTCGCCTCCTGAGCCCGTTGAGGAGTAGCAGCGATGAGACAAAATTGAAATTGGGGAGAAAAAGGGGGTAAAATACAGAACAAAACAAAAATGTCATAATATGTATATGGGTAGTCAAAATAATAGTTCATATTTCTCACTACTTCTGTGTTGTCTTGTCAGATTGTAATGCCAGATGACCACCGTAAGGCGTCAGCCATCTTGGAGGAGGGCCGTTGCCATGTCGACTACCGCTCAGAGCCCAACCTGGACCTGCCTGACTACCGCAACGCCCCTCTCCACCGCTCCTTCCAGTCCTCCCCACTGCAACTGGACTCCTACCCCATAAACTCCAGCTCCCTCAACCTGAAGCAGGCCCACCAGCGCAGGGACAAGGGCCAGCTGCCTGTCCTGCAGCCTGAGACAGTCACCTCCACCCCCTACAAGAGCGTCTTCTCCCCACTGTCCAACCGCAACAGCAGCCTCTCCTACGACAGCCTGCTCAACCCCAGCATTTCCCCAGCCACCGCAGCCGAGTGCATGGCCCACCCCGGCATGCCCTCTATGGGCTCGCACTCACCCTACCTGCCAACCAAAATGTGCCACGTGCGGGGGCCTGAACCTCAGATCCAGAAGCAGCAGGTCCCCCCCAGCTTCAGCCCGGTGTTGGGCTCCGGGGGGATGGGGATGAGCAGGGGCAGGGGCAGGCAGTCCCCGCAGAACAGGGACCTGTCCCCGGTGTTGGGCTCCAGGGGGATGGGGATGAGCAGGGGCAGACAGTCCCCCCAGGACCGGGACCTGTCCCCGGTGCGCTACGACAACCTCTCCAAAACCATCATGGCCTCCATCCAGGAGCGTAAGGAGATGGAGGAGAGGGAGAAGCTGCAGCACCATGGGGGGTGCTCCCAGGCTCAGTCCTATGCCCAGGCTCAGGACTCAGGCATGTTCGACAGCTCTGGAGGGTACGGTCTGCCTCCCAGCGCCTGCTACCCGGATAGTCCCCGGGACCCCAGCTCCAGAGGTCCCACGCCTCCAGCCTACGGAGGCTCTAGGGACAACCTGATGGGGGTGGTGAGCTACGGGCCTCGGACCCCCGTGCTGCGCTCCTCTGGTGGCTCCTCTCTGGCACGTGCCCCTAGGACTTCCTCCAGCTCCCTGCACACTGACAGCAGCATGCAGGGAGGCAGGGTCCCTGAGCCCCCATGCCGCTCACCACTCCACCAGCCCCACCACTCCCCTGCCATGCCCCAATCCCCCTCCTACACCCACAAGAAACTCTCCTTCATCCACGCCCTGGAGAGAACAGACTCACCCCGCCTTGGTGGCCCAAGGTATGAATCGTAACATACCCCTAACGTCTCCTGGGGTGCATGAAATGAGCGGAGGCGCTGGGGAGGGAACAGAACTCACTCCCCATAGGAAGCCCCGAAGCCCTGCTGGCTGACTGGTTAGAAACCAGCGGTGGATGAGTAGTGAGGATGAGAGAGCTTAGGCTAGGTGTTAACATGTAGCATCTGTATACGTACAGTTTCCTTTGATATTATACCCTTTTATCCAATGAAGTACTGTGCATGGTGTTTGTCACTGGATTTTAATGTTTTGCTTTCATAGTAAGAAAAAAACTTTTGTATTTTTCTAAGTTGTCTGTCATGATGAATAAAGTTGCATTACCCCACTATCATTTCCTTCTGTTTGCATGCTTATCTCCCTCCTGTCACTCTCTTCCATCTGGGAATATCAACATCTACATCTCTGCATGTTTTTAGCACCTACAGAAACAACACACTGTGGTTTTACCCTTTATTTCATAAAATGTCATTCTGATTTTGGGGTAATGAATACACCACTCATGGTAATTTATGCTAGCACCAGCAGGTACACTGGCATGTGTTTCATTACTTCTCTAACTAGTGTCATGATCATTTACATAGTGCATGCTCCAGGGACCAGCCACACAAGACCAACTACTAACACCACTAGAACATGCATGTGAGAACAATACACACATTTTCTGGTATGACAACTGAATTATCTTTCCATGTGATCTGTGTTTATACTGCATGTGCATGTATATCTAAAGCTAAGTTAGTTCTCACTTCAAATAACTATGCCCTCTTGTTTTTTGCCCCTCCCCATTCAGAGAGGCCATGATGCAAAGTAAAGTGAATGGGCAAACAGACTGCCATCTAGGACCCAACAGCTCCAGTGCCCAGGGCACCACTCTCAGCCCTAGCCGCCACAGTAATGTCAAAAAGGTGACTGGGGTGGGTGGCACAACCTATGAGATATCTGTGTGAAAGGGCTGGGGCCCGGGGCACCAAACCTTGAGGGAAGAGGCAGCATTCTCATGGCATCCACATCCAATGACAACAACAACTGTGCGACACAGAGAGGGTTCTCTTCTTCCTTTGACCTTTTTTTATTCGATATTGTCCAATCAGGGGCGCATAGCATTTCCTACTTGGGAATTATTGGCGGACCTCTGCTCTTTCCGTGCCTAGCCCTTGGTCTCTGTGTCTGTACTGGAGGAGTGCGCCGTGATAAGTGTGTGTTTGATTGGAAAAGAACAACTTCAACCTAAAGAGGGCTGATGTTCTTACTGAGTGTTTTGTTGAATTTTGTGGCTTGTTATGTTAGTCATCCGTGGACAGTCTGAATGAGATCTTAAATTTGGCATTTACAGCATCTCAGTTGCGGTCTAGGTGCTGTTCTGTATGATCACACTCCCTAACCACCCACCCAGGCTGCGAGAGGTTAATACACTGACACCCTTACACATACAGATGATGCCACATGTCTTTGTTCTGTCACATTCTCTGAAATAGCCATGGTATGGGGAGCCACCTCTAACCCAATAAGTCATGCATACAGCACCAATCCATTAGATTCAAGCATACAGCACCAATCCATTAGATTCAAGCATACAGCACCAATCCATTAGATTCAAGCATACAGCACCAATCCATTAGATTCAAGCATACAGCACCAATCCATTAGATTCAAGCATACAACACCAATCCATTAGATTCAAGCATACAACACCAATCCATTAGATTCAAGCATACAACACCAATCCATTAGATTCAAGCATACAACACCAATCCATTAGATTCAAGCATACAACACCAATCCATTAGATTCAAGCATACAGCACCAATCCATTAGATTCAAGCATACAACACCAATCCATTAGATTCAAGCATACAACACCAATCCATTAGATTCAAGCATACAACACCAATCCATTAGATTCAAGCATACAACACCAATCCATTAGATTCAAGCATACAACACCAATCCATTAGATTCAAGCATACAACACCAATCCATTAGATTCAAGCATACAACACCAATCCATTAGATTCAAGCATACAGCACCAATCCATTGGATTTAAGCATACAACACCAATCCATTAGATTCAAGCATACAACACCAATCCATTAGATTCAAGCATACAGCATCACTCCATTGGATTCAAGCATACAACACCAATCCATTAGATTCAAGCATACAACACCAATCCATTAGATTCAAGCATACAACACCAATCCATTAGATTCAAGCATACAGCACCAATCCATTGGATTTAAGCATACAGCACCAATCCATTAGATTCAAGCATACAGCACCAATCCATTAGATTCAAGCATACAGCACCAATCCATTAGATTCAAGCATACAGCACCAATCCATTAGATTCAAGCATACAACACCAATCCATTAGATTCAAGCATACAACACCAATCCATTAGATTCAAGCATACAACACCAATCCATTAGATTCAAGCGTACAACACCAATCCATTAGATTCAAGCGTACAGCATCACTCCATTGGATTCAAGCATTCAGCACCAATCAATTAGATTCAAGCGTACAACACCAATCCATTAGATTCAAGTGTACAGCATCACTCCATTGGATTCAAGCGTACAGCATCACTCCATTGGATTCAAGCATTCAGCATCACTCCATTGGATTCAAGCATTCAGCGTCAATCCATTTGATTCAAGTGTACAGCATCACTCCATTGTCTTCAAGCATTCAGCATCACTCCATTGAATTCAAGCATTCAGCGTCAATCCATTTGATTCAAGCGTACAGCATCACTCAATTTGATTCAAGCATTCAGCGTCAATCCATTGGATTCAAGCATATACACATACCTCTTATGAATTCAAGGTGCTTTCAAGGTGCTGAACGTGTCTGTCTTGTCCATCAACAACATGCAGCACAGAGAAAATATGGGGTGGCAGGGTAGCCTAGTGGTTAGAGTGTTGGACTAGTAACCGGAAGGTTGCAAGTTCAAACCCCCGAGCTGACAAGGTACAAATCTGTCGTTCTGCCCCTGAACAGGCAGTTAAACCCACTAAGTCGTCATTGAAAATAAGAATTTGTTCTTAACTGACTTGTCTGGTTAAATAAAGGTAAAATAAAAATAAATAAATATCACATCGCACCAGTCAGTGTTAGATCAATGCAATCTTTAATACTGTTCCAATACCGTCACAAGATGGGCTGAATGGATATCAAACTGTTAAATGGCAATACAACAGTGCTGTGTGGCACTCAGAGACACAGGTCTTGAATTTCTCCAACTACATTTATCCTCTGAGTTTTGAGGTGGTGTTTTAGGGCTTACAGTACAGGAGCATATTCATCTCAACTCTAGCTGAGCTCCAGTATTTATTTCCCTTTATAAACTGGGTGGTTCGAGCCCTGAATGCTGAAAGTCATGGTATATCACACCCAATACCACAGGTATGACAAAACATTTATTTTTACTGTTCTAATTACGTTGAATAGCAAAAAGACACCTCGGGTTTGTGGTACATGGCCAATGTACCATGACTAAGGGCTGTATCCAGGCACTCCGCTTTGCGTTGTGAGCATGAACAGCTCTTAGCCATGGTATATTGGCCATATACCACATCCCCTCGTGCCTTATTGCTTAAGTATACCATAAGCTACAGTTATCAGTAACATAGAATGTTGGACTATCTATTGATTTCCATGTCATGTTTGAGTGACCCCTGACACAGACCAGTGCTAAGAAGATACACAAAAGCCTTTGCCACTGAGTGTTACAGAGGTAGCTGTTATCTGTGATCTATCCTGAATACCCCAACAAAACGGTCCTCCCCATATTCAGGACAACTCCCACCAGCTAACCAGTCAGCCATGCACCGCCAAAACATCTAATAGGCAATTTATTACTTTTGTGACTTAGTATTTTTAGTATTATAGGTCTACCCATAATAAGTTATGTTAAAGCCATGTATAATTGTTTTGTTATGATTCATATCAAGAGTGGAAAAAGTATTCAGCTGTGTTACTACATGAAAACCTGTCACCCATTGCTATTTAGTAGTTTTTTTATTGATCTTTTTATTTTTATTTCCAACCTTTAGAAAATGTTTGATACATCTTGCTTTTTATACAGATACTCAAGCTTGGAATGGATGTTTGTATTTTGTTAAGTTATAACTTAAGTGAATTAATGAATAAGTACCATAGCCGATATAGGGAAGGGGGTATGCTAGTTTGTTGTATGCTACAGTGTAAAAAAATGTATTGATTAAACTGTGATGAAGCAATGTAAAGTTATACAAAGCGGATGTAATTTAAAAAAGTGCCAAAGTTGGCTACTAACCCTGATTCTGTTAAAGCTCTGGGTACTCCTGAAATCCATCCACTTTAAGCAGCTGTCTGGCACAGCAAACCAAATGAATTACAAGACATGAGGAAAGTCATGGATAAAACTATGGGACTGTTGTTTTTTTGTGGTTCACTAATGAAAAGAAGATATAGTTTGATAGGTACATCTATTTTTTTTCTTTAAAAAAAACTGATTAAATGTAGCTTGAAAGTTTCCCTCTGTTTTGTATCTTTTCTTGTTTGTAAAAAGCTCTGAACATTTGAGGTGAGAAATGTCACCTGGTCATTTGCACATTCTTAGTGTTGAAGACAGAATTTACATGGATGTAAAGGACCCTATTTGTTTGCAACTACACACCGGATCCATTAAATGACCATTGTGGCCTTTCAAGAGGACAATGATGTTTACTGCACAAAGAAATTGGATATGACAGGTAACCAGGTTGCACTGTGGGACAACCACCTATGAAATTCCACCATTAATTCTAATCATGCTTATAGCTGAATGGTCCCACTTATGGATAGACACTTAAAAAAAAAAAGTTTTTAACTTATTGTACCTATTCATTGTGATACTCACTTTAACTGAAAGTACCATAATTGTAGATATCGTATAACAGATGTATATATTGGGAACATATACATTTATCAGAGTACACAGAAAGATGTGACCATCACATTGGAGATAGTAGAGAAGAGAATACCCCAAGCCATGTATTGTTTTTTTAGCCTGTTATTTGTGGCACATACCATTCCATTTCTCCATATTATCATATTAGCAGTTCAATTGCAGACCATAAGCTTCAAATATGACAACACAAATTGATAACTGGTCCAACCCCATAGCAGACCCTAATTGTATTCTATTAAAGATGGCAAAGGGAGCTAGTTAGGTTAATATGCCATACTCTTTTCAGCTGAATGTACAGTATTGGGTCACTTGTCTCATATTTAACTCAAATTCACCTGTGTTCCTTGCAGGTGACCGACCCAACATTGTTGATACATACTTGAATCTTCCCCTTCAAGCACAGATACACTTGACAAAAGTGATTGTTGTTATTCTTCCTTTAGATTACTGACAGTTTTGTTTTTTATTTTTGCTGTCTGATGGATATTCCACCATGGGCTCGATTCAATCCGTAACACTGAAGTTTGATTCGAGTCCCAAGTCACCTCACCTGAACAATATGAACTATTGCAGATTAATTGTTGCTGTATGTCTTGCTTATCATAATCAGATGTAGTATTTTGTAACATTTGTTATATGAATAGAAAAATAAATGTAGACAGTGTATTGGAAATACTGTTAATGTACATGCTTAATTATTTTTGTTGAAAGGAAATATTCCACTTGATGACAGAATTAGAATAAAGAAACGTTTGTCAAGCCTATGCATTCACTAGATTGACGTTGAACATTTCCGTGACACAGATTGAAATGTTTCTATTTGTTCAATGAGATTTCAGATATATCTGGTGGAATGTATTAGAATGCATTTCACTTGTCACCACATCACAGTTACATCACTTAAATGGTTGGTGAATAAGTATCAATTACCGCAAAAAAAGTAATCAATCAAATGTATTTATAAAGCCCTTTTTACATCAGCCGATGTCAAAGTGCTGTACAGAAACCCAGTCTAAAACTCCAAACATCAAGCAATGCAGATGTAGAAGCACAATAGTTAGGAAAAACTCCCTAGAAAGGCAGGAACCTAGGAAGAAACCTAGAGGAACCAGGGTCTGAGGGGTGGCCAGTCCTCTTCTGGCTGTGCCAGGTGGAGATAACAGTTCATGGCCAACATGAAAGCGATAGTATATCTTACTGGATTGTGTATAAACATTTTAATCCAGACCATTTTGCAAGGCAGACAGCATTGGTTTTCCATACCAAATTGACTGATGCACATAGGAATTCCTCTCTAGGGCTGGCACAATTACCGTATAACAACGTAACCGACGGTAATGGATGAAGACCGTCATGAAAATAAAACTGTCATAGCTGTTTAAAAAATAGTGTGGAACGAACAATTTACTGAAGACGGGACAGCCGGCCATTTGTGCGGTTCAGTCCGTTTCTGCTGTAATTGACTCTACAACGTGACAACTTTGTTGCTCTTTGCTCAAACAAGCAAGGTGTTGTAGCAAACAAGTCTATGATTGCCAAGGCAATGCCCTCTCCCTGCAGCAGCAGCACATGCAGTCAGGAGTCAAGGATAGGGGAAAATGTCCAGATTTTTCTCAAATTCAACAAAAAAAATTCAGTGACCACGGTCATTTGGATGACCAATAACTTTCATCCAAAAATCCATGACCGTCAGAGCCCTCCCTATTCCTCACTCCACATAAAATAGCAAAGACAGACAAAAAATGGTCTTTGAGAGCTTTTATTGGAAGGTGGAGGAAACATCTTAAAACCATTTGAGTGGAAATGAAAAGCAACATTCCATTCATGTACATGTATTTACAGATGCACTGGCACTTCGATGCAGGGTCAATGCAGTTAGTGGGGACAGGTTAGCACGGTGAGCACACCTAATACCGCATCAATACACTCTTCCACTATACCTTGTCTACATGCTTGTTTCACTTTGAGGGAATGTATTATGGCCTAAAAACAAACTTGAGCCACCGGGAAGGAGACCTGAGCCAGAACATAGATTGCCGAGCCTACGCTTAATTCTGATAACCTGTTGTCTTTCATTTTGATTTGGTGTGATCAGTCAACAACAAAATGAAGCTGAATTATGCAAATGAGAATATGCAGTAGGACCTCTGAGCGAGCAGCAGACTAGTTCCCAGAGTACACCTGATTTTACAAAGCTACGGCTGCGTCTCAATGGTCCAAAGTGTTTTCCTCCACTAATTTCCTCTCCTTCACCTGAACCTGGGATGGGCAACTCCAGTCCTCAGGGGCCGGAGTTGTAACACCCCCCCCCATCCGTAGCAAACACAGCTGATTAAATGAATTGCATTCTAAACAGAAGAATAAGTTGATTGAGTCAGGTGTGTTAGCTGGGGGCAAAAGTGTGACTCCCATGGGCTGGAGTTGCCAATCTCTGAACTAAGTGGACAGGTGAAAGCAAATTCCTGCCTGGTAAGCAGCCACCACCTTGCCTGTATTAAGATCAGTAAAGACTAAGGAAGGGATAAAGAGGAAGCCTCCATATTGAGATTCGTGCCAAGGACATTACTGCTCCTCACACGTCCTTTCTGCCCGTTTTCCATACTTGTGGCGCTAACAAGCAGTCCTGTCCCATATGAACTAACTTTGCTTCAGAATAACAAAAGATTTACCCAATGTGGGAATTACCAATATCACAAGCCTCATTTCACAGTATGGTAAATTGACACCGATACCTCTTTCATATACAAAGATCCCACAAACGTACCACAACTGCTTATTTTCACCTGCTTTTTGGTATATCTTTAAGGGGTAGGGTATAAAAACAAGGCAAAGTAAAAGCCACCTAAAGACCTAGTCATGATTACTGCATTTTCAGTCCCTGTAACCCAGCATTTCCCCAACTCTGTCCTCAAGATCCAAAGGGTATACATTTTGTTTTTTGCCCTAACACTAAACAGCTGATTCAAAGCTTGATGATTAGTTGATTTGAATCAGCTTATAGCGCTAGTGCAAAAAACGTGCACCCCCTGGGGTCCCGAGTTTTGGAAACCCTACTGTAACCAAAATACAGGTATCGGGTCTGTGTGAATGAGGGAGTAGGCGTGTTTCGGCACCAAGTGAAAGCCGGCTCAAAACAAAAGTGATGTAATTAAGCACGTGGTATAATGAGTAGGATTCTGTGTTCACATGCAAAAGTGATTACTTATCTTCCTTCCCAATGAAATCTAATTTCAAAACAAACATTTTATGGAAAAACATGTTTATGGACGATGCACCATGCTGCCTTGTTGACAACATGACTAAACAACACAGATTACTGTTATATTTGAGAAGGGCGCTCCTCACTCACTGCTTTTGCCCATTCACGTTACGTGCCATAGACCAGTGCCCTCCAGCAAAGCATAATCGGATCCACCCAGTGATGCTGTTTTTTTTGCAGGTAAATTCATTAAACACGTTCATTGTTTAATACCTTCCTAATTTGTCATGCAAACAGCCCCCATGGTTTAACCCCCCTCAATTTGAAAGCGGTAAATAAAATGGGCTAATTTACCAAAACAGGTAATACACCACATCTTCTGTCTAAAATTAGTGACAGATGAGCAGAACAGACAACTAGGTTTTCCATGATGGAAAAAGCAGAGGGCGGGTGGGGAGGGGCACATTGTAATGAATGGATCATTTTTTTTGCAGCACCAAGGTCTTGTGATCTCGAGGTAAACAAATCATTTTAAAAAAACTAAATAAATCAATATGCAAGTGTCCAAATTCAGTTTCTTTAGAGTCTATTGTAGAAAATGACAAGTTGAAGATCAGTAAAGCAAGTTCTTGGTTTCATTTCTTCTCTTCTGCTGCCACTTTCTCCTTTTCCTCCTCCCTCTTTTCCTCTGTCTTGGTCTTGTCTTTTACAGATAGTTCCTCCAGTTTCTCTGCCACTTTGTTTGCACTGTCAGTGTTTTCTCCTGCAGAGAACAGAAAGATATTAACTGTGATGTGTCATGGTGGGCCAATGACTAAGCAAACAGGTTGGATGAGGCTCCAAACTACATCAAGTGTTGATGGTAACAGTCTTCATCTAAGAGCTTGTTTTGGGGCATTGCGGATGTCCACCATTTGAATGACAGAGTATTAGAGTGTTTCACAAATCTTTTTGTTCCACTGATACATAAGGTTAATCTAAACTGGGTAGTGATTAACATGTGACCTTATGAACAATGGTGGTTCTTTGTAATTAACACTGCAGCGAGAACAATTCTAAGTGTGGCAGAACATACCAACACTAGCCTAATAGTGGGTCAAGCGAATGGTTGAATTATCCATGTTAATTTAGCAGACAAAGTTCCAGGCTGGAGTGAGCGGCAGAGAACAGAGTTTTGTCTGCGTACTGGTTATAAAAAATAATGTGATAAAAAAATAATTGTACACGAACCTGATCCGTCTTGAGATTTTCGGACTTCCTCCTTGCATTCATCGAACTTCACCTTAAATTTCTGAGCATCTGAATAGGACAGAAGAGTTATTTTAAACCCCATCCACACATTGACAGATCACACTTTTTGCATGGGAAGTCGACCGAATTGTAAAAAGCTAATGCAGTGACGGAAATAGACGTGTTGTCATACTCACTTTCTGCATTGAGAAAACGGATTGCCAGGAGTTCAGGTTTGGGATGCTCATCAGCGAAGTCGGCAAGTGTGTTCCATACCCATGCCCTGTCGCTGCCGGCGTTGGGCTTCAGCTCCATCACAGGGAAAACTGAAAGAGCAGAAAGATGAAAAGGATTTAGGCCACTGACCCATAGAATCACATATCTATACAATGACTTGTTTTGCTTATACCTGACCATCATCTCATACTCAAAATAACAATTCAGTGGACAGGCAGCATCAATGCATGGGTTAATGGACAGGTTTATGTTCGACACAAGACAGCACTGCAGTGATAAATGCTACTGCCTTAGACAAGAAGCGCTCCATGACTCACTGTTGTGATTGGCACAGATCTTTAAGGTCCGGTCTCGCCTCATCAATAGGCGGATGGTGCCCTTCTCTTTGTGTTTCAGGAGCTTGACGTCACCTGTGCCGCGCTCCTTCCACTCTGGTGGGTCGTTCTCAGAGGCAAAGCGGTAGAGCTTCGCCCGCCTGAGGGGAGACAATATGGGTAAAATGCTGAGGCTTTGGAGGGAATCAGTAACAATACTTGGATGACAGAGGGCTGGATAGTTGCACTACACTTGAGACAAATCCCAACTTCTACTTTGGGTAACATTTGACACTTAGTCTCTATTTGACAGTGCATGCCTAAGGAAAAAAATTGATGAATTTACCAATTTGTTGTTAAGATTCAGCCATAAATGAATTACAAATTGTGTATAGCTCAATGAGTTAGGCTATTCAAAGCGAAATCTTTCAGCATCAGCTTACATTTTGAACAGTTCCTCCTCGTCCTCCTCTAGTGTCTTCACATCCTGCTCTGGAAGAGACACGATGGGCTCATAATGCGGATCGTGGTTTGATTCTTCTGCATTGTCTGTTGAAGTCTCCTGCTCTTCTGGTGTTTCCTATAAAAAATATGAATTTGAAAACATTTTAAGGACAGCATTTGGCATTCAAAATTATCAATTGAGAATAAAAACTCCTCAAAAGATTCAGTGGGCTTCAGTGGTTCCACTTGGATTGTCATCTCACTTCAAGTTTGTGAAATGTACTTTACAAGTCAGTGTTTCAGACTGTAAAAACGGTAGGCTCCACCAACTAACTGCAGAGGGATGTGAATAGAGGGATTTGGGAGATCAGGCTTTGGACGTCATCTTTTGTGTGCAATTTGCTGTGGCAACTAAACTTAGTGTCACTGGTGCTGAGCCAAGCACCTCTGCTGCTGGATGACTTTACAAAAGGCCTTGCGAATCCATATGATCTCACACTTACTACAGAACTTGTAATATGGCCTACCATTACATAAGAGATAATACTCAGACAAACACTCCTTACAAGAGGAAGAAAGGTGAAGCAGGTTTTGTTTCCTGGACAACAAACTTTAGCTAGTTCGTAACATAAGTAGTTACATGTGAGCTAGCCAAATTTGCAGTCAGCTACTAAAAAACTAACCTGACAATAATATCAGCATGCCACCTAGAAAGCTTAGCTTCTGCCATAGGATTTATTTAATAGCTGCCTGAACCAAATGTATGAAAGGGGCGCGTGTCGCTCCATGCTTTCGAGTGTAATGTAAATGTAATGTAACGGCTAGCTTCAACTAAGTTAACAACATGGATCTATATAAGACTATGGGATGTTGCTCGCTACTGTATCTACCTAAACATGGAGCAACACGGGCCCATTTTATACATTTGGTTCAAGCAGCTAATAAATAAATCCTACGGCAGTACAGCAGCTTGCTAACAGTTGATGGCTTGCTGACATTCTTGTCAAGCTAGTGTTTTGGTAGCTGAGTGCACATTTGGTTACCTCTCATGTACAAACAGTAACGTTAGCTACTTACAGTACGTTAATGTTAGTTACCTAAAGTTAGTTGTCCAGGTAACGTTATTAACAGAAAAGTTATGTTTGTGATTGTCCACCTGCTTCAATCAATCGTTGTCTTTTTTTGCATTAATGAAGTTATCCGCTTTTATTATACAGCTGTCATAACTTAGATAGCATGCCAGTGTTGTCATCATAGCTAGTTACTTAGCTAAATGGATAAACAAGTACTGATAAAGTTGACGCTAGTTTCTTTCGGCCTGGAGTTAGCCAGCCAGATAGCTTGCTAACGTTAGCTAGGCCACGGAGAAGGCACTAGACCAGCTAGCACAGCAGTAGGTTAGCTAGCTAGAGATGAAAAATGTTGGGCTATTGTGTAAATGACACAGTGGGTAATTGTATTTACATAGTTCTGTTAAATCAGTGTAAACTCAGGATGAATAAAGCAATATGCTATCTAGCTATTGAATTGTCTGAGGAACTGGCTTTTGTTGCCAGCTGGCTAACAGTAGCAATTACTGTACAGTAGGGGTAACATTAGACAACTCTTAACAATGCCAAATAGTGCCCAAGTGATATCGCAGACAAATACATATTAGGTTTAAATAAAATTTTTGAAAGTAGTGGCGGCACGATTATATACTTGTTCGCTAGCTAGATGGCTGGCTAGTTTGCCTTTGGCTAGCTAGATAAAAGCTTGGCTAGCTAGTTAAAGCTAGCTAGCTTTGGACCAGGTATAAAGAAGGGCGGCAAAAGTATTGAGTTGCACACTTTTGACACATACAACCAAAGGCATAACTGATTGACCATTATCTGGAAAATGTTGTTCTGAGGCCGATTAACACTTTTTTATCCCCAACATTGATGTTTAACAAGGTTGTTAAAAAACATTTTTAAAATCAGCATCCCTACCCGGCATTTTTATCTTCCTGGGTACAACCCTAGCAATATAAAACTTTGAGAATGCCAACCAAAACATTACAATTTAAATCAAATGTACATTTCATTAAATGCACGATACATACATATGTTAAAAATTCATACCCTCACCTTCGGATCTGCCATATTAATGTAGATGTTTGTAGATTATGGAATTTAGTTAGATTGATTCAAAACCAAAAACTCGCCGTTTCCCTCTTCCTGCTGTAGATTTTGCGCGCCGAAATGTCCTACTCGCGTTTTCCCCATCCCGGCACCCCTCCACTTTCGACACTATTTTAAAGGGCTTTACATTGAGCCATAAAATAACTTTTAAACGTGTAAAATGCTCTTTACCAAATACAATAATTACGAACATGTTTACACTCTGTGTATTATTGTTTTCTTTATTAAATATGATTATTTGTTTGCAGTGCACTTCAAAGTATACTCTACGCATTCCCTAACTACGTGAAAGGTTGCTACATATAATCAAAAGTGGCATGTGTGTTTGAAACGTTGGATAAATACGTAGCTAGCTAAAATGTCAACAAAAGTAAAAACCTGACACATTGCAACCAAAGAGTTTTTATAACTAACCCAAGATAGACCAGGGCCTGTCGGTTACAATGGGAGCGAATTAATCACAGTGGGCAGAGCAAACAATGAGGTGGGCAGAGCCAAGCACGCGCTAGTGAGATCCTATTGGCGCGATCTAGCATTTGTTAGCATATTTCCATTAGGTAACGCCTACTATGTGAAGTGCGCGTGTGCAATAACTCAATTCGCCCTTTGCACTCCTGAAAAACGCAATTTTTTAAAACTTTGGCAAAGGGTAAAGTCTACCAAATGCAGTCCACTTCGTTTGTTACATATTGTAGTTTTGAAAACAGAAAAAAAAATTGAAAGGGCTTTACTATTTTAACGGGCTTTACATTGAGCCATAAAATAATGTATAAACGTATAAAATGAGCAAATTAAATCGATGAGAAAATTTGCATAATGTCGGCAAAAATCAATCTCGTTCCATCTTCTCCCACTGCCGGTCACTGGGCTTCCTCTCATTGCCATATTTGGTAGTGAGTGGAAATGCCAACCGGATGCTTCAACGCCAACTGGTGAAATATCGGGCTCAGGTTTATCTGTAGATCTAGCAGCTTCGTCAATTCCTGTGTCGGAACATTTTTTTTCTTTGTTCTAGATTTATCATTCTACCATAACACAATCAGCAGGAATCATGCAGAATGCATTCAATAAATTGTCAGTGAAAATATATAGTGACGTATTTTTTTCTTAACGCCTCATGTCAAAGTTCATATTTTCCACGTGTCCCACAAGATGGCAGCCCGCAGTTTCTTATAGTCAGAAGTGAATTGCCCATAAGCAAATATTATTTGTCAGAGCTGTAAGAGCAAAAGTGAAGGTGATTTTATTGTTTGCTCTTCTGTTTAGTAAGTCCTAGGCTCGCCGTTATTTTCAGTGCTAAATTATGCTCGTGCTTTTGGTCATTTGCTTTGCTTAATCTCAGCCACTTTGCTACACTCATTGTAACTAACTACTCCGTAAGATCTGCATAACTAAAGAAAGCAGTGCAGAAGTAGTGCATGTCTGATATGTGTATTTTCAAATGTCACTTATGAAATGCAGACTGATAGTCCAGATGAAGCACACTTTTGTTAATGATGTCCACTATCCCCCTCAAACAGAACATGACAGATGTTGGTGACATCTCAATGGTAGTTTCTCCATCACTGAATGAGGAGAAGACATCTGACCCCAAAGAAGATGCAGTAGATGGGGTGAAAACAGATGAACCCAAAGCTGAAGGTGGAGGAGAAGATGCAGCTTCTTCCGACCCCAATAATCTGTACCGCTACGTCCAAGCGGACCTCTTCACCTCTGAGATCTTCAAAGTGGAGATCCAGAACCTTCCCAAATTCATTGGTTTCAACGACTTGAAGAAGTTCCTGGAGAAGCATCGCCTTAACCCACACAAGATCAAACTGTTCGGGAAGCAGACGTTTGCCTTCGTCACCTTTAAGAACGAAGAGGAGAGGGACAAGGCCATGAAGATGGTGCACGGCATGCAGTGGAAGGGCCGGGTGCTTAGTGTGCGCCTGGCCAAGCCCAAGGCGGACCCTATGCTCAGGAAAAGGGGGCGGGATGAGGCCGGGAGTGCCGGGCAGCCCCCTTCCAAGCGGAAGGAGGCAGAGGAGGACGAGGCGCCGCTCAGCATACAGATCGCCAACGTGGTGACGCCCCTGTGGAATGTGCCTTATGAGGAGCAGCTGAGGAGGAAGGAGCAGGAAGTGGAGGGGGTGCTGCAGAGACTGGCCAGGTACAGAGATGTGTATAGGCCCATGCCATGTGTGGCTTCTGGTTCACTTCACAAGAATAACCTCAAGTGGGGCATCGATAGGATTACTGCAGTCTATTGCATTATATCCTGTCTTATTATATCCTGCCATGAAAGACACCACAGAAATGTACTAATGAGATGACTTCATACTTTATAGATGACTTTAAGGCCTTTATCTGGTCCTTCCTTTGCTCTAATGAACAGAACAATTGGACATCTTTATTTGAGTATGTCTTTAATAACAATTGCCTACAGAGAAGTCTGTTACTCAAACTACACAAAGGAAAACTGACTGTACATCATGTTATTATGTCCTCCCATTTTCTGTTCAGAGAAATAGGCAACACCAACAAAGCGATGCTGCCCTGGCTATTTGTGCAGAAGGAGAAGTACAAAAGAATGTGTTGCCCTCTGGAAGAAATTCGCCCATCTCCGTCACAGGTACAATGCAATACTGTAGAAACCTCTCTGAGTGCTGTTGTTTTGAGAACCCCAGGATGTTATATTTAAGCAAACAGGCCCGGGGGGGTATATGGCTAATATGTCAGAGCAGATCACTGCACCTGTACATAGTCCATCTGTAATTAGCCCATCCAACTACCTCATCCCCACACTCTTTATTTATTTATCTTGCTCCTTTGCACCCCAGTATCTCTACTTGTACTTTCATCTTCTGCACATCTACCATTCCAGCGTCCACCATGGCCTATTTATTGCCTTACCTTCCTTATCCTACCTCACTTGCACACACTGTATATATACTTTTTTCTACTGTATTATTGACTGTGTTTGTTTACTCCATGTGTAACTCTGTGTTGTTGTATGTGTCGAACTGCTTTGCTTTATCTTGGCCAGGTCACAGTTGTAAATGAGAACTTGTTCTCAACTAGCCTACCTGGTTAAATAAAGGTGAAAAAATAATAAATAAATAAATACCACGCCAAAGGGCTGTTCATTTGCGCAATGCAGAGAGTCTGGATACAGCCCATAGCTCTGGTATATTGGCCATATACCACAAACCCCTGAGGGGCCTTATTGAGATAATAAACAGGTTACCAACGTAATTAGAACAGTAAACAAGTCATTTTGCGTCAGCCAATAAGCATCCAGGGCTCGAACGACCTGTTTATAATAGGCCTACATATGGCTGCCTGCCCTGGCAACCTGGGGTGAACGTTTGCTGTCGCAGCTTGTACAGGTTTTCTGTGACTACATCAAGAACCTGAAATCATTATGCCTTTTTTGTTGTGGGGTTGATTTAACTAAGTCCAGATGCACTCTGGCCTTTTGATCATCCTGCTGAAAATGAGTATCTCAGCTACTAGCAAGGCGTTTGACAACCTGGTGTCTTAATGAAATACATACACTGACTGCAGTCCCTGCCTGGGTATGCACATGCTGAACTTTGACCCTAAACATCCTTTCCCTACTCTTATCATGCAGGTTGAATACAGGAACAAGTGTGAGTTTGTCATTGGTATTGGAGCGAATGAAGAGGATAAGACCATAGGCTTCAGACTGGGGAAGTACAAAGGGGGCTCCTGTGCCGTGGTGGGACCCTCAGACAGCATCCATGTCACCACTGAGGCCAAGAGAGTGGTCAGTGAGTTCCAGAAATTCATCAGGTATTAATGTCATCTTACTGAGAGGGAGGCCTCATCTCTGTCCTGCACTGATCCCGCTCTGATCACAGGACTCAATGTCACGTCTCAGTTAAATATTCTGGCCACTGTATCAGATCTGCCCTATATACACTATTTGATCTATATACTGGTTTTAGCATGCAACAAGAAGGAATTCAAAACAATGCTGCACACAGCAATACAATAGCCTGGTGGCCTCAGATCTGTTTCTGCTGAATAGACAACTTTTCTGGCATAGTTTCAACAGCTCTAGGACAACCAGGCCAGAAGAATGGGGGTGCTAGATGTAAATAATGTTATCACCTTCTTTTGACCCATAATTTGTTTATCTACACAGGACAACCCCATACTCAGTGTACAGCCCTGAGACATATGAGGGCCACTGGAAGCAGCTAACAGTGCGGACCACAAGGACCAAGCAGGCCATGGCTATGGTGTTCTTTAACCCACAGGTACAAATAAAACATTCTTCAATGTGATTAATATTACATTATAAACTGGGTGGTTCAAACCCTGCATGCTGATTGGCTGAAAGCTGCGATATCAGATCGTATACCAAAAGTATGACAAAACTGATTTTAACTGCTCTAATTACGTTGGTAACCAGTTTATAATAGCAATAAGGCGTTGCATCGTGCAAAAGAACAGCCCTTAGCCGTGGTATATTGGCCATATACCATGGTACAGAAATGTACACATTATGTGTTCTGATCTAAGAATCACTACATTCATCACTGGATTCTTCAGCTGAACATTATAATTGTAGTGACTCTCCTTTCAAATCCTGTCATTTATTCTCGCCTTTTCTACTTTGCAGAAACTTGAGGAAAAAGAACTAAATGTCCTGAAGAGCTCTATGAAAGAGTATTTCACAGAGGGTGACGGGAAAGAGAGTGGTGTAACTGCTCTGTACTTTGTGTCAGAGGGACAAAGGTAAGATCATTAGAAAAACAACAATTTAACGGTGTGAGAATGCACATGGAAATGTTGTGATTGACAGATAATGTTGTATTCACTAAGGCAATCCCCTAACCCGGAGGACTTGCCGTGTGAGCTGGTAGCTGGAGAGGAGTGTATTCACGAGGAGCTTCTTGGCCTGAAGTTCAGGATATCCCCCCATTCTTTCTTCCAGGTGAGTATCCCATGTCACGTATCGTAGCTGTAGAGTCTTCATCCTATTTACTTACCATCTTCGGTCCATTTGGCATAGTTTTTAAAATTATATTTCATTATATTGAGATAGTGTTGTATTTCCTCCACCATTTTAAGAGCCTCCAAGTTAGTGTCTCTGAGGTACAGCACTATGAACTCTGTTCTATAGCTGTAAAATACAGTGGGTATCATATTTGGAATTCTTCACATTTTAAAGTGGGAATAAAAATGATTTAATTGTCATTTTTTTGTCAACGATCTACACAAAAGACAAATTCTAACTTTTTAAATATTAATGAAAAATAAAACACTTGATTGATTAGATAAGTCTTCACCACCCCTGAGTCAATACATGTTAGAAACACATTTGGCAGTGATTACCGCTGCAAGTCTTTTTAAGTCTCTAAGAGCTTTGCATACCTGGATTGTACAATGTAAAACTAATTCAAGATGTTGGTGGTCATAGCTTGACAGCCATTTTAACTCAAAAAGCTGATTTAAATGATTATTATTATCATTATTATTTTATTTATATTTATATCACCTTTATTTAACCAGGTAGGCAAGTTGAGAACAAGTTCTCATTTACAATTGCGAACTGGCCAAGATAAAGCAAAGCAGTTCGACACATACAACAACACAGATGGAGTAAAACAAACATGTGGTCCTTCTGTAGCTCAGTTGGTAGAGCATGGCGCTTGTAACGCCAGGGTAGTGGGTTCGATCCCCGGGACCACCCATACGTAGAATGTATGCACACATGACTGTAAGTCGCTTTGGATAAAAGCGTCTGCTAAATGGCATATATTATTATTATTATTATTATTATTATTATATATTAATAATACAGTAGAAAAATAAGTCTATAAAGAATGTGAGCAAATGAGGAGATAAGGGAGGTAAAGGCAAAAAAAAGGCCATGGTGGCGAAGTAAATACAATATAGCAAGTAAAACACTGGAATGGTAGATTTGCAGTGGAAGAATGTGCAAAGTAGAGATATAAATAATGGGGTGCAAAGGAGCAAAAATAAATAAATAAATACAGTAGGAGGAGAGGTAGTTGTTTGGGCTAAATTATATATGGGCTATGTACAGGTGCAGTAATCTGTGAGCTGCTGCATTTAAGTAAAGATTTAAGTCAAAACTGTGACTTGCCCTCTCAGGAAAATGTGCTGTCTTCCTGGTAAGCAACTCCAGTGTAGATTTGGCCTTGTGTTGTAGGTTGTTGTCCTGCTGAAAGGGGAAATAATCTCCCAGTGTATGGTGTGAAGCAGGTTTTCCTCTAGGATTTTGCCTGTGCTTAGCTCTATCTCATTTATTTTTATCCTGAAAAACTCACCAGTCTTTGCTGATGTCAAGCACACCCATACCATGATTGAGCCACCACCACGCTTGAAAATAAGGAGGCAATTAATCAGTGATGTGTTGTTGGATTTGCCCCAAACATAAGGCTTTGAATTTAGGCCAAAAAGTGTGTTCCTTTGCAGTGTTTCTTTTCAGTATTATTTTAGTGCCTTGTTCCATACAGGACGCATGTTTTGTAATATTTTCACTATGTCATTTACAGTGTATTCAGAACCCTTGACCGTTTCCATATTTTGTTATGTTACAGCCTTACTCTAAAATGTATTAGATAAATAAATACATCCTCCATCTACACACAATACCCCATAATGACAAAGTGAAAACAGGTTTTTACAAATGTATTACAAATAAAAAAACTGAAATACCTTATTTACATAAGTATGCTATGAGACTCAAAATTGAGCTCAGGTGCATCCTGTTTCCATTGATCATCCTTGAGATGTTTCTACCACTTGGAGTCCACCTGTGGCAAATTCAATTGATTGGACATTTGGAAAGGCACAGACCTGTCTATGTAAAGGTCCCACAGTTGACAGTTATCATGAGGTCGAAGGAAGACCAAGCCATGAGGTCGAAGGAAGATGGCGCCGACAGTGATGGTCGCCTCGCTTCGAGTCCTTAGGAAACTATGCAGTATTTCGTTTTTAAAAATGTATTACATTGTTACCCCAGGAAATATTATTACATACAGCCGAGAAGAACTATTGGATATAAGAGCGATGTCAACTTACCAACATAACGACCAGGAATACGACTTTCCCAAAGCGGAACCTCTGTTTGGACCACCACCCAGGACAATGTATCTAATCCCAGAAGCCGACCAAAAACAACAGCGCCGCAGACGGAGCAGCCCTTTAGCAAGGACTTGCTCCCCCCCCTCTCCTTCTCCATGGCTGACTTGAGTAAAACACTTAAACGTGTTAACCCTCGCAGGGCTGTTGGCCCAGACAGCATCCCTGGCCGCGTTCTCAGAGTATACGCAGACCAGCTGGCTGGTGTGTTTAAGGACATATTCAATCACTCCCTATTCCGGTCTGCTGTCTCCACATGCTCGAAGCTGGCCACCATTGTTCCTGTGCCCAAGAAGGCAAAGGTAACTGAACTAAATGACTACTGCCCCGTAGCACTCACTTCTGTCATCATGAAGTGCTTTGAGAGACTAGTCAAGGATCATATCACCTCCACCTTACCTGACACCCTAGACCCACTTTGGTTTGCATACCGCTCCAACAGGTCCACAGACGATGCAATCGCCTGCACACTGCCCTATCCCAAAAATAATACCTATGTAAGAATGCTGTTCATTGACAACAGCTCAGCATTCAACTCCATAGTACCCTCCAAGCTCATCATCAAGCTGGAGGCCCTGGGTCTCAACCCGTCCTGTGCAATTGGGTCCTGGACTTTCTGACGGGCCGCCCCCAGTTGGTGATGGTAGGAAACAACATCTGTACTTCGCTGACCCACAACACTGGGTCCCCACAAGGGTGTGTGCTCAGCCCCCTTCAAACTCCCTGTTCACCCATGACTGCGTAGCCAGTCATCAAGTTTGCAGACAACACAACAGTAGTGGGCTTGATTACCAACAACCACGAGACAGCCTACAGCGAGGAGATGAGGGCACACGGAGTGTGGTGTCAGGAAAACAACCTCTCACTCAATGTCAATAAAACAAAGGAGATGATCGTGGACTTCAGGAAACAGCAGAGCGACCACCCCCCTATCTACATTGAAGGGACAGCAGTGGAGAAGGTGGAAAATTAAGTTTCCTTGGCGTACATATCACAGACAAACTGAAATGGTCCACCCAAACAGACAGTGTGGTGAAGGCGCAACAGTGTCTCTTCAACCTTAGGAGGCTGAAGAAATTTTGCTTGTCACCCAAAACTCTGATAAACCTTTGCAGATGCACAATTGAGAGCATCCTGGTTTGGCAACTGCACCACCCTCAACCTCAAGGCTCTCCAGAGGGTGGTGCGGTCTGCACAATGCATCACTGGGGGCAAAACTACCTGCCCTCCATGGCACCTACAGCACCCGATGTCACAGGAATGCCAAAAAGATCAAGGACAACAACTACCCACCTCAAGCTGAACCTCGGCAAGACGGAGCTGCTCTTCCTCCCGGGGAAGGACTGCCCGTTCCATGATCTCGCCATCACGGTTGACAACTCCATTGTGTCCTCCTCCCAGAGCGCTAAGAACCTTGGCGTGATCCTGGACAACACCCTGTCGTTCTCAACTAACATCAAGGCGGTGGCCCGTTCCTGTAGGTTCATGCTCTACAACATCCGCAGAGTACGACCCTGCCTCACACAGGAAGCGGCGCAGGTCCTAATCCAGGCACTTGTCATCTCCCGTCTGGATTACTGCAACTCGCTGTTGGCTGGGCTCCCTGCCTGTGCCATTAAACCCCTACAACTCATCCAGAACGCCGCAGCCCGTCTGGTGTTCAACCTTCCCAAGTTCTCTCACGTCACCCCGCTCCTCCGCTCTCTCCACTGGCTTCCAGTTGAAGCTCGCATCCGCTACAAGACCATGGTGCTTGCCTACGGAGCTGTGAGGGGAACGGCACCTCAGTACCTCCAGGCTCTGATCAGGCCCTACACCCAAACAAGGGCACTGCGTTCATCCACCTCTGGCCTGCTCGCCTCCCTACCACTGAGGAAGTACAGTTCCCGCTCAGCCCAGTCAAAACGGTTCGCTGCTCTGGCTCCCCAATGGTGGAACAAACTCCCTCACGACGCCAGGACAGCGGAGTCAATCACCACCTTCCGGAGACACCTGAAACCCCACCTCTTTAAGGAATACCTAGGATAGGATAAAGTAATCCTTCTCACCCCCCCCCCCCTTAAAAGATTTAGATGCACTATTGTAAAGTGGCTGTTCCACTGGATGTAATGAGGTGAATGCACCAATTTGTAAGTCGCTCTGGATAAGAGCGTCTGCTAAATGACTTAAATGTAAATGTACCCGAGCCACTATGTCCTCTCACTGTCAACTGCGTTTATTTTCAGCAAACTTAACGTGTAAATATTTGTATGAACATAAGATTCAACAACTGAGACATAAACCGAACAGGTTCCACAGACATGTGACTAAAATAAATGGAAATGTGTCCCTGAAAAAAGGGGGGGATAAAAAATCAAAAGTAACAGTCAGTATCTGATGTGGCCACCAGCTGCATTAATTACTGCAGTGCATCTCCTCCTCATTGACTGCACCAGATGTGCCAGTTCTTGCTATGAGATGTTACTCCACTCTTCCACCAGGGCACCTGCATGTTTCCGGACATTTCTGGGGGGAATGGCCCTAGCCCTCACCCTCCGATCCAACAGGTCCCAGACGTGCTCAATGGGATTGAGATCCGGGTTCTTCGCTGGCCATGGCAGAACAATTACATTCCTGTATTGCAGGAAATTACGCAGAGAATGAGCAGTATGGCTGGTGGCATTGTCATGCTGGAGGGTCATGTCAGTCCGATAATGCTGTGACACACCGCCCCAGACCATGACGGACCCCCCCATCTCCAAATCAATCCCGCTCCAGAGTACATGCCTCGGTGTAGCGCTAATTTCTTTGACGATTAACGCAAATCTGAACATCGCCCCTGGTGAGACAAAACCACGACTCGTCAGTGAAGAGCACTTTTTGCCAGTCCTGTCTGGTCCAGCGACGGTGAGTTTGTGCCCATAGGCGACGGTGTTGCCGGTGATGTCTGGTGAGGACCTGCCTTACAACAGGCCTACAAGCCCTCAGTCCAGCCTCTCTCAGCCTATTGCGGACAGTCTGATCTCATCAGATCTCATCTAGAGCAGTGATGTTTTGGGGCTGTTGCTGGGCAACATGGACTTTCAACTCCCTCCAAAGATTTTCTATGGGTTTGAGAGAAATAAGCATTATGTGCATATGGAAAATCTCTGGGATCTTTTATTTCAGCTCATGAAACATGGAACCAACACTTTACATTTTATATTTTTGTTGCAAAGTCACACTTTACTCCTGAAGTAATTTAGGCCTTCCTCAACAAGGGGATGAATACTTATACAACAACTATATTTTAATTATTACAAATGTATTTTCCCTTTTCACATTATTGCGTATCCTATCCATTGACCCACAAAAATCACAATTATATTTCAATCCCATGTTGTAACACGGCGAAAAAATGCAAGAGGAATGAATACTTATTATACTCACTGAATGTCATTGACCAGGTGAACACAGGGGCAGCTGAGGTGCTGTACTCAGCTGTAGGAGAATGGGCCCAGCTGGACAAGGACAGCACTGTGCTGGACGTATGCTGCGGGACAGGAACCATTGGCATCTCACTGGCTAAGGTACTATAGAGAACAAGAGAAATGTGTTAGTTGACTTATAAATAAAGACATATGGCATCCTACATACATAACAAGCAGGGTTGGGGGTCAAGTGCATTTCAGTTAAGGAAGTAAACTGAAATGGTATTTAACACAACCCTGATTACAACTGTATGGATCAATCCGTCTGGAAATGGATTAGTCCCTTTCTCTGTTGACATTATGAGTCGCACCCTGTGTCCTCCAGAGGGTGAGGAAGGTGATTGGGATAGAGATGTGTCAGGAAGCAGTGAAGGATGCCAAAGTCAACGCGAAGATCAATGGTAAGAGGCTAAAACATATTGGTACCCTGGCATCTACTAACACTTGACCAATGAGGCCAGAAAGAGTTAAGCCTGACATACAGTACATGTTCAAATCTAATATCTAATATCTAAAATCATACATATCTAATATCTAACTCTTGAATATTCCCGACCCTCTGCCTAATCAATCCCCAATACATTTTCTCTAGTGCTATGAGAGAGAACCTGACTGTGACTGAAATATTTCAGGGCTGAGTAATATTGAGTTCCACTGCGGAAAGGCTGAAGATGTGTTCCAGATGGTGCTCAACGCTGTCGTATCCCCCAGCATCACCGCCATCGTGGACCCACCAAGAGCGGGCTTACGTATGTTACAAAATATACTGAATCAGTTTGTCCATGCACTGTATATTTCAATTGAGTGACAGTAATTGATTGTCTACCATCTAGATTCAAAGGTCATTCTGGCAATCAGGAGAGCGGAGCATCTGAAAAGGCTGGTTTATGTGGCATGCAATGCCAAGGCAGCCATGAACAACTTCATAGAGTGAGTATAATACCCTATCCTTTTCATTCTGCACGTGCAGACCAAACATTCAGTATGTCATCTCCATGGGGATTCTTCTGGTTCTAAATTTGATCTGTGTAGTCTGTGCAGGGCTCCCTCCAACCGTGTACGTGGAGCTCCGTTCCGTCCGGTGCGGGCAATGGCTGTGGACCTCTTCCCCCAGACCATGCACTGTGAGATGCTGCTGCTCTTTGAGAGGGTGGATTACAGCTCCAAGAGCAGCAGTGAGAAACCTGAAGAAATGACCCAGGGCACTAGCGAGAAGCCAACCACCACAACTTAGTAGCACAACCGTTGACCCTTTGCAATCTCACTATCTGCTCATTAAGTTAACTGTTTTCTACTTAATGTTCTACACGTTAATATGTAATCAACGTTATATGGATTCTGTAGTTATTGTACCATTAGGGGCAGGATAACACTGCATTTCAGTTTTATTTTATTACTGCCTTGCTGTGTAATATTGTTTTACAACTTAAAAATAAAAAGATCTCAGTAAAATAAGCCCTTGTTGATGACTAATACAAGCAGGGGTCAGCCATGACAACTTTATTTGCATAAATGAATTTCACTGAAAGTCAACTGTGATTTGGGATTGCTACTTCATTTTCTAGGCAGCAATATCTAGCAAATAACTTCAAGTGTAAAAAGCATTTTCACACACACTTGGTAAGACAGAACACACAGGGGGAAGCACATTCGTAAAGCAATCTAACACAGCAGCCTTGTTCCCATATACAATGAAGTGTTAAGGTGCAGTAGACATTCAGGAAAAGCCACACAAACCAAATACTTCACAACGAATGCACAGCAATTTATATTTTGTTCTATCAGGTATTGCATCTTTTTTTCCTTTCATGTATTGTGTGCAGCAACCTACAGTATTCTATAAAAATGCATAAGACTAAGCTTTGGTTCACACTGCTCCTTTAGCTATCAGATTTAATAATGACATGATTGTATTTTGTTAAGAGGTAAAGTGTACCAACTTCATTCCTGTAGATTGCCTTTTGAGGAGAGGATCACAGTTACACAAATGCTTGAAAATGTGATTGATCAGTTGTCACAATGTTTGCAAACAAACATACACAAAACCTTAATTCTTATTTAAAATCCATATATGCTAAAGGCAATTCTTTCAAAATATCAATATTACTGTCTTGTCAAATTATAAACAGGCTTAACAATAAATGCTGTAACAAGTAAGAGAGGCTTGGTCTATCCATTTCCCTTTAAGAGGGGACCTGGGCCCTGTGAATACTCTGGGGAGCCCTGGGTGAACTTAGGTAACAGGTAGCCAATTGTTTTCTTATCCGTTTATGGGTCCTTAAAGGGAAAGTCAAATCGCTTGGTTTTTTTTCTTCCATTAGTCCACTGTTAAAGTCCTTTAGTGTTTTGCAGGTTAGCAGTCAAGTTAAGAAATTGGGACTTTCAAGAAGCAAAGTGCCACATTATCATGATGCAAAATGTCTATCACAGCAGCTGAACTGTACCAAACAGTAAGATGGCCTGCATGTTGTATTGTTTTGCTTTAAATAGAGTCCAAAAAATAATTAAGCGACTAACACAGAAACAAACAAAAAAGTATTCTTAAATATGTAACTACCTTGAATATCTCAATCACTTCAATGACTACAGTACTCCAAGCCCTAGTGCCTGTGTTCTGTCTGCAGTGCTAACATGGCAACAGGATCTTAGCTATATGGATCAGCCTTGTTGTCAGCTGTCCATTGATATGTTTCATCCTGTGCTACGAAAAAACAAAAAGGCAATTAAAATCATTAGTCCCGCTTAATAGGTCTCGAGATGAATGTCCGTTCCCTAATCAATTCCTCGCACTGAAGACCACGAGCATGTAACAAGTATATGACTGGGGCCTCCCGTGTGGGACAGTGGTCTAAGGCACTGCATCGCAGTTGCTAGCTGTGCCACTAGAGATCCTGGTTTGAGTCCAGGCTCTGTCATAGCCGGCCGCGACCGGGAGACCCATGGGGCGGAGCACAATTGGCCCTGCGTCGTCCGAGTTAGGGGAGGGTTTGGCTGACAAGGATGTCCTTGTCCCATTGCACTCTAGCGACTCGTGCGGCTGGCTTCCGGGTTAAGCGGGCCTTGTGTCAAGAAGCAGTGCGGCTGTAACTACCAATTGGATACCAAGACATTTTGGAGAAAAAAGGTTAAAAGTAAGAACAAAAAATGAATAAACCCCAAAACATGACCGGACAGCAACTTTTTTCTTAACAGGTTCACAAGCAAATGAAGTTGGCCATCCAAATTATACACAACATCAATCATCAATAATTAACAGCATATAAATTAGTTTCCCACAGCGTACCTGTATAGCAAAAGAGGAGAGAGCAAACTAATCGGCGAGAATAGGCAATGCTTTAAGTATACAAGGAAACCTGTTAGGAATGTTCAGTCTCTGTAAAGTATCAGGTACTTTAGGTTATATTTGGAGCGTATTATAAATTCAATCAATGCAATATAAATGTAGGGGTGAGGGGTCTAGTGGTTGTCAGCAGTTATTACTACGCACAGTAAACAGGCTGACAATTTCTTGTGGATCTTAGATACATCAACCAATCTGTCTGCAACCCTTATGGTTCAATTTATAGAAGTGCCACTGTGTAGAGATTGCATCTAGAGGTAGATGGTGTTAACTCTACTGTCTGTTAGTGCATTTGTCCTAATCCTACCCACTAACAATGAATCAAAAATACCTTTGGAGTAAAATAAACAGCTTGGAGACAGTGCTAAGAAGATGACCACCGCTATACTAGAAATGTCCAGTTGTATTGCCATTTTACAATGATGGTGGAGTGGCTTTTAAAATCGGACAGTGACTATGGCTACCATTGGTCAGTGCCATGTTAGATTGGTTGCAGTGATGGTTCCTAGACGTCAACAGTGCAGAGGGGCTGACTACCAGGCTGTGCTGACTCCATTATGGTCATCTTGGGCTTCTTCCTGGTTTCCTCCTGAACACAACATAAAAGACACATCAGGGTTGTATTCATTAGTGCACACAGTAGCAAAATGTTTTGCACCAGAAAACAAAAACAAGCATTTCTTATTGGACAAGTTCAGGTAGTTTCCTAATGTTCAGTGCCTAATGAATAAACCCCAGAAAACAGTTTGAACTGCTGCACCAACCTGTGAGAAACTTACCTGGGGGGAAAAAAATTATTCAAGATCATAATCCAGGCTACATTTACAACCAAACATGACTTACCAAATCTCCTTAGTGTCTTTGAAATATAAGGTACGGAGCATGACAGCCCAATAGCCATCATCACTGTTACATCCTCAGAAAGCATGAGCTCCTGAGTTTGGAAGATCTTGTACAATACACGGACGCATGTCTTGTTTTCAAGATCCTAAATGGCCTGGCTCCCCCTCCACTCAGTATTTTTGTTAAACAGAAAACCCAAACATATTGCAGCAGATCCACAAGGTCTGCCATGAGAGGTGACTGTATAGTTCCCTTAAGGAAAAGCACATAGTAAATCCGTTCTCTCTGTAAGAGCTTCCCATGTCTGGAATACACTGCCATCAGACACACGTAACTGCACCACATATCACTTTCACAAAATGCTTGAAGACATGGCTAAAGGTCAATCAGATTTATGAACATCCCGAGCTGTGTGTTGCCGCTTTCCATATTGTCTGTTGTCTGTAGCTTGTGAGGTGTGGAAACACTGTTGCTTTTATGAATTTTGTCCTGCTGCATTTTGTTCTATGTTGCTATGTCTGTATGCTACGTCTTGCTTGTCCTATGTTGCTCTGTCTGTATGCTATGTCTTGCTTGTCCTATGTTGCTCTGTCTGTATGCTATGTCTTGCTTGTCCTATGTTGCTATTGTCTATATTGCAATTGTTTTTAATAACCTGCCCAGGGACTGCGGTTGAAAATTAGCCGGCTGGCTAAAACCGGCACTTTTACTGAAACGTTGATTAATGTGCACTGTCCCTGTAAATATAAATAAACTCAACAGTGCAGAGACATGGCAAAAGGCACAAAGGCCAGAAGAATTTAGTCTAGGTACAAAGGTTGGAAGATATATGCTACTCCAAATATCACAGTATAATAGTTCTGCGCCGGTAATGGCTAGATAATTCCACTGTGCAATTTGTGCTTATTTACAATATTACAGTCGCATTATCATTAAATAATCTTATGGCAAATAAATAAGGCTTAGTTAATGTAAACGTTATATTCAACATATTGATACAATTTAACTGATAAAACTGCAGTTTTGATTTTTAAAATTCAAATAGCGTATAGCCTTGCACATCACGATATATCGTCAATGTCAAATATCACGATATTGGATTTAATCATATATCGGCACAATCCTACTAGAGTCCGTGCAGCTTAGACAGCCTGACAGGGTTCGAGTGAAAGGTAGAACCCTCTAGAACAGGGCTCTCCAACCCTGTTCCTGGAGAGCTACCATCCTGTAGGTTTTTGCTCCAACCCTAATCTAGCACACCAGATTCTACTTGATAAGCGGAATCAGGTTAGTTAAAACTGGGGTAATAGTCAACAGCTACAGGAGGGTAGCTCTCCAGGAACAGGGTCGGAGAGCCCTGCTCTAGAAAGAAACTCCCTGACGAGGCCAAACGCAGAGGTTAACACCAGAGACCTAAGATCTAGTTGGAGCTCCTACTACACTTTACAGCTAACCCTTACCCTCTCCTTAGCCAGTTTCCTCATCTCGTCTTGCAGTTTGTTCAGGATGTGAAGATTTGGCCTGTTCTTTTTGGCATACTGCTGAAGTTCAATCACACTCTTGTCTGAATTTTCCTGCAGAGAACATAAAAAACAACATCTATAGAAATGACAGATATACATCTGGTTGAAAGAGGAGCAGCATATGCAATCAGATCAGTACTAATCAGTTTTGCCAAAGCTGAGCCGAAGTCTATATGACCCAACAGCAGTGGAGTGGCTATGGCGAGATAAAGTATATGAGGTGTACAGCAGATTTTCCGTTAGCTGCCAATAACCTTTTTAAAAAGCCTATAAATAAAATTGGCGCAGGTCAATTGTCCGGGAGAAAAAATAAAATCCCATTGCGAAATAATGCATTTTTGCTTGAAATACCAGTCGATGTAGCGGGAGACATGCTGAAACAGCTCATCAAACAGCTGTTTGTTGCTGCAATCGCTTGTCAATATTTTTATCAAAACACAGCCACGATTGAAAGGCCTACTTTCCCCCCGCCCCTCAACTGGTAAATTGAAGCTCATTGGTACTAGGCAGGCTTCAGCACATCACACACCACTTTGCAGTGAGCTGGAGACGATTTCCATTTTGAAGACATACTTAACGGTTTGAAACCTGAACATTTTACTACATATTTTGAGGCATGTCTTACCTTGCCAAAGTAGCCTTGCCAAAATCTAACCAAACGTGCAGGCAATTATTTCATAAAGACTTCCATATGCCATTGAAACAAGTAGCCTTTTTCTCTCATGTCCTATTGGTTTTCAAATCAACTTTCTTTCATTGTCCAGTAACCAAAGACACAATCCTAGTCATATGAACAACCCATGCTACTTTTGGCATATTTAGATATCCCCTCTTTCTAAAATCTCTGTTACATGAAATCACTCACAATGGTGTTTTCCGGTAATTGCATTATGGAACTAACATTTGTGGGTAGCCTACTGCCTTCTGTGCATTGTTGCGCTTAGAATGTGAAGAAATAACAGTTTATCAACATTTTAAGCTAAACCTTCTGATCTGTTACATGAGTCTCATTGCTTTTGAACGTGTGTTTTTTTTCATGTAGCCTGGGCCTACTGGTTGTATGAATTTGGGATCTATCGTCCCACAACTGTCCCAGATTCTGTTTGGAATAAGCCATTTCTTTCTCGACAAGCTGACCAATAGAATAGGTCAACTTTTCTTATATGGGGGTTAGCAGATTGACTAGGCTAGAGATTTTGTTGTTCATTACTCATCTTGTTGGTTGAGGAAAAGTAAATGTGGACAGTTATTCTAACATAAGAGGAGTGTGGGTTTCAAGTTTGGGGAAGCTAATTTTCACCATAAAAATGCCCCTTCCATGCATCCTGATGTAAGATAGCATACCCTTCATAATGTGATGATTAGATTGGAGTCATAATTTAGGCTAATAATACAACTCAATCACTGTTCGCAAAAAAGACTGTTGAATGCAGTGTGTAGTGGCGTAGAGTAGACAGGCTATAACACAGGAAAATGTTGGCCTTTCATAAACACAATTCATGCAATTCTACTACATTTTATATGACTGGAGACATTACCAAAATCTTTTTTAATACAACCAAAATTAAAAGGGTAATTCTCTGGGCCTATGAAAAGGGGAGAAGAATACAATATGATGTCCATCTAACCTCGAGGAAGAAATTATTGTCCAAAAAACAAACAAGTGTCACTAACCCAATGATAAAAACAGTGAATATGCACACTCACCAGCGATATGGCCGATGTTCTCCGCTGGTGCTAATTAAGTTAAAGAATTCTAATAAATAAAAGACAGATTGGAGTGTCTTCTCATTGTCTTCTATTTACAGAAATATCAATTTTGCTTTCCAAACAGTTTTTCCATTCATGTATTTTTAAATATTGCAATATGCCTGGCTGGGTCTCTCTGTTTTTCACTGACAGTCGCAACTCATCAATCATCGGTTTGGTATTTGCTGCGTGCTCTGCCCAAATTGCTGGCCCTTCAGACTGTAGGCTATCCAAAATAAAACAATCCACACTTTTTTTTAAAAGAAGCTTATAATCCGCTGGCCAAACCATGCTTTCTGGTGTAGTAGCCGATTTTGAATTATTTTATTTATTTGTGTATAGACAGGAGTAAGCTATTTTGGCAATTTAATAAAAATGTACTTTGTCCGGTAAATTCAAATGCTGCCGGTCAAATGAATGGCGCCACATTTTCCCAACAGAAACCCCAGTGTACAGGTAGTACTTACCTTTTTTACCATCTTATTGCTCTCTCTGCCGTACATGCGGAGCAGTGACCCCCAGTTCTTCACGTGAGGGTGCAGCATCTGTAGGATCTTCTGAGACGCCAGCTGCTTCCCCACACGTTTATTCTTGCCTGAAAAATAAAACAAAACACTGATTACTCCCATTTGTAATGCTAACACATTTACACGACACAGAGCGGCTTTGAGCAGGACAAATCAGAGCCGTAATACTGTATATACAAAGGCACAAACAGTGTCCAGTGTAAAGGTTGGCTGAATTCTCTATACATGGCTCAGACAAAAAACAGAGCACTTGTAATGCTGCTTTTACACTACATTAACACAGAGTGGCATGGAGCATGTTAGGTCTGGGACTTGCTGTGGTGACTGGAGGGTCAGTGTGGGGCTACATACACCATCCGCGCACGGTATGCTTTCCACACGTCATCACATATTCACTCTTCTGGTTCTTTCCTGGGATCACCTCAAACTTGATGCTGGTGTCACCCATTCCATGGTTTCTGCAGGGCACAAGATATGGTTGAAATTCAAGGTTAATAGATGAATCAGATCAGAACTAGGAATTGAAGGTATTCTTACACCTCATGTCATGAGTCTTACCTCTTAAGGCACTCGTGTAGAATCTGATATGGCGAGAGTAATCCTGCTTTATTGGTCAGTTCGTACACCCTTGAATCTTCAATACTGATATGATTAAAATACTGCAGGAAACAAAAACGCATGAATGGACATTAGTATTCATCCAGCTTACCAACCCGCTGGTAAAGTTCAATGTTATAAAAGAGACATGTTATCAGACCAAACACATTGAATTAAATGGCTTTCCAATGATTGACAGGCTGATATACCTCCAGTTCGTCCCCTTCTACAAGCTTCTCCTCAGACGTCTGCTTCACAAAGTCAGGGATGAGAATCTCCAGTGTGGCTCGAGCTACAGGGGAGACATCAGTGAAACAACAAGCCAAATGGTCTGCTATATTATGACTTAAACACATCTTACAGTGTCCAGACAGCCTTTGCAGCTGCTTCAGAAGATCCATCATTATTTTAATTTGTGAGATAAGAGTACTGTACCAGCTTTATTCTTGGCAAGTTTTTTACTGCTTGCAGTTCCTGTGCCATATGTCACTCCCTCTATTATGACGGAGGCTCCAAAGGGTTCACTTGGGTTCTCTGGGGATATAGAAAAGACAGGATGCGTTTGGCCCAGCCAGAGCTTTGGCGATTTGTTTTGTTCGAAGAAAAGCATGTCACTTGTACAAGCTAGTGGAAATCAACAGAGGGACTTACCACATTCAAAAAAGTTGTAAACAGGTCGGACCTTTAAGACACGTTGCATATATTCATGTAGGATGCAAACTTCAGATTTCCCATTTGGGTTAATGACAAACTCTGAGAAAAAGAAAGGAAAGAGTTGAGATTACCTCAATACTCCTCACTGAAATAGTTATTAAACTATGCATGCATCCACAATGGCACTATATAGTGTACTACTTTTGACCAGAGCCCTATAGGACCTGTGAATAAGATTCCAATTCAGATGTAGCCTGTGGTTCTTCTTATGCATCCGGTACCTTTCTTGGTGGGGGTATCTGATACAGACAGAGTGATGAGTTTCTGGTTGGCAGGCAGAATGGGTCTCTCTGACTCAGCCTGTTTCCTCTTGATGTCCCTGTTGAACTGCCTGCGCTCTGCCCAAGTACGGAACTTCTTCACGGTCACTTGTTCAAAGTCAAAGCACTTCTCCAGGTAGCTGCGGAACTCCTCAATTTCTGGCGGGGTGTCAATAAGGGAGGGGTATAGGTTATATTGTCACTTTAATTAACATGTATAGATATTCTTCACATGATGTGTCCTATACATTTTTATTGCAAGAAGTCTAGAAAATGTCAAGGCCCACGCCCACAAACACACTGTCATCCCCTATGTTTACAAGAAATTAAACATACCATCAGCCATGGCATTCAAAACTACTACCTGCTGGCAAGTCAATTGCTCATCATGGAGTGTGTTCACCCTTACCTATCGATTCATCTTTGCACACCTCCACCTTGGCCCTGACCTGTCCGAGAGCCCCCTGGGCCATCTCACAGGAGTGGGGCATCTTGCCATGCAGGACAGGGCACCCCTTTATGGTCCCCTCTGTGACCAGGCCTGTCTCCATCTCTACCTCCACCTGTCCCTCCCCCAGGCCCACAGTGGTAGGGTCCTCCTGGGCAGTGGAGTCAGGCTCGTCTGGTCTCTCCACGGAGTCTGCCTCCTCCCCAGGCTTCACCGGAGACACTTCAGCGTTGGGCGTCACCTCTCCGTTCTGTTCCCTCTCCTCGCGATCCTTAATCTTCCTATAGTGCAGGCAAGGGATGCTACTAGTGGGAGGGTCATGTTTCTGTACACAAGGGGCAAGAGAAGTTTGGTCATGGTTAGAAGCCAATTGTTAGTTGTTTGAGGAGAAATATTCCTTTAGTTTGACCATTCCTACCAAAACACAAATTATACACCAGTATAGTGAATAACAATGGGGTTCCTGGCATGTTACTAAACAAACCAATAAACAAAAAAAAAGGTTTAAAATGTACAGCAGTAACAGGTTTCTATCTGTCTAATGTATTCTACGTCCTACCCTGATGCTCCCGGACCCCAGAAAGTAAGGTCTGGACCAGGTCACCACTCTGGTCTCTCTGTGCAGGTAGACTGGAATGCCAGAGTTATGGAATGTCATGATCCATCCGTCAGGTAGTGGCTCAGTGGGTGGACGCCCACGACCTAGGAAATACACACACATCAATACACACAAACACGAGACGCTACACATGAAACATATGCACCACATATACACACAATCTGAATCTACTACACATCTCACACCATCAATGTCCTCTCACCAACATGTGCCACTCGGTATAAGATATGATATGAACACACAACATCAGTATGTGCCAGGCTCAGATACTACGTTACAAAAGGCAGATCAGCGCCAGACATCGACCACTCACTCTTCAGGACTGTCTTAATTTTGGTCATCATGGGCTGAACACCTCCCTCCACATCCCTGTCGGATGCGTGATCACTGTCTCCTGCATACTCAACAGCCCCCTCTGCCAGGCGCATCTTTTTGGGCACGGGCATGCCCTCCTCCAGCAGAGCGTCTACATCATTGTCAAAGTCCTCCTGGAAAAGACATTCATTGAGGGTGGGGAGAAGGGAGAAGACCTAACCAGTCATGACTTATGGTTAAGAGAGTACATTCAAACACACTTTTAGCATACGGACTATGTAAATTTCCAGTAGGAAAGATATGGAACTCCAGCTGCTTCCATCAAGAATAAAAAGGATGCACAAGCTGACATTTTTCTGGTGCCATTGGAATATAATGTCAGAATGAATGGCTGACTATAAACCATTAACATTTTCATTGGTGAGACAAATCGTACTGGGCTGGCATTGTAGCACATCCTCCAGTTGCTGGAACTGTGCTAGAAAATTATTCAAGCCAGCACAGTACGGTTTGGGATAGCCCTTTAGTGTGAAACGTGCACAAAATATCAGTGAGTGGATGATGATGAGGCTCTGCAGAGGCAAAGACAGGGCCCCTTTGGTTACGTACCTCATATGAGATATTTAGGTTCTCTTCGTCAGCATGATCCTGTTGAACTATGACCTCTGACCTGAACCCCCCCTGCTGCACATCCTCCGTGTCCAGGAAGTCCTGACTGAAGTCCTCCAGCTCATCTAGGACCGCAAACTCCACTTTGTTCTCCAGGTCTGCCTCTGCCTCCTCCCCTCTCCTCCCTGCACTGACCACCCCAGGCCCTGAGCTACCGTCCACAGCCCCTGGCTCTGTATCAGCATCATAAAACTCACCATTAAGGCTCTCTGAGCTGGTCTCCCCTTCACCACCACCCTCCTGACCTATCCCTGTGTACAGCACCTTCCTATCTTTGCTCCTACTGGTGTCTACGACACTGACACTGATCTTAATGTCTCTGAGTAATTTGAGGTCTGGCAGAAACTTGGTGACAAGGGGTGCGTGGCGGGCTGTTCTAGGGCACGAGGTGCCGGGTTCAGCCTCATCTGACAGGTTATTAATGAAGGTTATGGAGCCCTTGGTCTGGAGGCCCTGGCCCCCTGCTGGGGTGTGTGTGTGTCCATCACCACCAGAGCTAACGTCCATTTCCTCTGCGTCACTGGACGTTTGCAGGGGGGGTGTTGGAGGCTGCGCTTTACCATTAAGGCCCTCCGAGTTCAAATCATCAGGTGGCTCCAACGGTAAGGGGGGTAATATGTCATCCATCTCCATGTTGACTTATTTCTTATGAATTACTAAATATAACTGCTCTATGGGTCACCCTGACTGTTTTGGCAATTATTTCTCATAAGCTTTCAGCTAAAAGGCATGCAGAAGCACATTGCACACAATATTTAGAAGAATAAAAAAAATCCCTGTATTGACCATGTACCAGTGTTGAATATGCTAAGATGACTACATTGTTCTTTGCATTAATGTAGACAGTCTTTTAGAATCACTGTCTCAATTATTGGAAATCACAATGCATTCAGCTTATATTGCTCAGATCTAGGCACTATTCATCCTCCACTGGCGAATCTTCTGTCAGAGCTAGAAAAAGCAAGATAACACAGTCAATGACAAACCAAGAGAACAACATTGAGATGCAATAATTTTGACATACGTTACTGTATGCCTTGTAGAATGTAGCCGAGTGGAAGCTATGCACATTATGAATCACTTTTAAGATGGAGAACTAACACAGACAGAAATGAGTGCGAGTCTTTGCAATCCTTGCTTGATTGCAGAATGCTAACGTTAGCTTGCTGCCTGTGCAAGATAGTTGGCAAACTCGATTCACCCTGCAATTTCAAGTAATGCAGAAACTTTAGCTACTGGTTAGCAATATAGGGCGACTTCCAAACTGAACGACATGGAAAGATGACACATTGTATTGTCCTTCTACGCACGAGCCTAGCTAGTTAACTTTAACAACCTGGCTAGCTTAACTAAAACTTGAAGCTAAGCGATTTAGCTACACAATAAGGTATCAAAATGACTAGACAAAACACTAACCACAGAAACAGACCAGATTTGATCACTCACCTATATTTTATTTCCTCCATTTTATTTTCTTTGCTAGCTAATATAAATTATGTTATTCTTCTGACGAGGCCAGACAGACCCCGTTCCGCCATCTTGCCGAATGCTGCAAACTGCTGCAGACTGCTTCGGAAGTTCCACCCCCAATACCGGCTTTTTTAAGATTGACCGCTCATGTGTCCATTCACCATTTAGTTCCACATGAGCACACCAATCACCAAACGATAAAGGCAGACCTTTCACCGGGACGAAATACTGCCGGAATAAATAGACCAATCAAACATTAGAATAGATTACAGTTTACAATTCAGAACGGTAGGAACAGTTGGGTTGAGAAGTGCAGTGGCCGCATACTGTCGATAGGTGGCAATCATCTTCACCAGTAACATTGTATGCAAAATAGCTATCGTTCATCAACATATATACTTTAGAATTGATGAGAAATTGTATCAAATTAGATCTTTGTTTTGATGGATAATCAATCCCCTGATTAGATTACAACCCCGCTGTTTATAATCAGCATGAATACAATGTACAGACATAGCCATCATGTTTACTGAAGAACCAAAAATGTCTGCGATTTAAATCAGAATCAATATACTACACTAAACAAAAATATAAATGCAACATGTAGCCGAGTGTTGGTCCCATGTTACATGAGCTGAAATAAAATATCCCTGAAATTGTCCAAATGCACAAAAAGTATATTTCTCTAAAATGTGGTGCACAAATTTGTTTACATCCCTGTTGGTGAGCATTTTTTCCTTTGCCAAGATAATCCATACACCTGACAGATATGGCACATCTAGAAACTGATTAAATAGCATGATCATTAAAAAGGTGCACCTTGTGCTGGGAGCAATAAAAAGCCACTCTAAAATGTGCCGTTTTGTCACACAACACAATGCGACAGATGTCTCAAATTTTGAGGGATTATGTAATTGGCATGCTGACTGCAGGAATTTCCACCAGAGCTGTTCCCAGATAATTTAATGTTAATTTCTCTACCATAAGCCGCCTCCAACTTTGTTTAGAGAATTTGGCAGTACGTCCAACCGGCCTCACAATCGGAGAACATGAGTATGGCGTCGTGTGGGCAAGTGGTTTGCTGATCTCAACATTGTGAACAGAGTGCCCCATGGTAGCGGTGGGGTTATGGAATGGCATAAGCTACAACTACATTTTACCGATGTCAATTTGAATGCACAAAAATACCGTGATGAGATCCTGAGGCCCATTGCAAGGATCTTTTTTTTAAGGTACAGTGCCTTCAGAAAGTATTCAGAACCATTGACTTTTTCCACATGTTGTTAGGTTACAGCCTTATTCTAAAATGGATTACATTGCTTGTACACACATTACCCTACAATGGCAGAGAAAAAAACAGGTTCTTAGAAATGTTTGCTAATCTGTTAATAATACAAATGAAATACCATTTTTACATAAGTATTCAGACCGTTTACTCAGTACTTTATTGAAGCACCTTTGGCAGCGATTACAGCCTCGATTCTTCTTGGGTATGACGCTACAAGGTTGGCACACCTAATTTGGGGAGTTTCTCCCATTCTTTTCTGCAGATCCTCTCAAGCTATGTCAGGTTGGATGGGGAGCGTTGCTGCACAGCTATTTTAAGCTTCTATCTCAAGGCCATCACTACATTAGAGGCGGCTGCCTATAGGCATAGACTCGAAATCACTGGCCACTTAAAGGAAAGGAACACTAGTCACTTTAATAATTTTACATATCTAGCATTACTAATCTCATATGTATATACTGTATTCTATACTATTCTATGGTATCTTAGTCACTTAGTTTTTACATATCTTGCATTACTCATCTCATGTATATACTGTATTCTATTCTACGGTATCTTAGTCACTTAATATTTACATACAGTATCTGGCATGTTTCATCTCATATGTGTATACTGATTTCTCTACTATTCTACGGTATCTCAATAATTTAATGTTTACATATCTTGCATAACTCATCTCATATGAAAATACTGTATTCTATACTATTCTACTCCATCTTAGTCCATTCCGCTCCGACATCGTTTGTCCATATGTACAGTTGAAGTCGGAAGTTTACATACACCTTAGCCAAATACATTTAAACTCAGTTTTTCACAATTCCTGACAATTAATCCTAGAAAAATTCCCTGTCTTAGGTCAGTTAGGATCACCACTTTATTTTAAGAATGAGAAATGTCAGAATAATAGTAGAGAGAATGATTTATTTCAGCTTTTATTTCTTTCATCACATTCCCAGTGGGTCAGAAGTTTACATACACTCAATTAGTATTTGGTAGCATTGCCGTTAAATGTTTTAACTTTGGTCAAACGTTTCGGGTAGCCTTCCACAAGCTTCCCACAATAAGTTGGGTGAATTTTGGCCCATTCCTCCTGAAAGAGCTGGTGTAACTGAGTCAGGTGTGTAGGCCTCCTTGCTCGCACAAGCTTTTTCATTTCTGCCCACAATTTTTCTATAGGATTGTGATCAGGGCTTTGTGATGGCCACTCCAATGCCTTGACTTTGTTGTCCTTAAGCCATTTTGCCATGACTTTGGAAGTATGCTTGGGGTCATTGTCCATTTGGAAGACCCCTTTGCGACCAAGCTTTAACTTCCTGACTGATGTCTTGAGATGTTGCTTCAATATATCCACATAATTTTCCTACCTCATGATGCCATCTATTTTGTGAAGTGCACCAGTCCCTCCTGCAGCAAAGCACCCCCACAACATGATGCTGCCATGCTTCACGGTTGGGATGGTGTTCTTCGGCTTGCAAGTCTCCCCGTTTTCCTCCAAACATAACGATGGTCATTATGGCCAAACAGTTCTATTTCTGTTTCATCAGACCAGAGGACATTTCTCCAAAAAGTACCATCTTTGTCACATGTGCGGCTGCAAACCGCTGTCTGGCTTTTTTATGAAGGATTTGATGGCGGTTTCTTCCTCGCTGTGCAGCCTTTTATGGTTATGTCAATATAGGACTCGTTTTACTGTGGATATTAATATTTTTGTACCTGTATCCTCCAGCATCTTCACAAGGTCCTTTTGCTGTCGTTCTGGGATTGATTTGCCCTTTTCGCAACAAAGTATGTTCATCTCTAGGAGACAGAACGCGTCTCCTTACTGAGCGGCATGGCGGCTGCGTGGTCCTATGATGTTTATACTTGCGTACTATTGTTTGTACAGATGAACGTGGTACATTCAGGCATTTGGAAATTGCTCCCAAGGATGAACCAGACTTGTGGAGGTCAACATATTTTTTTCTGAGATCTTGGCTGATTTCTTTTGATTTTCCCATGATGTCAAGCAAAGAGGTACTGTGTTTGAAGCTAGGCTTTGAACTACATCCACAGGTACACCTCAAATTGACTCAAATTATGTCAATTAGCCTATCAGAACCTTCTAAAGCCATGACATACATTTCTGGAATTTTCCAAGCTGTTCAAAATTACAGTCAACTTAGTGTATGTAAACTTCTGACCCACTGGAATTGTGATACAGTGAATTATAAGTGAAATAATTTGTAAAATATTGTTGGAAAAATGACTTGTGTCATGCACAAAGTAGATGTCCTAACTGACTTGCCAAAATGATAGTCGGCTCAGACATGAGAGTAATGTGGCAGGGTCTACAGTCAATCACGGACTACAAAAACAAAACCAGCCCCGTCGCGGATCCCGATGTCTTGCTCCCAGACAAACTAAACAACTTCTTTGCTCGTTTTAAGGACAATACAGTGCCACCGACACGGTCTTCTACCAAAACCTGAGGACTCTCCTTCACATTTAAACGTGTTAACTCTCGCAAGGCTGCCGGCCCAGATGGCATCCCTAGCCGCGTCCTCAGAGCATGCGCAGACCAGCTGGCTGGTGTGTTTACGGACATATTCAATCAATACCAATCCTAGTCTGCTGTTCCCACATGCTTCAAGAGGGCCACCATTGTTCCTGTTCCCAAGAAAGCTAAGGTAACTGAGCTAAACGACTTTCACTTCCGTCATCATGAAGTGCTTTGAGAGACTAGTCAAGGATACCTATGTAAGAATGCTGTTCATCTACTACAGCTCAGCATTTAACACCATAGTACCCTCCAAACTCGTCCTGGACTTTCTGACGGGCCGCCCCCAGGTGGTGAGGGTAGGAAACAACATCTCTACCCCGCTGATCCTCAACACTGGGGCCCCACAAGGGTGCATTCTCAGCCCTCTCCTGTACTCCCTGTTCACCCATAACTGCTTGGCCATGCTCGTCTCCAACTCAATCATCAAGTTTGCAGACGACACTACAGTGGTAGGCTTGATTACCAACAACGACGAGATGGCCTACAGGGAAGAGGTGAGGGTCCTCAGAGTGTGGTGTCAGGAAAACAACCTCTCACTCAACATCAATAAAACAAAGGAGATGATCGTGGACTTCAGGAAACAGCAGAGGGAGCACCCCCCATCCGCATCGACGGGACAGTAGTGGAGAAGGTGGAAAGTTTTATGTGCCTCGGCGTACACATCACGGGCAAACTGAAATGGCCACCCACACAAACAGCGTGGTGAAGAAGGCGCAACAGCGTCTCTTCAACCTCAGCAGGCTGAAGAAATTTGACTTGTCACCAAAACCACTCACAAACTTTTACAGATGCACAATCGAGAGCATCCTGTCGGGCTGTATCACCGCCTGGTACGGCAACTGCTCCGCCCACAACTGCAAGGCTCTCCAGAGGGTAGTGAGGTCTGCACAACGCATCAACGGGGGCAAACTACCTGCCCTACAAGACACCAACACCACCCGATGTCACAGGAAGGCCAAAAAGATAATCAAGGACAACAACCATCCGAGCCACTGCCTGTTCACCCCGCTATCATCCAGAAGGCAAGGTTAGTACAGGTGCATCAAAGCGGGGACCGAGAAACTGAAAAACAGCTTCTATCCCATCAGACAGTAAAACAGCCATCACTAAGATTGAGTGGCTGCTGCCAACATACTGACTCAAATCTCTAGCCACTTTAATAATAAAAAATTGGATGTAATAAATGTTTCACTAATCACTTCAAACAATGCCACTTTATATAATGTTTACATACCCTACATTACTCATCTCATATGTATATACTGTACACTATACCATCTACTGCATCTTGCATATGCCGTTCGGCCTTCCATATATTTATATGTACACATTCTTATTCATTCCTTAAACTTGTGTGTATAAGGTAGTTGTTGTGAAATTGTTAGATTACTTGTTAGATATTACTGCATGGTCGGAACTAGAAGCACAAGCATTTCGCTACACTAGCATTAACATCTGCTAACCATGTGTAAGTGACCAATAAAATTGGATTTGATTTGATACTACTTCACTGTCAGAGCTGGAAGCAAAAGCATTTCGCTACACCCGCAATAACATCTGCTAATCACGTGTATGTAACCAATAAAATTAGATTTCATTTGATTCAGGTCTCTCCAGACATGTTTGATCGAGTTCAAGTCCGGGCTCTGGCTGGGCCACTCAAGGACATTCAGAGACTTGTTCGGAAGTCACTCCTGCGTTGTCTTTGCTGTTGTCCTGTTGGAAGGTGAACCCTCACCCCAGTCTAAGGTTCTGAGCCCTCTGGAGCAGGTTTTCTTCAAGGACCTCTCTGTACTTTGCTCCGTTCATCTTTGCCTCGATCTAGACTAGTCCTTCAGTCCCTGCCGCTGAAAAACATCCCCACAGCATGATGCTGCCACCACCATGCTTCACCTTAGGGATGGTGCCTGGATTTCCTCTGGACGTGATGCTTGGCATTCAGGCCAAAGAGTTCAATCTTTGAGAGAAGAGTCTCTGGGTGCCTTTTGGCAAACTCCAAGCGGGCTGTTGTGTGCCTTTTACTGAGGAGTGGCTTCTGTCTGGCCACTCTACCATAAATGCCTGATTGGTTGAGTGCTGCAGAAATGTTTGTCTTTCTGGAATGTTCTCCCATCTCCACAGAGTAACTCTGGAGCTGTCAGAGTGACCATCGGGTTCTTGGTCACCTCCCTGACCAAGGCCCTTCACCCCCGATTGCTTAGTTTGGTCGGGTGGCCAACACTAATTAGAGTTTTGGTAGTTCCAACCTTCTTCCAGTTAAGAATGATGGAGGCCACTGTGTTCTTGGGGACCTTCAATGCTGCAGACATTTTTTGGTACCCTTCCCTAGATCTGTGCCTTGACACAATCCTGTCTCGGAGCTCTATGGACAATTCCTTCGACCTCATGGCTTGGCTTTTGCTCTGGCATGCACTGTCAACTGTGGGACCTTATATGGACAGGTGTGTGCCTTTCCAAATCATGTCCAATCAATTGAATTTACCACAGTTAGACTCCAGTGAAGTTGTAGAAACATCTCAAGGATGACCAATGGAAACAGGATGCACATGAGCTCAATTTCGAGTCTCATAGCTAAGGGTCTGAACACTTATGTAAATAAGGTATGTTTTTAAAAATACTTCATAACATTTGCAAAACATTTTACTTATTTAATCAATTGTAGAATAAGGCTGTATGTAACATAATAAAATATGGAAAAAGTCAAGGGGTCTGAATACTTTCCGAAGGCACTGTAAAAGCTATGAAATTGTTGCATGTGTTTAGATTTTTGTTCAGTATATAAACATCAAAATTGCAATGACCACAGCTTATTCAGCTACCAACCATACACCAACATTGCTTTTTTAAATGTATATATTATTATTTTGTACCTTTATTTAACTAGGCAATTCAGATAAGAACAAATTCTTATTTACAATGACAGCCAACCCCGGGTTAATTGTGTGCCACCCTATGGGACTCCCAATCACAGCCGGACGTGATGCAGCCTCGATTTGAACCAGGGACTGCAGTGACACCTCTTGCACTGAGGTACAGTGCCGTTGACCGATGCGCCACTCAGGAATCTGACAAGTTAAGAAGCTTGTGATTGTCTAATAAAACTGGCTGATTAGATATTCTTGAAAGAATACTATACATTTGCAATATAGACTGAGTTTATAATACAGATGAAAAAGTACTTTATTCACAAATGATTTCAAGACAACAGTGACATGGTAAACAGGGGTTTCTATACTTCTATGGATACCTGAGGTCAGTTACAAAAAAACACTGGTATCCTCGATGCTACACATCAACACACAAAACTTGAAACTGTCATTACAATTTGTGAGAGTAACGGACTGTTATACATAGAGAAAAAGTGGGTAAGAACCACAGAACACTGAAGGTGTGAGTGACAAAATGAATTCTTTCAGTTATTTCACAGCAAGGCAACCTGTTCTCCTATGCAGTATGTGGAACAAGGCAGAAAATATAAAAAGAAAAACACTGCTTAAAATTTAGAAAAAACATTTAAAGTCCTTTCCTCTGTGTTTTACTTGTAACTAGCAAACCTGGATCACAAAGTCAAAATCCAGTGCAATGATAATTATTATAGTACAAGGCAGGCTGTCGTAATACACCTTCATAATTATGTCACAGGAAAGTTATAACACCTGAGATGAACATTTAGGAAATCAAACCTGTCATTATTTGTACAGCTTTTTATACATAGGTGATGGCTGGTGCTGCTTCTATGAGTGTTACCATTTTACACTCTTGAGATGCAAACCAACTCACCTAGAAGATGGCAGTCTGAGGCACGAAGCTAGAAATTACTTTTCAACCTTTTAGTTCTCGTCTTTCTCAGCAATCGAGTGCTGAGTAAATAGATGCAATGTGAAATGTAAAAAATGTCTTTTAGTTTGTTAAATTAAATTTGTTCTTTGGCAATAAAACCACTTAAGCACACAATTCAAAATCTTTTAATGACAACAGCAAGTTCTTTGATATAATTTAAGATGAAATAACACCCATAATATATGATTTAATAAATTCCCACATTTATATGTCTAAGCCAAGCTAAAATATATTTCCCAAAGGCAATTACTTGACAAATGCAAATCAAACTCTTTCCAAACAAGTGCCATAATTTCAAGCTCTCCCACCACCATTTTAAGTGGAAAAAGGAAAATGTTCATTCCACTACGGTGTAGCCAGAACTTGCTGTGGGAGGATGGATAGGAGGAGGGATGCAGAAAGGCACAGTGTAATTCCCACAAAGCCATCAGTCCTTGAGTTTGAACTGGAAAGAGCTTGTGCTCCATTGGCTGATGTCACAGTTGAGCATGGTGCGCTCTGTGAAGGTCACGTTCCCTGATGAGTCTATGAGGATAATGGTATTGGTCCTGAAAAAGGCAGAAATACACAAAACATCAGATAAATAGAGGGGTGAAACGAGATTAGGGTCGTATGCATGTTAAATACGGGGAAAACTCATATTGTGATGCTGAGGAAGAGCTCTCTAATCACCTTTCATTATCAGACTAGACTGGAGGCCAGGGGCATGCTGGTTATAGATGAGATTATATGCACTAGGAGCTTATGATGTATGGTACGTAATTATTATGCAGCAACAGAGCTAAACGGACGGAAACAGAAAGGTACTAACTGGATTTGTCCAATAAGAAAATAATTTGTTGCAAAACGTCTGCCGTTTGCTAGGGTGCGCACTAATGAAGATGACCATGGATTTGTCAAATAAGAACCAATTGTTTTCATTTTCCTCTGTGCCCTATGAGTATGTCCCTGCTTTTAAACCCCACAAGCACAGCCCTCACCTCTGATGGCAGGCACAGCATGACAAATGGGGGAGCCAATTGGTGGGACTGGGAGCACAGATTTAAATAAGAACACTAGGTTGGATATTGGCAAGGTTTATCACAAAAGACACTCTGGTATTATATTGTATCTCTAGGAGTCTGGCCTAGTTAATTGGTGTCATGGACTGGGAGGACTCTGACCTTGTGCCATAATGCGGGGATCGAACACACACGGAGGACAGGACCCTCAGCATGGGGCTGCTGTAACCTTCACCCTGGCTCTCCTGAGCCGGGTCAGGAGTGTTCCTAAAGAATAAAAAAAGAAACCGTTCTCACTCAATCCTCCTCAGACTGTCAGAGATTTGGAACAGAAAGGGGTGTACCTTCAGAAAAGACACGGTTCTCAACTTCTCCCTCAAACCTCATGACTTAAGAGTTTTGGATTGGAACGAATTGGAAAAAAGTACAACTATTTAGCCCAACTTCAGTGTTACCAGGTGCATGGAGAAAAACAGAACAGAACGTTTCTACTGAACTGAAAGTTTCAAAAACTACTTATATAATAGGACATACATTTCAGCACTACATAGTACACATTGTGGAACTGATAAACCAATAAGAGAGTAAGGTAGGCGTAGTCTGTGGAGAGCAAAAGTTAACTGATTAAAAGTGTTGCAATTAATTCAACATAAAAGCGCAAGATTCCAACAACAGCAGTGTACTATTTTCCTAATTGCAAATTCATGTAATGTGTGCAGGACTCCAGTGGGGCAAAAAAGTATTTATTCAGCCACCAATTGTGCAAGTTCTCCCACTTAAAAAGATGAGAGAGGCCTGTAATTTTCATCATAGGTACACTTCAACTATGACAGACAAAATGAGAAAAAAAAATCCAAAATACCAGTAACAGTGTGTGAAAACCTTGTCAAACGTTTTCTGTAAGTCTTCACCTCTGTCATTGCCAACAAAGGGTATATAACAAAGTATTGAGAAACTTTTGTTATTGACCAAATACTTATTTTCCACCATAATTTGCTAATAAATTCATTAAAAATCTTACAATGTGATTTTCTGGATTTTTTGTCTGTCATAGTTGAAGTGTACCTATGATGAACATTACAGGCCTCTCATCTTTTTAAGTGGGAGAACTTACACAATTTGGTGGCTGACTAAATACTTTTTTGCCCCACTGTATATGTTCTCTTAGTCAAGTAGTGTTCACGTTTGATCCCCATGTAGCCATGTTGAATGTCCACCTGTGGTACTTGCAAACCAACAATGAGTAAGTGTATTTATAGCCTTAATAAATATGCAGAAGTGTAACCCTCAGACACATTTACATGTCCTTGTAAGTTACTCCCAAATATCTTACGAGTGACAATCAAAGGTTTGGACACATACTCATTCAAGGGTTTTTCTTTATTTTTACATTGTAGAATAATAGTGAAGACATCAAAACTATGAAATAACACATATGGAATCATGTAGTAACCCCCCAAAAAGTGTTAAACAAATCTAAATATATTATATTAAATATATACCATCTTAATTGGGTTGAGGTCGGGGGATTGTGGAGGCCAGGTCATCTGATGCAGCACTCCATCACTCTCCTTCTTGGTCAAATAGCCCTTACACAGCCAGTTTCATAAGCGCTTGATGGTTTTTGCGACTGCACTAAAGAAACTTTGAAAGTTTAAAGGTTTCAAAATATCTTAAAGTAATGGACTGTTTCTCTTTGCTTATTTGAGCTATTCTTGCAATAATATGGACTTGGTATTTTACCAAATAGGGCTATCTTCTGTATTTTTTATATTTTTTTCATTTGACCCCTTTTTCGTGGTATCCAATTGTTTAGTAGCTACTATCTTGTCTCATCGCTACAACTCCCGTACGGGCTCGGGAGAGACGAAGGTTGAAAGTCATGCGTCCTCCGATACACAACCCAACCAAGCCGCACTGCTTCTTAACACAGTGCCATCCAACCCGGAAGCCAGCCGCGCCAATGTGTCGGAGGAAACACAGTGCACCTGGCAACCTTGGTTAGCTCGCACTGCCCGCCACAGGAGTCGCTGGTGCGCGATGAGACAAGGATTTCCCTACCGGCCAAACCCTCCCTAACCCGGACGATGCTAGGCCAATTGTGCGTTGCCCCACGGACCTCCCGGTCGCGGGTGGTTACGACAGAGCCTAGGTGCGAACCCAGAGTCTCTGGTGGCACAGCTGGTGCTGCAGTACAGCGCCCTTAACCACTGCGCCACCCAGGAGGCATCTTCTGTATTTTTTTATTTTTAATTTAATGTTTATTTATCTAAGCAAGTCAGTTAAGAACAAATTCTTATTTACAATGACGGCCTACCCCGGCCAAACCCTAACAACGCTGGTCCAATTGTGATACAGCCTGGAATCAAACCAGGGTCTGTAGTAACGCCTCTAGCACTGAGATGCAGTGCCTTAAGACGTTGCACTACTCGGGAGCCCATGGTACCACCCATACCTTGTCACAGCACAACTGTAGGCTCAAATGCATTAAGAAGGAAAGAAATTCCACAAGTGTTTAACAAGACACACCTGTTAATTGAAATGCATTCCAGGTGACTACCTCATGAAGCTGGTTGAGAGAATGCCAAGAGTGCGCAAAGCTGTCATCAAGGCAAAGGGTGGCTACTTTGAAGAATCTCAAATATATTTTGATTTGTTGAACACTTTTTTGGTTACGACATGATTCCAAATGTGTTATTTCATAGTTTTGAAGTCTTCACTATAATTCTAGAATGTAGAAAACAGTCAAAATAAAGAAAAACCCTTGAATGAGTAGGTGTCCAAACTTTTGACTGGTACTGTAGGTATATGTTTTAATGTAGATTATGCCATGTCACATTGACTGCTTCAAAATGTAAACTGAACTGCACATTGTGCAGGTGTGTGTGTGTCTTCATGTGTAGTGTTTTGAGTGTGCATGTATTGATGAAGAATTTACTGTGTTACATTAACTGTATTATTGATAGCGAGTGTCTGGTAAACTCACAGCTCCTCGTTGTTGAGGATGTTGAGCAGGTCCTGGACCAGAACCTCACAGGGCAAGGGTTGGTTCACTACACTGGTGAACAGTCTCTTCCCATGCTGCAGCTTCCTCCATGGGGTCTCCAACAGGGAGTTACTCAAACCATAGATTCCTGCTGGAGCAGACACACAGCATTGCTCGAGAACAGAGATTCCTACAAAACGTGCATGTTATCCTCCAAAACATGCACTCACATACAGAGGCATAGGCTCATAGTCAAAATCCTGCATGCTTGTATGGTTCAATGATATAATAATGTATAATTATATACACGCACGCACGCACACACACATTAATGCAAAAGCAATTCCACATGAAAGAAATGCAGACCTGGATTTAGATGGATGGGTTTGGTGTTGCCTCTGTTTCCATAGTAACACATAGTGTCTTCTTTGGCCCTGCATTGGACACCATAAGAGGAAATTACACATGCAAGTTGGTGACCGATTAAAGTTCCATTTAATCGTGAGGGTCATCCTTTATACAATTTGCTATTATTTCCTGTTCAGCTTTGCTTAGCAGCGATTAATGGAGCCACTGCATTTGTAAAGGAATTTGAAATGTCAAATAAAAACTAGACCATGGTAAATTGTAGCAATAGATGGCAATCAGATGAGCTGATTAAAAAAAATACACAAATAAATTAAACAGTAGGCCGTTGCAAATCGTCCTCCAGTCTAACTAGACCTCGAGTCTGTTTACATCTCTCCTGCCCTGGCTGAAAAAGAGATCCTACTTCTATTTGGAACGCTCTCCGACATGAAAGTCTTTTCAACTGCAGTACAGGAAAATGAATGAATCACAACCAAAAGAAGTGTTGAAAGTGAATTAATTGCCTTGTCAGTTATTTTTGACAGCCATCAGTAGCATCATGAGTCAAATGTGTAGACTGGTGCAACACTACATCAATATTTAACCTCCAGACTAGAACAAATCTAGATACCTGCTATGGCTCTGATCTGTGGAGTCAGTGGCCAGGGTCAAAAGTTAAATACATCAAAGTCTTAACTATTTCCTGTTTCCATCCCCAAGTTGCGCTTCTTCTAAAGAGCTATATAAGAGAGAAGATTACTCACCCGGCATGAGATTGAGACTTGTTTGATAATAACATCTATAAATAGCCATGGACAGAGGGACTGACAAAATCAAATGTCTGACATGAGGGGTTCCGCTGTCTGCTAAATGCTTATCCCTTCCAATTAATTAGAAGGTAATTTGCCTGTCCAAGCTTGTAAATTTGTTTATGCCGCAATAAGCAATTAAGCTGGGAAAAGAGTAGACCTTGCTCCTTTGCAAAGTGTATCTGTTTGTGTTACCATTTCTCATCTGGTGTAAATGTCCTAGGGCAGAGGCATTTTAAAAAGGCCAGTAAGTCAGTGTGCTAGTAAAATGGCTTGTGGGAAAATGATGAAAGCCATTTTAACATTACACCATCTTCAAATCAAACGATATCAAAGTCCAGCTGATGAAAGCCAAACCAGAATGATACAAAAACTTTTGGCAATGTAACTGCTGGTAACTACAGTAATGACAGAAACCATTTTGTTACTTTGTTGCATATTATCGTCTTGTAGCTTCCTTCCATGGGTACAATATTTGCAGCTTCACTGTCTGTTGACGACTCGGTTTTGATACTCTTCTTCACAAATAACCCCTCTCTTGATATGTATATACAACTGCAAACCTACAGAGAGGTGGCCAAATAGTGCTTTGGGCTCATTGGGCTGGGGAGAGAAGGAGATATTTGTGAAGATTACACTCAGTCCCAACCCAGACAAACACTCACATACTGTTTGGACACATTGAAGTCGAAGCTCAATAGTCTCACCCAAAAGCACAATGGAAAGAAGTATTTCTGATATTCTTGCCAGAGTGTGTGGATATCAAAACCTCATCATTTCTGCTGCATGGAGATTTGAGTTGAGGAAACCATGGTAAGTGGCAGCTAGCACTGGGCAGCGTGAACAAACCAACGGGAAGAGAACGTTCTGTGTGAAGCTTTAGAAACAGCACTTTGAAGATCTAGCAGGCCAGAATGATAATCCCCATAATGGATAGTATATGTATTTAAATTGAATGCAGTCCATTATTCTGAAGTGTTTAAGTAGTGCCTTATTTTGCTCCTTGCTGCTGTGCCGAGCTTGCTGATGTTTTTGACATTGGTTGAATGGGCATTTATAACCATCAGTGGAGTCGGGGGAGGGAGGTATCTACGCAAGTCCAAGGGTAAACTATTTCTCTGATGCAGTTTTATGCATTTCATGATGCAAGTTGAGCCACAGGGCTAAACAGCTGACTGTATAGCCAGCAGCTCTTCTACCAACAGAAAGACAGCAGCTCTAATCCCAACAGAAAGACAACAGCTCTAATCCCAACAACAAGACACTTATAGCAACATCTGATCTGACCGTCACGTCCTAGTTCCTCCGTGAACAGCCATACCTAGTTCCTCCGTGAACAGCCATACCTAGTTCCTCCGTGAACAGCCATACCTAGTTCCTCCGTGAACAGCCATACCTAGTTCCTCCGTGAACAGCCATACCTAGTTCCTCCGTGAACAGCCATACCTAGTTCCTCCGTGAACAGCCATACCTAGTTCCTCCGTGAACAGCCATACATAGTTCCTCCGTGAACAGCCATACATAGTTCCTCCGTGAACAGCCATACCTAGTTCCTCCGTGAACAGCCATACATAGTTCCTCCGTGAACAGCCATACATAGTTCCTCCGTGAACAGCCATACATAGTTCTTCCGTGATCAGCCATACATAGTTCCTCCGTGATCAGCCATACATAGTTCCTCCGTGAACAGCCATACATAGTTCCTCCGTGATCAGCCATACCTAGTTCCTCCGTGATCAGCCATACCTAGTTCCTCCGTGAACAGCCATACCTAGTTCCTCCGTGAACAGCCATACATAGTTCCTCTGTGATCAGCCATACATAGTTCCTCTGTGATCAGCCATACCTAGTTCCTCTGTGAACAGCCATACCTAGTTCCTCTGTGAACAGCCATACCTAGTTCCTCCGTGAACAGCCATACCTAGTTCCTCCGTGAACAGCCATACATAGTTCCTCCGTGAACAGCCATACATAGTTCCTCCGTGAACAGCCATACATAGTTCCTCCGTGAACAGCCATACATAGTTCCTCCGTGAACAGCCATACATAGTTCCTCCGTGAACAGCCATACATAGTTCCTCCGTGAACAGCCATACATAGTTCCTCCGTGAACAGCCATACATAGTTCCTCCGTGAACAGCCATACCTAGTTCCTCTGTGAACAGCCATACATAGTTCCTCTGTGATCAGCCATACCTAGTTCCTCTGTGATCAGCCATACCTAGTTCCTCCGTGAACAGCCATACATAGTTCCTCCGTGAACAGCCATACCTAGTTCCTCTGTGAACAGCCATACCTAGTTCCTCTGAACAGCCATACCTAGTTCCTCTGTGATCAGCCATACCTAGTTCCTCCGTGAACATCCATACCTAGTTCCTCCGTGAACAGCCATACCTAGTTCCTCCGTGAACAGCCATACCTAGTTCCTCCGTGAACAGCCATACATAGTTCCTCCGTGAACAGCCATACATAGTTCCTCCGTGAACAGCCATACATAGTTCCTCCGTGAACAGCCATACATAGTTCCTCCGTGAACAGCCATACCTAGTTCCTCCGTGAACAGCCATACCTAGTTCCTCCGTGAACAGCCATACCTAGTTCCTCCGTGAACAGCCATACCTAGTTCCTCTGTGAACAGCCATACCTAGTTCCTCTGTGAACAGCCATACCTAGTTCCTCCGTGATCAGCCATACCTAGTTCCTCTGTGATCAGCCATACCTAGTTCCTCTGTGAACATCCATACCTAGTTCCTCTGTGAACATCCATACCTAGTTCCTCCGTGAACAGCCATACCTAGTTCCTCCGTGAACATCCATACCTAGTTCCTCCGTGATCAGCCATACCTAGTTCCTCCGTGAACAGCCATACCTAGTTCCTCCGTGAACAGCCATACCTAGTTCCTCTGTGAACATCCATACCTAGTTCCTCTGTGAACAGCCATACCTAGTTCCTCTTAACAGCCATACCTAGTTCCTCTGAACAGCCATACCTAGTTCCTCTTAACAGCCATACCTAGTTCCTCTGTGAACAGCCATACCTAGTTCCTCTGTGAACAGCCATACCTAGTTCCTCTGTGAACAGCCATACCTAGTTCCTCTGTGAACAGCCATACCTAGTTCCTCTGTGAACAGCCATACCTAGCTCCTCCGTGAACAGCCATACCTAGTTCCTCCGTGAACAGCCATACCTAGTTCCTCCGTGAACAGCCATACATAGTTCCTCCGTGAACAGCCATACCTAGTTCCTCCGTGAACAGCCATACCTAGTTCCTCCGTGAACAGCCATACATAGTTCCTCCGTGAACAGCCATACATAGTTCCTCCGTGAACAGCCATACATAGTTCCTCCGTGAACAGTTCCTCCGTGAACAGCCATACATAGTTCCTCCGTGAACAGCCATACATAGTTCCTCCGTGAACAGCCATACATAGTTCCTCCGTGAACAGCCATACCTAGTTCCTCCGTGAACAGCTTCCTCCGTGAACAGCCATACATAGTTCCTCCGTGAACAGTTCCTCCGTGAACAGCCATACCTAGTTCCGTCAGCCATACATAGTTCCTCCGAACAGCCATACCTAGTTCCTCCGTGAACAGCCATACCTAGTTCCTCTGTGAACAGCCATACCTAGTTCCTCTGTGAACAGCCATACATAGTTCCTCCGTGAACAGCCATACCTAGTTCCTCCGTGAACAGCCATAGTTCCTCCGTGATAGTTCCTCCGTGAACAGCCATACCTAGTTCCTCCGTGAACAGCCATACCTAGTTCCTCTGTGAACAGCCATACCTAGTTCCTCTGTGAACAGCCATACCTAGTTCCTCTGTGAACAGCCATACATAGTTCCTCCGTGAACAGCCATACCTAGTTCCTCCGTGAACAGCCATACCTAGTTCCTCCGTGAACAGCCATACCTAGTTCCTCCGTGAACAGCCATACCTAGTTCCTCCGTGAACAGCCATACCTAGTTCCTCCGTGAACAGCCATACCTAGTTCCTCTGAACAGCCATACATAGTTCCTCTGTGAACAGCCATACATAGTTCCTCTGTGAACAGCCATACCTAGTTCCTCTGTGAACAGCCATACCTAGTTCCTCTGTGAACAGCCATACCTAGTTCCTCTGTGAACAGCCATACCTAGTTCCTCTGTGAACAGCCATACCTAGTTCCTCTGTGAACAGCCATACATAGTTCCTCTGTGAACAGCCATACCTAGTTCCTCTGTGAACAGCCATACCTAGTTCCTCCGTGAACAGCCATACCTTCCTCTGAACAGCCATACCTAGTTCCTCCGTGAACAGCCATACCTAGTTCCTCCGTGAACAGCCATACCTAGTTCCTCTGAACAGACATACCTAGTTCCTCTGAACAGCCATACCTAGTTCCTCTGAACAGCCATACCTAGTTCCTCTGAACAGCCATACCTAGTTCCTCTGAACAGCCATACCTAGTTCCTCTGAACAGCCATACCTAGTTCCTCTGTGAACAGCCATACATAGTTCCTCTGTGAACAGCCATACATAGTTCCTCTGTGAACAGCCATCAGCCTCCGTGAACAGCCATACCTAGTTCCTCTGTGAACAGCCATACAGTTCCTCTGAAAATACTTTCCTCTGTGAACAGCCATACCTAATGGAACAGCCATACCTAGTTCCTCAGGTTCCTCTGTGAACAGCCATACCTAAACAGCCATTAGTTCCTCTGAACAGCCATACCTAGTTCCTCTGAACAGCCATACCTAGTTCCTCTGAACAGCCATACCTAGTTCCTCTGTGAACAAAGAAAAGTCAGTCAACTTCAGCTGTGTTAAGGAAAAAACTTAAAACTTAATGGAATCTCCCAGGTCAACTCAAATTGCCTGTATATAATCAGAATACCATTACAACATCTTGTTAAATTAGACAAAGTAGCTGAAAGGTGAAGGGATGCAGAGCAGGTGCTTTTTGAACACTGCCGATTTCCAAACATGGTCCCAAACATTTCAGAGCCAAAATGAACTTACTTCATTTAAGGCATCTGGTTTAACACATGGGCACTGAAGAGCCATTCCATGCTCTAGATGCAGAGCTCAGCTAAGTAACTCATTTGTTTTTGCTTTAGCTGAGGATAGGATACTGCCTTTGGGCGAGACTAAGAGAATATGTATTACTGTTACTCACCAAAATTAAATGGACCATACACCACGGAAACCATCCGAGAAATGCTGTTGATCTACTAATCTGATCTACTGCTGTTTTCCTTCTTAAAGGAAAAACAAAAAAAAACAGCCAAAAACTACACCAGTTTCAGACCACACTAACAACCCAATTTATAAAACGTGTGGGAGAATGTATACTTTAAATGTATGCTGAATTCGGCTGGGTATTAGGAAGGCTCAGGAACGCTGGAATTGCATTGTGGGATGTCATGAGATGACAGTTAATAGTCTGACGGAGTCTTTCCTCCTGAATAAAGGGATAATCTTCTACCACCACAGTCTTGAATGAATAAATATGACGGCTGCTTGGCTGTCAGTGCTATAAAAACAAAGAGTCGCACACTCCATAAATATAACCTCCCAGTATTGGGTAAAAACAAAACACCGACGTTTCGGCATCAATGTGCCTTCTTCAGGGTCAGTGCTAACAACATTAAATTGAGGGCATTTGAGAAAAAAAAAGTTGAGAGATGATACACTAGAAATATTCATCTTTAGTTCCGCCAAGGCTCAGTCAGAGAGGAAACAAATGCATGCAAAGTCATCAACTGAATTGAAAGAATGCAAACCCATCGACAGAGCTATGGATTATTAATCAAGGCAATATTGGTTTTTACAAGCAACATAATTAAGGGAAGGTGTAATATAAATCATGCCAATACAGATTTGAAGTTGGGAGATTAACATTTTTATTCAGTTGGGTGATAAATATACAAGTATATGCCTTTCCTATTAGTGCATCCCCGTGACGATGAGTATAAACATTATACAACAGGAAGAAATAGAGATGATGTTTAAAATGTCCGCCACACATCTTGTCCCACATCGCCATTCACCCCCAAATCATAAATCGTCACGTCATTGGTTAAGGATGGATTAGACATTCACTGATTGTAATACAGGGCCTCTGTGTGCAAGAGACAAGACGCAACTATCGTTTCAGGAAAAGAGCAGCCACAGACAGACAGTATTTCCTATGGGTTGTCTCTAACCAACACACATCACTGCTGTTTCACTGTGCAGAGGGGGGAAACTAATAGCTCTATAATGAGCCTTTATTAAAAAGGTCTACAAACAAATACATGACAGTCACAGCAGCTGCCATCCCTTGTCTGTTTTGTTATGGCGTTGCGTACCGTGGTGTCCCATCTGTCAGCATCTATACATCTAGTTGTGAGTCTACAGGAGGCTCCATAGGCCCAGGCAGACAGAGGGATGGAGTGATTCAGACCCAGAGCATACATCATCAAATAAACACATATTTCTTGTTGCTCTCTCTCAGCTGACATCTCATGTGTGTGTGTGTAAGTGCGTGTACATTTATAGTGGCAGTGATGTCTCCTTTCGTTAAATCTCTTACCGCAGGGGAAGCAGCCAAACATGGACAAAGTGCCTTTGGAAAGTATTCAGACCCCTTGACTTTTTCCACATTGTTACATTACAATCTTATTCTAAAATGGATTCAATAAAAAAATCCTCAGGAATCTACACACCATACGCCATAATCACAGGTTTTAGCAAATGTATTAAAAATTAAAAAACAGAAAAACCTTATATACTTAAGTATTCAGACCCTTTGCTATGAGACTTGAAATTGAGCTCAGGTGCATCCCGTTTCCATTGATCATCCTTGAGATGTTTCTACAACTTGACTGGATTCCACCTGTGGTAAATTTAATTGATTGGACATGACTTGAATAGGCACACACCTGTCCATATAAGGTCCCACAGTTGACAGTGCATGTCAGAGCAAAAACCAAGCCATGAGGTAAAAGGAATTGTCATAAGAGATCCGAGACAGGATTGTGTCAAGGCACAGATCTGGGGAAGGGTACCAAAAAATGTCTGTAGCATTAAAGCTCCCCAAGAACACAGTGGCCTTCATAATTTTTAAATGGAAGAAGTTTGGAACCACCAAGAGACTCTTCCTAGAATTGGCCGCCCAGCCAAACTGAGCAATCAGGGGAGAAGGGCCTTGGTCAGGGAGGTGACCAAGAACCCGATGGTCCCTCTGACAGAGCTCTAGAGTTCCTCTGTGGAGATAGGAGAAACCTTCCAGAAGGACAACCATCTCTGCAGCACTCCACCAATCAGGCCTTAGTGGTAGAGTGACCAGAGGGAAGCCACTCCTACGTAAAAGGCACATGACCACCATCTTGGAGTTTGCCAAAAGCACCTAAAGACTCTCAGACCATGCGAAACAAGATTCTCTGGTCTGATGAAACCAAGATTGAACTCTTTGGCCTGAATGCCAAGCATCACGCCTGGAGGAAACCAGGCACCATCCCTACGGTGAAGCATGGTGGTGGCAGCACAGGACAATGACCCTAAGGACACAGCCAAGACAACGCAGGAGTGGCTTCGGGACAAGTCTCTGATGTTTTCAGCGGCAGGGACTGGGAGACTAGTCTGGATCGAGGCAAAGATGAACAGAGCACAGAGAGAGATCATTGATGAGAACCTGCTCCAGAGCGTTCAGGACCTCAGACTGGGGCAAAGGTTAACCTTCCAACAGGACAATGACCCTAAGGACACAGCCAAGACAACACAGGAGTGGCTTCGGGACAAGTCTCTGAATGTCCTTGAGTGGCCCAGCCAGAGCCCGGACTTGAAAACCGATCGAACATCTCTGGAGACACTTGAAAATAGCTGCAACGCTCCCCATTCAACCTGAGAATGGGAGAAACACCCCAAATACAGGTGTGCCAAATACCCAAGGAGACTCGAGGCTGTAATCACTGCCAAAAAACAAAGTACTGAGTAAAAGGTCTGAATAATTATGTAAATGTGTTATTTTGTGTTTAACTTTTTTTTGCTTTGTTATTATGGGGTATTGTGTATAGATTGATGAGGGGGAAAAAACGATCGAATAGATTTAGAATAAGGGTGTAATCTGAATCTGAAGGGGTCTGAATACTTCCCGAAAGCACCGTAACTCCTGTTCTTAATGAGGTCATTTGCATTCGTGAATAGCTTTGCTGTTACAACACCACAAAACACGACCTGCTGAGATCTACCTGCTATAATAAGCGCAATGCATTTAGAGAATGGAGAGAAGCTTTCGAAGGAGAGAAAATAAAAATATCTGAAAACAACGGAGGAGGGGGATTAAAGGGGGGAGTTGCTCTCATTCCTTGCCGTTCCTGCCCTAGGCCATGTGAGCAGGATATATAAGGAAGGACCCCTTGACTACAGGGAGAACTCTGCATCCCCCAGCAGGAAGTGGGAAAAGTTGTTCCTAATCCCCCTGACCTCCAAAATGAGACCTAGAACCCTGTTGCCATGCCAATGGCATGTCTATAAATCCCTGTTCATGACAGCTGTCTTAGCTTCAGCAGGTTCCAGTTAGGTTTTTCTCTAGTCTACGACGCAAGTCCATCAAATTAAATCACGCCTGTCTGCTGCAGAGAATGAGAGAAAACAGAAAGGGAGTGGACAAAGTTAGCTACTTTTAACATTGTCTGGGTTCCCTTTTTCAAAAAATCTCAGAGCTTTTGACTCACCCTCATAAGTCAGGCTGGTAAAGAAAAAAATTAACATGTGTTCTCTCAGAATTCTAATGATGGTCCCTTCAGCTCAAGGTTTCTTCTGTGTGTGAAGATAGGGAGACTGATAAAACGTTGTGTGTGTGTGTGTGAGAGAGAGAGAGTGTGAGAGAGTGGGTGGCTATAGCTTATGCCTTTTATTCAGAGAGAACACATGTACAGAAACTTATTATACCCAGTGTCAAATCCACTCCTAGCCCTAGACACGTCATGGAGGTTTGGAAAGGAATAGACAGGTATAAGCAGTTTAGAAATAGCTACACGTTAACGTCTGACAGGCTAGGTGGAAAATCCTCTGAGAACTATGTGCCTTGGGCTAGAGGTCGAATTGCATGTCTTGGCTATACCTTAGGAAATGAAATAATAGAGACAGCATTGTCAATCAGTCCTATAAGGAAGTGGGCATTGATTGGTATGGCCAAACCTCAGCGGAAATATTAATCAACCCATCCCATGTTCTCTAGTTTTGATCAGTCTGCACAAACCCTTGACTCACTTGAACTCAGCTGTGAGGAGGTTGAAGCCGTTGTAGAGATGTCTCTCAGATGACACACTCTTCAGGTAGGAATAGCTGTCCTGGCTATGATCCGTCAGGAAGTTAGACACCAAGAACCCTTCAACACAAAGAATCAACATTATTCTTACTTTTCACATATTCAGAGAGGTTGCAGACCAGTCAGGCAAGCCCAGTACCACTACAGATTGCAAGAGCAGACTTATCAGTAGGCTGCCTAGTTGGTTTTGTAGCAACACACAGATTTAGTCATAACATCCAAATGAATCTACAGAACACTGGTTATTAAGCAAAATGTGATGCAGTTACAAGGAGGACATTCGAGGTAAAATATGTAACATAGGTCTTGGACTGGGTGACATCGGAGATCTGTTTCCATGTTATTTAGCACTGTGGTGCGGTCAGCCTAACGCATCACCAGAGGCATGCTGCCTGTTCTCTATGACATCTACAGCACTCGGTGTTAAAGGAAGTCCAAGAAGATCATTAAGGACCTCAGTCACCCGAGCCATCGACTTTACTCGGCTACTGTCTATTTACGGAGTCGGTACAGGTGCATCAGTGCCAAGACCGAGAGATAAAAAAAACTGCTTCTATTACCAGGCCATCAGACAGTTGTATTCGTGTCTTAACCCTTTTCTTCCCAATTTTGTGGTATCCAATTGGTAGTTACAGTCTTGTCTCATTGCTGCAACTCCAGTACGGACTCGGGAGAGGTGAAGGTTGAGAGCCGTGCGTCCTCCGAAACACAACCCAACTAAGCCACAGCTTCTTGACACAATGCCCACTTAACTCAGAAGCCAGCTGCACCAATGTGTTGGAGGAAACACTGTGCACCTGGCGACCGTGTCAGCGTGCACTGCGCCCGGGCGCCACAGGAGTCGCCAGTGAGCGATGGGACAAGGCCATCCCTGCCGGCCAAACCCTCCCCTAAGCTGGACCACACTGAGCCAATTGTGCGCTGCCCCATGGGTTTCCCGGTCGCGGCCGGCTGCGACAGAGGCTGGACTCGAACCAAGATATCTAGTGGCATTGCGGCTAGCCATCACTAGCCGTCTATTAGGTGATGCACACTCACTCACACACCTCATAGTCACAATCCAATGCTGCAGTCCCACATCACAGAGACATTGAACCACTGGACACTTACTGTATCACACTGAGTATTTAAATACTGTATTCCCAACATAGCTCATTCTAATATCTCTGCTACTGTATCTGTAATTACATAGTTACACTGTTTATACACACCGCAAATGTAATATATACTGGATTCTTGACATAGCTCACTCCGATTATATCTACTGTGTAAATCTTGTGTAAATTCTTCTGGTGTAGATACTTATAGATTTCATTTGGATTACTGATACAGTGCTATTTGGGCTGTTAATTGGAGACGCTCAGACATTCTTGTTTTGAACTGTACTTCAAAATAATATATATATTATTTGTGTACTTGTTTAACATTTTACTATATTGTTAGGAGCTAGTAACATAAGCATTTCACTGCACCCACTACAACATCTGCTAAACTGTGTAATAGCAGCTTTCTAATTTGTTTATTTTCTTTAAGGCCAGATGTCAGGTGTTTTCCTGACACTTAACCGATGTAGTGCAGTTCCCCCCTCTTCGGTAGCAGCCTGTCCTTACAACAAATCAAATAAACGTTTATTGGTTGAGTACACCGGTGTTTCTATCAGGGGGCTGAGCATCTGCAGTGAGGACAGCTGGCTACTGGAGAACACATTGACACTACTTTTCACTTATTGTGGTGCTAATGCTAGTGAATGAATCTTTAAATAAGGCAGTTGACCTTACCAGTTTCAAAATTAGCGTCGGCTTTCTAGGAACAAAGCCTTTATTAGGAATGAAATATTAAAACACGACTGTCTGTTAAAGATGCATGCACATATCCAACTGTTCAGTGGATATTATTTTCTTCCTGATTGGCCCTCGCCTCTTCCTTGTGCGTCTGGATTGGGCCTTCCCTCCAGGTAATTGGTCAGTGCGGCCAGCTTGCCCCTCTTGTTGATCCCCAGCCATGACCCGCCTTCCTTCCCCTCCTCCAGGTCTAGCCCTGACAACACACATCACACTCCACATCATCACATAACTCCCACATTAACCTTCTTCACATTTTAACACCTTCGTGACTGAAAATAGAACAGGTGTAACTGACTAGTGAGATTAAATGCTACAGAGCATTCGGAAAGTATTCAGACTTTTCCCACATTTTGTTATGTTACAGCCTTATTCTAAAACGGACAACCGTTTTTTCCCCCTCACCAATCTACACACATTATCCCATAATGACAAAGCAAAAACTTTTTTAAATATCACATTTACAGTAGTATTCACACCTTTTACTCAGTACTTTGTTGAAGCACCTTTGGCAGCAGATACAGCCTTGAGTGTTCTTGGGTATGACGCTACAAGCTTGGCACACGTGTATTTGGGGAGATTCTCACATTCTTCTCTGCAGATCCTCTCAAGCTCTATCAGGTTGAATGGGGAGCAACACTGCACATCTATTTTCAGCTCTATTTTTAGCTCTATTTTCAGTCCGGGCCCTGGATGGGCCACTCAAGGACATTCAGTGACTTGTCCCGGAGCCACTCCTGCGTTGTCTTGGCTGTGTTCTTAGGGTTGTTGTCCTGTTGGAAGGTAAACCTTCGCCCCAGTCTGAGGTCCTGAGCAGGTTTTCATCAAGGAGCTCTGTACTTTGCTCCGTTCATCTTTCCTTGATCCTAACTAGTCTTCCAGTGCCGCTGAAAAACATCCCCACAACATGATGCTGCCACCACCATGCTTCACCGTAGGGATGGTGCCTGGTTTCCTGCAGACGTGACGCTTGGCATTCAGACTAAAGGGTTCAATCTTGGTCTCATCAGACCACAGAATCTTGGTTTTCATGGTCTGAGAGTTTTTTGGTGCCTTTTGGCAAACTCCAAGCGGGCTGTCATGTGTCTTTTACTGAGGAGTGGCTTCCCTCTGGCCACTCTACCACTAAGGTCTGATTGGTGGAGTGCTGTGAAGATGGGAGAACTTTCAAGAAGGACAACCATCTCCACAGATGAACTCTAGAGCTCTGTCAGAGTAACCATCAGGTTCTTGGTCATCTTCCTGACTAAGGCCCTTTTCCCCCCGATTGCTCAGTTTGGCCGGGCAGGGTCTTGATGGTTCCAAACTTCTTCCATTTAAGAATGATGGAGACCACTGTGTTATTGGGGACCTTCAATGCAGCAGAAATATTTTCGTACCCTTCTCCAGATCTGTGCCTTGACACAATCCTGTCTCGGATCTCTTATGACAATTCCTTTTACCTCATGGCTTGGTTTTTGCTCTGACATGCACTGTCAACTGTGGGACCTTATATAGACCGGTGTGTGCCTATTCAAGTCATGTCCAATCAATTAAATTTACCACAGGTGGAATCCAGTCAAGTTGTAGAAACATCTCAAGGATGATCAATGGAAACAGAATGCACCTGAGCGCAACTTCAAGTCTCATAGCAAAGGATCTGAATACTTTACTTCAGTTTATTTTTTATACATTTATAAAAAATTAAATAAATGTTTTCGCTTTGTCACTTTGTAATATTGTGTGTAAGTTTAATCAATTTTAGCATAAGGCTGTAACTTAACAAAATGGGATGGGGCCTGAATACTTTCTGAATGCACTGTGAATCAATAATGGCGATCACGTACTGCTGACAATAATGCTGCAACACTCAAATTAAGCGATTATAGTTTGCTTATAAATCAGGTATTAATTCTAGAAGAAGCAAATCAAGGACAAATGTTTCACCCTCCTCTAAGCCATCACTGATTGCTTAGTTTGACTTCTCTCCGAGTTACAAAAAAATAAATATCAGAAATATGGAGCGCCAAAAAAAACAGCATTCAAACCAGAGGTGATTTTGTACTTAATTGAATTTAAAATCAAGTTAAGGCTGAGGAGTGAGTTTCTGATAAGCAGACAGAAAGACAGACAGAGGCCTCTGCCTTGCATTCATTATCATTGGAGCATGGCTGATCATTAGAATGTAGAGCACGGAACTCTGAAAACGCTGAATAGATTACTCATACAATCTATTTGTCTGGACGTGGATTGAGGTGATACCCTTACACAGGGAATAAGTAAATCAGTACAGCGTTAAGAGAAATATGGATTGTCTTACTACAGCCGGTGTGATTTGCTAGACTCTTGCCGTTTTGACCTTGTATTGCACTGTACAAGAACTTGAATAAACTTAGAGAGAGGCAAAGAGCCATTCGACACAGGCTGTTAATCTTGACCTAAAATGTCACTTACGACTACAAATCAGTTCTCTCACACAGATGTGTGTTTCTATGAGAGAGAAGGTAACTAAGGGAAGCATGTGCAGAGGCAGGATGATACACTATACATACAAAAGTATGTGGACAATCATTAGAATTTGTGGATTCGGCTATTTCAGCCACACCCATTGCTGACAGGTGTATAAAACCGAGCACACAACCATGCAATCTCCATAGACAAACATTGGCAAACAATGAACTTACTGAAGAGCTCAGTGACTTTCAACGTGGCAACAACTCAGGTCTGCCCTGCTAGAGCTGGCCCTGTCAAATGTAAGTGCTGTTATTGTGAAATTGAAATGTCTAAGAGCAACAACGGCTCAGCCACAAAGTGGTAGGCCATACAAGCTCGCAGAACGGGACCACCGAGTGCTGAAGTGTGTAAAAATAGTCTGTCCTCGGTTGCAATACTCTCTGCCGAGTTCAAAACTGCCTCTGGAAGCAACGTCAGCACAATAACTGTTTATTGGGAGCTTCATGAAATGGGTTTCCATGGCCGAGCAGCCACACACAAGCCTAAGATCACCATGTGCCATGTCAAGCATCGGCTGGAAAGATGTAAAGCTTGTTGGACTCTGGAAACTCGTTCTCTGGAGTGATAAATCACTTTTCTCCATCTGGCAATCTGACAGACAAATCTGGTTTTAGCAGATGCTAGGAAAACATTACCTGCCCCAAAGCATAGTGCCAACTGTAAAGTTTGGTGGAGAAAGAATAATGGTCTGGGGTTGTTTTTCATGGTTTGGGCTAGGCCCCTTAGTTCTAGTGAAGGGAAATCTTAGCACTTCATCCTACAATGACATACTAGACGATTCTGTGCTTCCAACTTTGTGGGGAAGGCCCTTTCCTGTTTCAGCATGACAATGCCCCTCTGCACAAAGCGAGGTCCATAGAGAAATGGTTTGTTGAGATTGGTGTGGAAGAACTTGACTGGCCTGCAAAGAGCCCTGATCTCAACCCCATCGAACACCTTTGGGATGAATTGGAACTCCGGGTGCGAGCCAGGCCTAATTGCCCAACATCAGTGCCCGACCTCACTAATGCTTGTGGCTGAATGGAAGCAAGTCCCCGCAGCAATGTTCCAACATCTACTGGAAAGCCGACACAGAAGAGTGGAGGCTGTTATAGAAAGGGGAAGGGGACCAACTCCATATTAATGCCCATGATTTCGGAATTAGACGTTCGACGAGCAGGTGTCCACATTACACTACACATGTAGTGTAAGTCTACACTTCCACATGATCAATATGGGTCCACTGAGACAGCCAGGGAACAGAGGAGAGGTTCTCTGCTATAGAGAAACCCAGCCATGGCCTGACGCCCCTGGGGATGGGTTGAGAGGGAGCTGGAGTAATCCCAGACTTTACTCCTCCCAATTGCCCACTGCACTGAGGCTAGGAAACACTGCCACCACCGATAAATCTACGATAATAGATCATTTCAATAAGCATTTTTCTACGGCTGTCCAAGCTTTTCACCTGCCTACCCCAACAAACAGCTCAGCACTTCCTACTTGCCCAACCGCTTCTCCTTCAATCAAATCCAGACAGCTGATGTTCTGAAAGAGCTGCAAAATCTGGATCCCTACAAATCAGCTGTGCAAGACAATCTGGAACCTCTCTTTCTGAAATTATCCACCAAAATGTTGCAACCCCTATTACTAGCCTGTTCAACCTCTCTTCCGTATCATCTGATATCCACAAAGATAGCTGCCGAGGTCATCCCCCTCTTCAAAGGGGGAGACACTCTAGACCCAAACTGTTATAGACCTATATCCATCCTGTCCTGCCTTACTAAAATCTTTGAAAGCCAAGTTAAACAGATCACTGACCATTTTCAATCCCACCGTACCTTCTCCACTATGCAATCTGGTTTCCGAGCTGGTCATGGGTGCACCTCAGACACACTCAAGGTCCTAAATGATATCATAACCGTCATTGATAAAAGACAGTACTGTGCAGCCATCTTCTTCAACCTGGCAAAGGCTTCACTGGTCATCCCCAAAATCAACACTTCCTTTGGCCACCTTTCCTTCCAGTTCTCTGTTGCCAATGACTGGAACGAATTGCAAAAATCACTGAAGCTGGAGTCTTATATCTTCCTTTCTACCTTTAAGCATCAGCTGTCAGAGCAGCTTACCGATCATTGTACCTGTACACAGCCAATCTGTAAATAGCACACCCAACTACCTCATCCCCATTTTGTTATTTATCCTCTTGCTCTTTTGCACCCCAGTATCTCTACTTGCACATCATCATCTGCACATCTATCACTCCGGTGTTAATGCTAAATTGTAATCATTTTGCTCTATGGCCTATTTATTGCCTTACCTCCCTACTCTTCTACATTTGCACAAACTGTACATAGATTTTTATACTACTGCCTTCCCTCCACACCAGATCATAGCCCTACTGCCTTCTCTCCACACCAGATCATAGCCCTACTGCCTTCCCTCCACACCAGATCATAGCCCTACTGCCTTCCCTCCACACCAGATCATAGCCCTACTGCCTTCCCTCCACACCAGATCATAGCCCTACTGCCTTCCCTGCACACCAGATCATAGCCCTACTGCCTTCCCTCCACACCAGATCATAGCCCGACCGCCTTCCCTCCACACCAGATCATAGCCCGACCGCCTTCCCTCCACACCAGATCATAGCCCTACCGCCTTCCCTCCACACCAGATCAAAGCCCTACCGCCTTCCCTCCACACCAGATCATAGCCCTACCGCCGTCCCTCCACACCAGATCATAGCCCTACCGCCGCCCTCCACACCAGATCATAGCCCTACCGCCGCCCCTCCACACCAGATCATAGCACTACCGCCGTCCCTCCACACCAGATCAGAGCACTACCGCCGTCCCTCCACACCAGATCAGAGCACTACCGCCGTCCCTCCACACCAGATCAGAGCACTACCGCCGTCCCTCCACACCAGATCAGAGCACTACCGCCGTCCCTCCACACCAGATCAGAGCCCTACCGCCGTCCCTCCACATCAGAGCCCTACCGCCGTCTCTCCACACCAGATCAGAGCTCCACCGCCGTCCCTCCACACCAGATCAAGTTACTACCTCCGTCCATCCACACCAGATCAAATTACTACCGCCGTCCATCCACACCAGATCAAATTACTACCGCCGTCCATCCACACCAGATCAGAGCACTATCGCCGTCCCTCCACACCAGAGCACTACCACCGCCCCTCCACATCAGAGCCCTAACGCCGTCCCTCCACACCAGATCAGAGCACTACCGCCGTCCCTCCACAACAGATCAGAGCACTACCTCGGTCCCTCCACAACAGATCAGAGCACTACCACCGCCCCTCCACATCAGAGCCCTAACGCCGTCCCTCCACACCAGATCAGAGCACTACCGCCGTCCCTCCACAACAGATCAGAGCACTACCTCAGTCCCTCCACAACAGATCAGAGCACTACCACCGCCCCTCCACATCAGAGCCCTAACGCCGTCCCTCCACACCAGATCAGAGCACTACCGCCGTCCCTCCACACCAGATCAGATCACTACCACCGTCTCTCCACAACAGATCAGAGCACTACTGCCGTCCCTCCACGCCAGATCAGAGCCCTACCACCATCCCTCCACACCAGATCAGAGCCCTACCACCGTCACTCCACCCAATATCAGAGCCCGATCACCTTCCCTCCACACCAGATCAGAGCCCTACCACTGTCCCTCCACCCCCAGATCAAAGCCCTACCACCTTCCCTTCACACCATATCAGAGCCCTACCACTGTCACTCCACCCCATATCAGAGCCCTACCACCTTCTCTCCACACCAGATCAGAGCCCCCCCCCCCCAGGGTCCAGGAATGCCCTTGCGCCTGTACGGTACACGGTGACTCAAAGGCAATCGGAAGAGACAAGTCAGTGAACTTCAAAATACTTATCAGTGAGTAACTAACCTTGAATAAAACTAATACAATTTTGAGGACTCAAACCCAAGCCAACATAAAACCTGACCCATAGGCCCTAATTTCCAAACCAATCCTATACCCTAATCCCTCGTAAACCTCAATTACTCTGCCACTCTAGATTTCTAGAGGAACAAACTCATAGCCTGTTATGACAAATTAAATACTTCACTCAGAAATGTGAAAATACTAAAAAGAGCCTGTTGAACAAATCAACTTCCTAGTCTGTTGAGAGGAAATGAAAAGAATCACTCAAACAGAAGAAGCCATGCCCATGCTCCATGACAGGACCCTCATTCTAACTATACTTCTTAACCTTCCACCCTGTTTGTTTATTTAAACAGTTTTAACTCAAGGAGATGTATTTGTTCTCCCAGTCAATTTGCCATAGTAGGGCTATGATCTTAATAAAGAATGTAATGATTCATTGGGACATTCAGTGCATTAAATTCCTCTCAGAATTGGTTTGTTGACAAGGGATCCAGTATCTGGCTCATGAAGTCATTCCAGCTGAGCTGAAATGGGTTGTGGTGAAATAAAGGCTCTCAGAGAGAGAGAGAAAAGGGGAAACAGAGGGGTCCTCTCCAGAAGGATTTCTGTCACCAATGTTTTTCTGTCACGGCAACATCAAGTGCAGATACTTACCGCTGAGGATTTCGCTGTTGCTCACCCAAAAGTCTGCAGCTTTGGTTGGCCTGTTGTAAAACTCATCTCTGTTTGCAGCCAAAATTAGCCTGGGGTGAAAAGAGAAAGAAATTGAGGGAGACCATGGTAGACCATTTAAGGTAATGTTCTTTAACACAATAACCTTGTGGTGTTATCCATCTTGATATATTGATATTCTCCAGGTCTCATGTCCTTAATCGAAGAGACTGAGCCCTGGGACTGTGTGTCTGTGGCCCTAATGGCACCCATATTTACTATATAGTGCACTACTTTTGACCAGGGCCCATATAAAAGTGATGCATTATGAAGGGAATAGGGTTCCATTTGGGAAGCAGCCTGTGTGCTCTTTTGCCAGGCTGCATTCTGCACACATGAGTGAATAAGTGTGAGAGAGAAATGCCATGCCTTGCCGTGCCGTGTAGCAGACCTAACTGAGCTCCTGACTGAGGTTGCATGTTTCCTGATTGTCTGGGTGTGCACTATTCCCCCCCTTAGGACACAGTAAAGTTCCACACCCCAGTTCCCCATCAGCTGCAGCAGCAGAAGAAAGCTGCTGTGCTGTCACTATTCAACACCATGGATGCGTCCCAAATGGAACCTTATTCCCTACATAGTGCACTACTTTAGATCAGGGCACATAAGACTATGATTACCTTAACGCAATAACATTACAACCCCTGCTGACTTTCTCCATCCACCTTGGACTGCTGCAGTGTACATGGATCACTAAGAGATGGGATTTTCCAGGCCCCACACCACATCAAATCCATAATGCATCAGCGACAAAAAGTCTCTACCTTCAGAGGTCTAAAAGGACCATGTCAGCAAGAGGCTGAGGCTGCGGCCAGCGGGCTGAGGCTACGGCCAGCGGGCTGAGGCTACGGCCAGCGGGCTGAGGCTAGGGCCAGCGGGCTGAGGCTACGGCCAGCGGGCTGAGGCTACGGCCAGCGGGCTGAGGCTAAGGCCAGCGGGAGATGCTGTATTAGATTGATCCAGTGCAGTGGATGGCTGGATACGGAATAAGGGCTTGAACACACCAATAGCCTTTGCCTGCCAAGGGTACTTGCGAACCAAGTGAAAACATGTAGAATTGCACAAAAATGTCAGCAGTCAACAGTGCACTGAACAATCGGTAGATGAACGGGAGATCCATATTCAGTGTGATGTGTGTGACCCTTAAAAGTATCCGGCAGTAGAGACTGGGTCCAGAGACTGGACCAACAGTAGCTCATTAAGAGCATGAATTGGCGTATAGCCTTGAATTGATTCCCAATGCCAGTGACATCTGGTGTATTAATCCCCTGGCTACACTGCAGTCTCCCTGTTTCTGTCAAGGTGGTGGAGCCTGCCAGCAAGCCTTCAACCAGAGCATCTCCAATAGAGAGAAAGATACGAAAGATTTGGGGGGGGGTGTCACACAGCACACATAGGAGAAAGGAATATAAACAATCCAAAACGTGAAATTAAATAACCTAGTGCAGTCTAGTGCTTTAAGTGAAACCTAGGCCTATGTTGAGCTAGCACCACTACAACTTACTGGCATTTTCAGTAGTTATCCAATTACAAATGGGACTTAATGTGCCACTCACCACACTAACATACTTAATCACTGTTGTTGCTAATTCTGCATTTGACATTCATTTCTGGTGACTTTTTACTACCACTGCACAACTGTCACTTATTTAGCAAGGCAACAGTGCATGACTTAGTGACTTCACATTACTGTTCAGCTATTGTCCCATGAATCACCCGCTAGCCTTGTACGCACGCAGGCACACACACACACACACGATTGTGGGGTTTTTCCCTCCCCTTTTTGCTGCCCTATATTAGTGTGCTGAGGCAGCAGAAGCTGCCATAGATGTGGATTTGGGCGAGAAGTGGAATTGCACAGTGGGACCTCTGGGCCCTTTGTGAGTGATTTGAGTTTGTACGCACTCTTGAACTAAAGGGTAACTACATACAACAACAAAAATCTAAATTACTTAGATTTTTCCCAGACCTCAAAAGTGGTTTAAGCATAGTTGTGAACAACAAAATTGGATGTTCTATTAAAAAGTGTGAATAAGAGCGAAAACATGAAACATTTTGACGAAAAAATGTCCATGCTGTGATATTGTTTTGGTTTACAGTAGTGACACTAAACCTGGTATCAGAGTAAACATTCTGTAGTTTGTAGAAGTAGCTTATATTGAATGTTGCCGGGGCCGTTAAAAACTGTAGGCCATTTCTATCCACACTAACTTCTGGCTCTACGAGACATGTGGGCTCAATTTGTATATACAAAATGTGTGGGCCTATAATATAACATATAGTTGTAACCGTATCAAACCTGAGATGGGCCTAACAGCAATATTCAGTCAGGTATTGCACAAACAGTCAAGTAAAATGGTCAATCTAGAATATTCCATGTAGTCTACAATTTATAATTGCATCCTCTGTTCATAATTCTGCTGGTACACACTGTTCCCAGATAATGATATGCATTATTGTATTATTGTACTGTATGTTTTTTCCATGTGTAACTCTGTGTTGGTGTTTGTGTCACACTGCTTTGCTTTATCTTGGCCAGGTCACAGTTGTAAATGAGAACTTGTTCTCAACTGGCCTACCTGGTTAAATAACGGTGAAATAAAAAATAAATAAAACATTTGGTGCATCGCCATTACTCATCATCGCTCATTATCAATTAGACACACAGAACACGCATGTTTGTTTTTTCACCCACGTCCCTTTTCGAAGCCAACTACCTGAGACGTATTGGTTGTCATGCCGGTGTCACAGGTCAAATGATGAGGATTAAATAGTTCCACTGAGAGGCATTTATTCGTGGTGCACAGTTACAGAAGAGAGATTAGGCCACTGAACTATGATGACCTCCGCAATAATTGTATCTTGCCAGCGGTTACCAATCCCATTAACCTTGTTCAGAGGCAGGTGGATTTCTTAAAGAACAAATAAAGCAAATTGACCTAATTGTGTCAACCTCTGTACATCAAAGACTCATAATGCAAAAGCTGGTTGCAATGACACTTGTTCCCCAAGAGTCAACGACACTGGCCCAGAAACAAAGCAAACACTAATGATTTTACACAGGAGAGAGAGCAGAGCATCCATGCTTTATTAGAGACTGTGGGAATCACTAGGAGAGAAACAAGACAATTAACAGGGCCCAGCTATGCGGAGAGTGCGCCATTTTAGAGAATTCTATAATTTGTCACTTATTCCTTACAAAATAAATACTGTTTGAGACAAGGTCACTGGGAAGGCTAATATTTTGACAAGATACATTCCATTCATTCTGTATTGCAAAGGAAAGTACTAATAATTTGATGGTGAGGCAATAATACATGGGCATAATGGGAATTCAGAACACAACATTGTTGGCAGGCAGGGATGTGCAGAATTGGGTGTATGGTGAAAAACCACTTACACAAGAGATTTACTTAACATTCTTGTAGTTATTTTGACATTCTGCTCACTGATAATGTAGGCCTACATGCATTAAATTCAACCACGGTGAGGATACTAGCTAGGCCTACAGGTTACACATATCCCATGGGTTCAGAGTGAGTCATTGCCCACACACATCCACTGATCGCCTTAGGCTAGTGTAATCTCCCAGAGGCAAAGGCAGAGATAGATCCTGGCCAGGTAGAGAGAGAGCTCCACAGAGCCCAGGGGATTATTACAAGCAGGGCTTTAAATTGCATTGACTGCTCCTCTACCACTGGCGTCTGCCCACAAAGGACCTTCACTGAGAGAAACCAGCAGTGACTGTAGGAAAGGTTAGTGGATGGTACATGGTGTTTCACTGTGCTTTGTTTGGGAGGCTTTGAATTAGCCTGGAACCAAACTGAAATGTTCAGTTTCATTGAAATCGGGAAGTGAAACGGAGCAATTCAGTTTGAATACTGCCTAGCTTTCCATACTTCCAGTGAGAGACAGCACCACAGATTACCTCAGGTTCTTATCACTGCTTTGGGTGCTTAATTAGATTAGAGTTGCTATACTTCAGCACTAGCCTAACGCATCTTTGAAGGACAAAGGGAATTTTTTATTCACAATTATACTGAACAAAAATGTAAAACGCAACAAGTTGGAGTTCATATGAGGAAATCAGTTAATTGAAACAAATTAATTGTGCCCTAATGTTTGGAATTCACATGACTGGGAATTTCCATATGCATCTGTTGGTCACAGATAACATAAACCTATTCTTTTTTTTAAATAAAAAATAAATATGGGTCTCATCACTGTATTTCTGTGCATTTAAATTCCCATCAATAAATTGTAATTGTGTTCGTTGTCCATAGCCTATGCCCCATACCATAACCCCACCATGGGGCACTCTGTTGACATCAGCAAACCGTTTGCCCACACAATGCCATACATGTGATCTGCGGTTTTGAGGCCGATTGTACTGCCAAATTCTCTTGAACAACGTTGGAGGTGACTTATGGTAGAGAAATTAACATTCAATTATCTGGCAACAGCTCTGTTGGACATTCCTGCAGTCAGCATGCCAATTGCACTCTCCCTCAAAACTTGAGAAATCTGTGGCATTGTGTTGTGTGACAAAACTGCACATTTTAGAGTGGTCTTTTATTGTCCCCAGCACAAGGTGCACATGTGTAATAATTATGCTGTTTTATCAGCTTCTTGATATGCCACACTTGTCAGGTGGATGGATTATCTTGGCAAAGGAGAAATGCTCACTAACAGGAATGTAAACATGTTTGTGCACCAAATTTGAGAGAAATAAGCTTTTTGGGTGTAAGAAGATTCTGGGAACTTTTATTTTAGTTCATGAAACATGGGACCAACACTTTACATGTTAAGTTTATATTTTTGTTCAGTATGTATCAGCAGATGAGAAGAATGTCCCCTGCGTCAAACTCAATGATGATTTGATTACTTTAAGATTCAGATTTGCTCAACATCTGGAAGTGTGCATCTTTTTAAACCATCATCTGAATATAGGCCTCCAGTTGACATAAAATGAGAGCTGTCCAGACTAGTCTATATGAAAAGTGTGGTAAAGGTACACAGAGGGAGGAGAGGCCTTACCTGTAGGCATTTTTGGATGCAGGTCGAGGGTCAAACTTGAAGAAGATGATACACATGGGGGTGTTAGTGGTTGGGGACGCTCTCTCACACTGGGAACAGTAACTTTCAATGCTTGGACATGTTGGCAAGGGCTAGAATAAATGATAGTCAAGTGAGTAAAGGAGAAGGGTGGTCTTGACCACCCTACACTATAGCATGGCCTAGGTTCAATTTACAAAGGAGACAAACCACATAAATCCTACAGGACTGTACAGGCAGCCACAGCTGTACCAAGCCCCTTACCTTATCCAAGTGGTAGCCTAATCCTGATTGAAATACCTATTCAATACAGGACAGCAATACTTGTTGACAAACCCTCGTGTGTCCTCACACCGTACTGTAGCCTGATAGAGAAGTGATTAGGTTAGGCCAAATGATTAGGAAAAAAAAATGTGAGCCATCAGCTGATTAATAAATGACATTACAAAAGAGGTCAGTACCTGGTGACCACATAACTAAAGTGTGCAGGCGTTTGTTCCAAACCAGCACTACAACAACACACCTGATTCAACTAATAAAATTGTATTTTTTATGAAGTGACATAGAGGAGCAGAGCAGACAGCTTGTTGGTGAGTTCTCCTTTCTAGTGTCTAGCCCCCTTTAACAGCTACCAGCAAACAACATTCGTTACAATTATTAGAGATCTAACGTTAGTTAGCTCGCTATAGCAATGGTGAACAAAAATAAGATTTATGATAACCAGGACAACAAAATGCATATTATAGCCAGCTAGTTAGCTTTATAGTCAGCAACTTTGAACTAGCATAGATTGCAGTTACTTAACAAACTATCACGTTAGGTAGCTAGATGCAGCAGTCTTGCGCTAGCTAGCTAACCTTAGCTAGATGTCACACGAACAACGACAAAACAGGCAAGTGACAACACTTTGCTACCGGTCTGTTTTGTGACACATTACAAAATAAGTAAGAATATTTTATCATTCATCTGCCTGGCTACCTAGGTAGCGTTGCATTGGGAAAAGTACTCACTATTCCACTTGCTGCTTATGATCTATTCATTCGGTTGACTAACATTACAACAAAACAAACCCTTCGTCGTGGTGTGTGCATTTGATTTATCCTGCGGGCAGGCTAGACCGTGACTTTCTGGTCAATTTCATTACACGAATGTGAACTGCGCTCACCCCGTTGATGGTTCCAGAATATCCCAGGCGTAAATCGCGTGCACCCTAACAAAACAGACGTTACCGTCTAGCAACATACACTATGATTGGCCGATACAAACGCTGAGTGAAGGTTATGGATATTTTTCAGATTTCTCCTTTCACTATTAGCTACGTTTGACAGTTTATGTAAATGTAATCATTCAAGTTAGTTGATAGAGCATTTAAATTAGTTGCTCTATGTATGTTTTGGTAATGCAAGCGTGACTGGTTAGGAAAGACAGTTTTGGTCAGTGTTTCCTGTGGTACCAAAATTAGTGCGAAACATGTAAAAGGTATAAAACCGCCCCTTCTTAAACCCTATCAGCTTTTGAGAGCGTTGTCTGAAAGATGATGGCTGATCTGTGCTGCTTTGGGGACAAGCGGTTTGAGAATACATGTTTGAGGCATGGTTGATGATCCAATGTGTTTGGAGAGCCTTTAGGGAACCAAGCAGTTCATTGAAACTTGTGATGGGAAGCCAAGGCTTTCTTACGCGTTTGGGGCGTTCACCAAATTGTGTCGAAAAACGGTTAAATTTGTTGGAGCTTTTAACAATGCACATTAGTGACATCTGCTGGTCAGCAATGAAAAGCAGAATTGATGTTATGATACAGTATGCTTTTTTCCATAATATTCAATAAATCTTCTTAGATTTTCTGCACAAACTGTTAAACTGTCTTAGGATGACACATTTACAAGTCAGTCAATCAAATTTCTGCCCTGCTCGAGCTGCCCCCAACTAAGTGCTATTATTGTGAAGTGGAAAAGTCAAGGAGCAGCAACGACTCAGCTACGAAGTGGTAGTCCACAGAAGTTCACAGAGCGGTACTGCCAAGTGGTTGAAGCATGTAGCGTGTATTTTTGTTGTTGTCTGTACACGTTTGCGACACTCACCGAGTTCCAAACTGCCTCTGGAAGCAACGTCAGCACAAGAACTGTTCATCGGGAGCTTCACAAAATGGATTTCCGTGGCCGCACAACTGCACACAAGCCTAAGATCACCATAAGCAATTCCAAGCGTCAGCTGGGGTATTGTAAAACTCGCCACCATTGGACCCCTGTTTTTCATGGTTCGGGCTAGGCCCCTTAATTCCAGTGAAGGGACCTCTTAATGCTACAGCATACAATGACATTCTAGATGATTCTGTGCTTCTAACTTTGTTGCAACAGTTTGGGAAAGGCCCTTTCCTGTTTCAGCATGACAATGCACCTGTGCATAAAGTGAGGTCCATACAGAAATGGTTTGTCAAGATTGTTGTGGACGAACTTGAATGGTCTGCACAGAGCCCTGACCTCAACCCCATCAAACACATTTGGGATGAATTGGAACGCCAACTGTGAGCCAGGCCTAATCGCCCAACATCCGTGCCTGACCTCACTAATGCTCTTGTGGCTGTATGGAAGCAAGTCCCTGCAGCAATGTTCCAACATCTAGTGGAAAGCCTTCCCAGAAGAGTGGAGGCTGTTATAGCAGCAAAGGGGGGACCAACTATCCCTATTAATGCCCATGATTTTTGGAATGAGATGTTCAACAAGCAGATGTCCACATACATTTGGTCACATAGTGTATTTGAGAGTGTACTTTTATTGACCCCAGCACGAGGTGCACCTGTGTAATGACTGTGCTGTTTAATTAGCTTCTTGATATCAGGTGGCTGGATTTCCTTGGCAAATGACAAATGCTCACCAACAGGGACGTAAAAAATATGAGAAGCCTATTGAAAATGTGTTTTATTTCAGCTCATGAAACATGGGACCAATACTTCACATGTTGCGTTTATATTTAAGGATAACATTAGAAATTATATATTCGATCATGTGTAGGTGAGTTAATTTGTTTCAAAGGAGATTGCAAATTGTACGTCGTATGCAAAGATTGACAGCTTTTAATCCAATCAAGTAAGAGATATTCTGTTTCTGCTTTAATTGAAAGTAGGTTCACCCAATCAAAAACAATATTTACTAGAACGCTCGGCGATAGGGGTGGGTCTCTGACAGTTTTGTTGCACTAGCGCTGTTTGTGTACAAGAGGAGTTTGAAACAGTCAGTTGGGGCCACAGATTTGGGTTAGTGACAGGCTTTTTATTTATTTTTTACAACAATTTGCTGTCAATGTGTATTTCACGCTATTGAAGAATTTGCGACCTCACGGTGATTTTTTTTTTTTTTTTTTTTTAGATGGGACAGACTTAGACTATAAATAGCCTAGTTAAAAATAACTTTATTTGATTTTACATTGAATGAATCATGGACTTTTAAAAGTAAGGAATAATTTCAACACAGGTTCCATTTGATTTGTCCTCTCTTAACCCTCCATATAATTGAGCAAATAAAACATTGGCTACGCCAATCACGGACTACACTGCTATTCTCCGGCACTGTACGAGAATAACAAGTAGCGCTGTCGTTTGCAACAACATTGAAAAGAGGAGAAATCATTATTCGGGTTTGGTCACGTTTTTGAAGTGCAATTCATAAACTAAGAAGAATAGGCTAGGAGTGGGAGGTGATTTATTTAACCAGCGCAAGGAACCATCTGGTGATTGCATCGCCAAGTTTACACTCCTGCGTGCGCGTACGTACCATCCCTAAACTCCAGTGGAAGGGAGGAGTAGAAGGTAAGACATGTTCTATAATGTTCCTGGTTATATATAAAACGTCGAAATTTGATTCAAGATGATCGTTTTCATTTTAGCATCCGAACAAACATAATCTATTATTCCTACGTAGTCGTACACGATACAATGCTTTGCGATTGTCATGGAGATTGAAGGATGTGTGAGCCAGTGGGGGACTGCTGTGGGGATTTTACGCGGAGTTGTTGTTCATTTATGGAACTCAATTATAGACTGGTAAAAATAATATTTGAATTTAACGAAATTGCATTCGATGAAATAATCATTCCAGCCTATTATCAATTGTAGATTGCGTATCTCATGCCATGGTATGCTTAACGACATATAACAATTGCAATAGAGTCGCCACAGAGATTGTAGAATATGATTGGATTGTTTTTTTCCTCTTACATTATAGTTCTGTTTCATAATATGAAAATTCCAAACCCATGTCGTGTGTTTGCTGAATATATACAACAATGAATATGTCGTGCACTGCCTCCTGATTCTGCAGATCTAAGAGCACACAAATGGTCATCGATTGTGTCAAAGGGAACTGTCTCTGTCTGCACGGGGCACCTACAATAGGCTACCTACCTGCAGCATCTTTGCAATACTTCAAAAATAATTAATTATTATCTTTAAATGTAAACCCCAGGCAATGCAGAATACAGTTAAATATTCTGTATAGTAACAAATGTGGTGAATACATTAGAATGTTTTTTTCCAAGATGTAAAAAATGACTGTAAAGATGTTCTTTTTGACAGGTCACGCCACAGCAATCATTTCCCTCTTTGTTTTTCCCTGATGCTGAGTGAATGACATGGTTATGTCTAGATGTGCTATAGCTTTTGTTTTGCCTTCCGGATTCTCACCTTGTAATATAACCAGTTTGGAAAAGGGGGCATTTGCGAGTTTCTGCTGGAATTATTTGGATGACTGGTACCTTCCGTTTTATGTGGTTTTCCTCTTGAAGCCTGAACACCCTTTATGTGTTGGGGCGGCAGGTAGGTTAGAACGTTGGGCCAGTAACCGAAAGGTTGTTGGCTCGAATCCCTTAGCTGACAAGGTAAAACTCTGTCGTTCTACCCCTGAACAAGGCAGTTAACCCACTTGCTGTCTTTGTAAAAAAAATAATTTGTTCTTAACTAATTTAGCCTAGTTAAATAAAATACAAATTATGTTCCTACTCTGGTAGGCCCAATATAATGAAATTCGTACGTATTAGGGTAGGGTCATTTTGACGTGTTAAATTTAGTTGACGTGACGGCTGTGAGCAGGTTGACGTTTGTTAGGTTAAAAATAAGATTGAATGACTTTGTGACTGCCAGGTAGTGACCACTCTGCAGAGCTGAGTCATCCCAATAAATGCCAACCTGCGAAAATAGATTTGGTTGGATGGGATTGACATGTATGAATGAATATAAATAGCTGTTGCAGTCAGTCACAATGTTATGCGCTGGAGATCTGCTGCCACAGCGTCTGTCTAGTTGGCAGTTTTTATTCTACGTTAAAATGTAGGAAATCCTCATTTAGATTGATATATGTGCAATAGTACTACTCCGACTGTATGGAAGTAACTTATTTTCTGTTTGTATTTGTCTGTCGCAAGTTCATCACATTGAAAGTACAATGCTTGACTTGGACTGAAGTAGGTGGCGTTACTCATTTTCTGTGCTGGTACTGTTTTATATTTAGGTGCAGGAGCTTCACAATACTTTTGAGCTAATATTCTATAAAAGGTGCAGTAGAACATTTTAAGGTGCGGGTACTCTAAATCAAGCACCTAAAGTACAGGAATCATATGCAACCAACCATGGATGTTATTGGTTCAAGTGTTTTCCTTTTTGAGTGCCGCCTATTTATTTTATAGATAAGCATGTGCTACACTAATCATTTATCTGAAAGGCCACTGTGGCCCTCAGGCCCCATCAGCTAATTGATGAAGGTGTTTGTTTGCCATACTTCTAGATTTGAGTGACAATATTATGGAGTGATTTCAGTGCCAACAGAGATTTTAATTCCATAATTTTGAATTTGAAAATGAGGTGAGAACCTGTTTTTGCTTTGTATAGATTGACGAGGAAGCCAAATCATTTGATCCATTTTAGAATCAGTCTGTAAAGGAACACAATTTGGGAAAAGTCAAGGGGTCTTAATAAAAGTTTGGACACATACTCATTCCAGGGTTTTTCTTAATTTTATACTATTTTCTACATTGTAGAATAGTGACGATATCAAAACTATGAAATAACACATGTAGTAATCAAAATATCTTATTTGAGATTTTTCAAAGTAGCCACCCTCTGCCTTAATGACAGCTTTGCACACTCTTGGCATTCTCTCAACCAGCTTCATGAGGCAGCCACCTGGAATGCATTTCAATTAACAGGTGTGCCATGTTAATTTGTGGAATTTCTTTCCTTAATATTTTCAGCCAGTCAGTTGTGTTGTGACAAGGTATGGGTGGTATACAGAAGATGGTCTTAGCTTTCAGGAATGGGGTAATATCTTATAGCCAAAATGGTACAAACGCTAGTGCCAAATTCATAGGAAGAAAATAAATTCAACAACTCACATTGGCTTCAAAAAATGCCAGAAGCTTTGTTTTACCACAGAGAGCATCTGTTCTCCTCAACCTTTACCTTTCCTGGCTGGCAAAGTACCAGGATGTTGTCTCTGGTTTTGGAACTGAATTTGTTAAGTCAATCTGAATGCATCTGAGAAGTTTTAATATATTAAACTTTGATAAGCTTGACATTATAGTTTGTAAACTTGATACACAGACCAATGTAATATCTACCATATTGAAACCCAATATAGAATTTGAATATTCAATTACATTTAAATTGCATTTTAAAACAGAATATTCATTCAATTCAGTTTCAAATCATGAAATACAAGTTTAATGTATGCATTCAATTATTCAATTTGTGCATAACAAATAAAAAAATATTACATTCAAATTCAATATCCTAATACAAATTCTAAATTATGGAAGTCAAATACAATTTATGTTGGCACTGAAAATGCTCCATATGATATCCTAGGGCCTTGGCCACAATGGTTCCTAAGTCTGCTAGATCTGACAACACAATACCTAGGCCCTGTCCAGGAATCTGTCAGTATTCAGCTGAGTAGAAAACACGGAACTGACTGCTGCCATTTTCGACCCAATGATTTTTCATCCCACATATCAATCAATCAAATGTATTTATAAAGCCCTTCTTACATCAGGTGATGTCACAAAGTACTGTACAGAAACCCAGTCTAAACCCCCAAACAGCAAGCATTGCAGGTGTAGAAGCACAGTGGCTAGGAAGAACTCCCTAGAAATGCTGGAACCTAGGAAGAAACCTAGAGCGGAACAAGGCTATGAGGCTACATAGATCTACCCTAGGACAATTATATTTCACTTTGACATGGTGAATATGTACTCCAATATTGCAGCCGTCCATTGTAACTTCCCTGACTCCCTGAATATAGCTTCTTTGGATTTCTTTAGGCTTTATGCTATTCAGTGGGAACAAACATTTGACTTCGAGTCTTTTGGTGTTTTATTTATTGTCATCACTGCATTGTTGGGAAAGATTTCTCAAGTAAGAATTTTACTGTACTTTTTTACACCTATTGTATCCTGTGCACATGGCGAATAAACTTTTGAAACTAGCATTATTATTGTAGAGTTGTTATTATACACTATATGGAAGCTAGGTTACAGTACAGCAGTGGATGTTGAGTGGGAAATGAGTTCTGAGCACAGCAGTGTTCAGTATTATGCATGTTAGACTAGATAATGCAACCAGCATGACGGAGACCATGGCCGACAACAGACAGACACGTAATCGTTCATCGGTGTAGTTTTAATGGAACGTGTCAAGTTAGATGTGGATAGGAATGAACATAATATATAAGAAATAGTTTAGAGAAAAATAACTATGTTGCAGATGCATTTCACTTGACACAATTGATTGGTTGGAACTACAGCTTCAGTTTTTGGACTTGCATCAAGATTATTGACCTGTAAGCAGCCGGTTAAAAATTGCTCAAATGTATAGGATTTTCCAAAATCAAAGTATCACTTGTCTGTGAAATTTACACAGAAACTTCTATTGTGTTCACATGCTTTCTTTGTCTCCTCTAGACAGTCTACAGACTTGGCCTTGACCATTCATTCTAGTTTATTTCATCTTCTAGAACAATGAACTGTGGAATGTTAATCAGTCAGGACCTGATTTCACATGTTAATTAAGTGTATGAAGAATGTCAGGCTTTCTCTTTCCTTCAATTGAGGTTGTAGAATTGATTAGAGTGGACTAACAGAGAGACTGAATCATAAGTGCCAACTCCAACCAGTATGTGCTCTTTGAAAAAGAGATTGGTTCAAATTAGTGGATTATGATTTGTTTTATGCAAGATTTGTGTTCAATTTATGTGGTCTCAATTTATTTAGCCTAAGTTGTACTTGAACAGCGTTATATTCTATGATTGTGGATGCTGTGGTGAAAAGCTTATATGAATCCTACTCTGACATGTATGTGTGTTCAAGTATGCAGCAAATGTAGACTAGTCGCATTAACGCTGCATCATCATTTTGTATGCTTCTGTGGTTATTGCTTAATGTTAAGTGCAGTATTGTAATACATGTCATGCCAAACAGAGACTATGTTTGAGAGGATTCATTGTGGATATTTTTATTAGCTATTAGAATCAGTGAAATGGAAACAATTTGTGCAGTACAATGGAATAACTCCTGCAACAAGGCTAGTGAGTATGTTTTCGCACTTGATGTTATAAGGGGACTGCCCCTCAAGACATTAATCCGTAAAACATTATTAGAAGAAACGTCACCTAATGCTATGACAGTGGGAGAACAAGTCTAATCTAGCAGCTCATCTACTCTGATGATAATATTGCACAGATCAGTCAAGCTGATACCTTCCAGAGAAATCATGTTGACATTAAATTCCCTCAACTTGCATGAACATTTTCATCAATAAATAAACTAACATCACACTTGGCTGTCTCAGTAGTTTGATGGATTGATCATAGTATCTTATTGGGAGATTAAACTGTATTATTCGGTGCACTCAGTACTGTGGGCTACACTGACTTCCTGTGTAGTGAGAGATGCAGGCCAGGTCAAGAGTGAATGACTCTTTATGGTTCTGGCTGACACCTGCTGGGCTGGGGGACAGAGCTGTGTTTCTTCCCTCTGTGCTGCTTGCTTTGCTCCTTCAATCCACCGCTGGCCATCGCCTCTCCTCTCCCTCCTGCCAAGGGAAATAACTCTCTAGGTCTTTGTCTGTCTGGCCAGCCCCAACACAGTCCCAGGAATTAAGACAATTAAGAAGACTATGTATTTTGAAAGATGAGATGTTTGTATTTTTCTTTATCTGGTCAGTTAAGAACAAATTCTTATTTACTATGCCGGCCTACACCGGCCAATTGTGCGCTATGGGACTCCCAATCACAGCTGGTTGTGATACAGCCTGGATTCAAACCAGAGTGTCTGTAGTGACACCTCTAGCACTGAGATGCAGTGCCTTAGACCGCTGAGCCACTTGGGAGTCCGAATGACAAATTTTGAGGACAATAATAAATACCGCTGTGATGTAATACAAGAAAGCCAAACACCTGTGAGTCCAAATATGCACTTCATATTTCCATATCATAAAACTCATGTCCTATACAGTGTCATTGTTTATGATCACTATGTTTGATATACAGTTGTACAATGACATGGCGTTATACCCTGGTTTGTCTTGGACAGAATGAGCATATGTTTGTTGTATTATGAAGGAGATGTGCCGCATTGCCTTGTGAAAGCCTAACACTGTAAGATTGTATTTTATAACTTAGCTAGTCATGTTAGCAATAGAACAGCCTTTGAAATTACACCCATCTGACCCAGATTGCAATTTTATAATTGACCGTATTTGAATTTCTTAAACGACAACAGTTATTGTGTAAAGGCCGGGATTTAGGGTTGTGTTCCAAACAAAACAACTACAAGTGTGCTTGCTCTAGTTCCTCAACGCCACAGCTAGGAGATCTAAGAAAGCACCTTATAGTTTAAGACTTATGAGTCATAAAATTACATTGACAATTACTTAGGAACTGTGTACACTTTGGAGAGGTGTGTGTGGCCACTTGGAAACACCAGTTACACCTAGCACTCAAACCTTTGTCATGTTTTTGTCTTCTGCTGAACCTACCCTAAATTGTCACTGAATGTATCTAGAGTATTTTCAGATTTTGTTGTCAACAAATGCAGCGAAAAGTGCATTTTACATTCATTGTACATCAAATCAACAGCATAATGTTTGGATTCAGTCTTTTCAGGGGAACTGTTGTCCTCACCTTTTAGTCTAATAATTTTCCCATAATCTCTAAACTGTTCCCTTTTAATTGCTACCATCGTTATGCTTTTCATATTTCATCTGTAAGAAACATGTCAATTTAGCCCTATCCATTTTGACCATTTCCCATGAGTGTGAGGGGTTAAGGTTTAATGAATTGTTAGCTGTCTGGGGTTAAATAGCAGCATACCACCCTGCATCCCACTGCTGGCTTGCTTCTGAAGCTATGAAGCTAAGCAATGTTGGTCCTGGTCAGTTCCTTGTTGGGAGACCAGATGCTGCTGGAAGTGGTGTTGGAGGGCCAGTAGGAGGTACCCTTTCCTCTGGTCTAAAAAAAATCTAAATTCTCCAGGCAGTGATTGTGTAGGGTGCTGTCTTTTGAATGGGATGTTAAACGGGTGTCCTTGACTCTATGTGGTCAGCAATGATCCCATTTTCAGCCTCATATTTGGGAAAACCGATGCTGTTTGTGAAAAATGTCATTTTGTATTTTATTTGACAAATTCCCTCTAGTTAATAAAAACAAAGAGAATAAACATCAATATGTCTAGTATTGGGATTTTAGAGGGAAACTAACAAAAAGTAACGTCAGTCTAAAGCAGCCTTGTTAATTTGATCTGGTGTTATTCTTGTATTTCCGTATCCTTGTGATGTTGATGGCATGTCCTCAAAAGCTTTCAATCATGTCTTTGCAGTCAGACCCAAGATTACCTCTGGGCCAGAAATTGGTTTTAAACAAGATTTCACAACATAATTTTCCTCTGTGCAGGGACCTGGGTGGTAATGCGTTATCAGAATTCCAGTGGGCCTATTACACTGTGACATGTTGACTGGCTGTTAATCCACCTCCCTTGTCCTCCCTTCTCCACCCTACCCCACAGTGCAACCCATGGACACCGCATAAACATAGAGCAATTGTACCGAAATCCCTCTGTGCAACAAGAGAATGTCAATTCCCTGGCTGATCCCCAACCCCTCCCCAATCTGAGGATGAAAATGTCTCTCACCAGGAAAGATCAGCAGTGTTATGTAGTGGAGCCAGTCACTGTGCCTTCCCACCTCTACCTGGGGACTTAGGCTAAGATGAACTCTGCAGCTGTCAACTTCAGGCAGTGGCCTGGATTGATATTAAACACATCCCCTATGACCTGCTAGTCAGTGGATTGAAATTGCAGCAGCACACCTTTAGCACAGTCAACCTCTCTGTGCCCATGGTTGTATTCATTAGGGCTCAGTGTTGCAACATACAATTAAAATGGATGTAGTCCCTCCATGTTTTATTACATTTTCTTCCATTTGGTGCTTGATGATTTTGACACAGGAAAGGGAAGTGTTTCCTGTTGTGTTTATGTTGCCGCCTGACCTGAGACAATGACCAAACCGCTAGAGGTTCCTCTCCTCCTGGCCCCTGCTGTATGGAGGATTAACCCTGCTGGGACCTGTCCTGCCTTGATTATGTTCAGGGATAAGAGCTGCTTAATTTGAATCCCTACCGTGCCATCCTGGGTTGCTAAACAGTGGAGCGGTGTGTGTCTGTATGTCAGCCCAGACACCACACTACATCACAGATGAATTAGGAATGACTCTGTTCTCCTCCCCAGTCCCAACCTGCATGAGATCAGGGAGGTTGCCATGGACAGGTAAAGAGCTAACAAGACTGCCACAACAGTGCCATACAGGGAACCATAGCATTGATGTTGATTTAAATATGAAATAGCAAATGTACCTTTTGTGAAGTAATGAATATAGCAGCTATCCATTAGATTGCATTTTTGTTTATTTTATTGATGATTTGGCTGTGGCCTTCCTTGCTTTTATGCTTGCATCTCCTATTTGGCAGTTTCACTGGGGATTGAAAGTGTGAAATTAGGTAGGGAAATCATTAAATGGTTCAAGGAGAAAATAACCTTTTAATTTGTTTGTTTGGGTGACATCATAAAGAAGTATAAATGAGAGGGGGCCTTCAGAAGTCTGTTTAAATGCTCTGCCATCTACATCTGCTCTGTGCATGTAGAAAGAGGGGCTGTGGGAAAGGTCTGTCCTAATGAACCCTACTTTTCTGAGAGTGCTGGCCTGCTGGCCCTGGCCTCTGGAGAGTAGGACCTTGATCTCTACTTTACCCTGAAGGACATCAACTAGTGAAGACACTAAGAGATGCTTCCAAAATAAAATGGGAAAACCGCTGAGCCAAGCTGATCAAACTGGTCAAGCTGGACTACTGTAAGTGGTCTTGCTGGTCTAGATAGTCTAGCTCTTAGTTTTTTTTTGTCATATTTTTGACTTGTCAGCCCCTTCATCTGAAGCCTATACCTCTCGGATTTCCTTTATTCCACTTTTCTAATCATTCTATGATGGCTTTTCTCACACAATGGACTGATGCTATTACCAGGAGAGAAATTCGTTTTGAAAGGGGCTTTTCATTAGCATACACAGGAAGGAAGCTCATGACTATATTGTGGAGCGAGCGCCTCTCTCTCTCTGTCTCTGTCTTTCTCAATCACAGGGGCTGCACTGCCAGAATGACTGGGGATTAGTGGGAGCTTAGAAGACTGTTTTGAATTTCAGAAACCTAGCACTCCAAAAATGAGTTGGAGAACAATGAGGTTCAGAGACCAAGAACCTGTAAACTCCATCCTCCATTGTGCAGAAATAAGATGACACCTTTGTTATTTTGGGCAAATGGAAGATGTTCACCCCATGTTTATCCCCTGAAACCTGTAAAATGGCTATTTGAAGAAGAGACACACAGTGATTCAGTTTAGCTCCTCATGGTCAGAAATGGTAGCATATTGTGAAAATCATTCATCATAGTGTGGTTTCCAATAATTCATATAGAAATTCAGCTTATAGATCTGCAACAGTTCCGAATGGGGGATAGCGAGAGAGATCCAGTGTATGGAACTATAGATGATGTGGAGCAGTGACTGGTGTCATAGTAACTCCTACACATGTACTGCTGCTGCGTGTGAATGTGTCCCAAATGGCACCATATTCCCCTTTTATAGTGCACTACTTTTAACCAGTGCCCATAGTGGAATAGTGCACTATATAAGGAATAGGGTGTCATTAGGGACGCAAGATGTGTGTCCGTGTCCTCAGTACCTCTGCTCTGCTCTTCTGTGTCCGTTCAGGAAAGTGACAGCTGATTAATGTGGCAGTCAGGCAGCATCTCCTCATAAAGGAGCCATAGCATAAAGGCAGGAAGAAAAAAATCTTCCTCTACTTAAGTGCTGGCAGGAAATATAAAGAGATACTGTCAGGACATGAATGTGGCAGAACAGAGGAGATGCCAGCAGAGGCAACAATCAGGGCTTTATGTGTGGGAGGGAGGGTTTGGTAGAGGGTACTAAGGAGGCTCGTATTGGGGAGGGTTTCGATCAAGTGTTGGACTGCGGGGCCTCGACCAGCTGTGACTGAATGATGGTGAGCGCAAGCTGCCTTTGCTGTCTGGACTGCCTGTATAACGGAGTTAAGAACGTACCATAAGTTCACTCCACAGCTAGCTTGAAATGTCCCTGATGGAGCTAGCTCAAACGGTTGGTACATTGTCATGGGTGACAGTCACGTGTTTTAGAAAAACACAGGTCCTGGGTTTGAGCCTCTGTGTGTGCCGAATCAGGAGGAAGCGGTACTCACTACGCAAGCAGCGTGACCCCCGTTACACCTGCTGTGGAATAATTCTCCAGGAGAAAGGGGAGAAATTACCGGAGAATGGCACATTATGTTGTCCAGTGTAAAAAGAATGGTGGTTTTCATTTGTCTGTGGCTAGATATTAGACACTGTTAGGTTATTCAAATCAAATTTGATTTGTCACATGCGCCGAATACAACAGGTACCTTACAGTGAAATGCTTACCAGCCCTTAACCAACAATGCAGTTTTAAGAAAAATAAGTAATAAGTAAAAAAAAAATAATAATAATAATTAAAGAGCAGCAGTAAAATAACAGTAGCAAGGCTATATACAGGGGCTACTGGTACAGAGTCAATGTGCGGGAACACTGGTTAGTCAAGGTAATTGAGATATGTACATGTGGTCTGGGTAGTCATTGGATTAGATGTTCAGGAGTCTTACGGCTTGGTGGTAGGTGGTAGAAGCTGTTTAGAAGCCTCTTGGACTTGGTGCTCCGGTACCGCTTGCCGTGCGGTAGCAGAGAGAACAGTCTGCAAGGGTGGCTGAAGTATTCAACAATTTTTAGTGCCTTCCTCTGACACCGTCTGGTATGGTAGTCCTGGATGGCAGGAAGCTTGGCCCCAGGGATGTACTGGGCCGTATGCCCAACCTTTTGAGGTACTTAGGACCCATGCTAAATCTTTTCAGTCTCCTGAGGGGGAATAGGCTTTGTCATGCCTTCTTCACGACTGTCTTGGGGTGTTTGGACCATGTTAGGTTGTTGCTCCACTACAGCTCCATCGATAAGAGTGGGTGTGTGCTAGGTCCTCCTTTTCCTGTAGTCCACAATCATCTCCTTTGTCTTGATCATGTTGAGGGAGAGGTTGTTGTCCTGGCACCACACAGCCAAGTCTCTGACCTCCTGCTTATATGCATAGAAGTAATTTAGCTCGTCTGGTAGGCTCGTGTCACTGGGCAGCTCGCGGCTGTGCTACCCTTTTGTAGTCTGTAATTGTTATTGGGGATATGTCCTCTCTTTCAATGGATTTGCTCTTCATTTGTCTCCTTGTCTCCCTTCTCTCTTTCTTCTCTTTCATTCTCTCTATTACAATATATTTTTGACAGCACCTCTCCTCTTTCTAAATATCAAATTTAACTGTATTATAGAGAACAATATGAATATGGGGCGGCAGCGTAGACCAGTGGTTAGAGCGTTGGACTAGTAACCGCAAGGTTGTGAGTTCAAACCCCCCAGCTGACAAGGTACAAATCTGTCGTTCTGCCCCTGAACAGGCAGTTAACCCACTGTTCCCAGGACGTCATTGAAAATAAGAATTTGTTCTTAACTGACTTGCCTGGTTAAATAAAGGTAATAAAAAAATGTACAGTATATGAATAGTGTGTAATAAGTATTTTTTTTGTTTTATGGTGTCTTGATAATGACTCTTTTTATGTAATGTCTTATGTTGTTTTCTAGAACTGTTCTGTACTCTGTCAATTATTTTATTGTTTGTGTGGACACCAGAATGAGTTGCTGCTGCATGTGCAACAGCTAACGGGGATCCTAATGGACTAAACTGAATTCAATTTTTTTTTTGTCTCTTGCTTTTTTTTGTTAAGTTACTGTTGTATGTGTTTTGGCGTCTGGCACTCCACTGGGATTCTGTTTTTTTCTCCATGCCTCCCTATGCTATGGTTGTGATGAACTGGATTGTGGTTACTACAGAGCTATGCAGCATAGAGGGCAGTGCTGCAGTGTCTGAGCGTCTTTGCCTCAACCATGAAACCGGATATGCTGCACACACACACACACACACCCTGTATAAAAGTAGACCAGCTAAATTAGGCTGTTGGACAATTGGAGCTTAGTCAGCACTGGAATTTACATGTATTAATTAGCCTAAATTGAATGGATGATCATTCTGAAACTGAAAACTGCGACATAAGCCTTTTTTTTGGGGCCCTACTTTTTCTCAAATTGAATTAAGGCAGTACAATTCAATGCTCACCTCTCACAATTGTTGTGACCTGGCCTCATATCTTTTTCAATTAGTTCGCCTTTTGAGGGACTATCTGATATCTTTATCAAACATACAATACCCCTTACTGCTCTTTACTGTTTCCAGAATCCACACTGTAAATGAATAGGGATTCGCAGGCAGGCTTTAGCAAGGCTTGTTTTTACATGCTCCCAATTCTGCTGAGGGCAGCGGTTGGGTCAGCAGTAGCACTGCCTCTGGTCTTCAGTGATCAAACTAGAGGCAGGCAGGCCCATGTCAGCAGAGCTGCCTGCAACAACAGTAGAGCTACAGACTAGAGCAGCCCTGTAACCATGGGACCCCAGCTAGCTACATCGTTCTGTAGCAGTGTGCATATATCTATCTGCCACATTCCATTCCTCCACTCCTCTATGTAAATGAGCCATTCCAGTCTCACAGATTAAGCTGTTCTCTCCCCAAAGAAAGCGAGAGCCTCCCCAGTTTTAATCAGAACTGATTGTGGTGCAAGCCTGAGTGGGGAAGGAGGCTTTGGTTTGGGGGGGTAGGGGGAGGAGGGGAGGGGTGTAGCCATGAAAACCCCCCCTATGCTCAGTGTAAGCCAGCCGCGCAAACCCAGCAGGACCCCTCTGCCACTGCGGGCCCTGGGGAGGGGAGGGGGAGAGAGAGAGAGAGAGAGAGAGTGAGAAGGGGAAAGACAGACAGGCATGCAGCGCTGGTGTCATAGTGGCTAGGATTGATTTCATCATTCAGAGCATGTGAGTGGGGGGTGGCTCTCCTGGGAAAGGGGCTTCACTTGATGAGGGAAGAGGCGGGGTGGCAGTAACATCCAAGACCTTCTTGGTGCATCTCTGCTCCGGTACACAGTAACAGCCATGGAATTTGACCATGACAGATATGTACTATATGGTATTGACATGATCTGTTCATTCATATGGAGTTCACACAGAGTGCTAGTCTGAGGACATTTAGTCGTTTTTGTGTAGCATTAGTTTTCCCAGACAGACGTTGTTGTTTAATAGCATCATCTGCTTGCTAATTCTCCTTTACCACCATGGCCATGGTCCCATTTCACTCACTGAGTCACCAACAAACAGATGGTGTCACAACAAATGGAGTATAATACGCTGAATAAATCGAGAAGGAATGTTGTGCCGCTGCCTCAGAGTAGGAATGTGCAAACGCACATTCACACAAAATCACCAAATGTCCTCAAAGAAATAGTTTAGCTGAAAGGGATTAAATGGTAAGTGACAGATCCCTCAGTTCGTAGCAGCATAGCCCATTAAATCTTCCCCCTCTTCTTTTCTCTCTCCCTTTTCTGGGTGTCAGCCAGCCTCAGAGCTTTTACCATTGTGACCCATGACATTCTGCTGAATAATGTAATGGGGTTCTTTTAAAGGATGGTGTGGGGGAGGGGGGGGCAGTGGAGGATCTGCATTTTCACATGCCCTGGCTCTCAGCATTTCCTCCTCCCACAGAGAACAGCAGCACACCCTGGTCTCTCAACTAGCCATGGAATGTCTGACTGGGCTGGCCCCACCGTGGCATCCAGACCGTGGCATCCAGACCAAGCCTGTCTGTGGGAGGAGTGCCAGTCTGTTTGTGCTATTATGCCAACTCCTTGTCACTCATTGTCCTGTTATATTTGGTTTAATACTGACAGCACTGGAGATGAACCTGAAAGCACAAACATATCTGAGACCAGATCCAGGTCCTCTATATCGATAAAGGGCTGAGCTGCACATCACCTTATTAGGCAACAAATTAATTTAAAAAGACTGAAACCGATGAGAAATACTTATTTTCATTTTCCATTTCAAAATGAGCTGTGCTCTCTACTGAACACAACTCTGCTTGACTTTTTTTTTCTTTCAGCGATGAATAGGTAGTTTAGGTAGAATAGGTAGTAACAATTGGTAGTTACAGTCTTGTCTCATCGCTGCAACTCCTGTATGGACTTGGGAGAGGTGAAGGCTGAGAGCTGTTCGTCCTCCGAAACACAACCCAGCCAAACTTCACTGCTTCTTGACACAGTGCAAACTTAGCCCAGAAGCCAGCTGCACCAATGTGTTGGAGGAAACACTGTAACACCTGGCAACCATATCAGCGTGCACTGTGCCCGGGCGCCACAGGAGTTGCTAGTGTGCGATGGAACAAGGACATCCCTGCAGGCCAAACCCTCCCCTAACCTGGACGACACCGTGCGACACTAACCTGTGCGCCACCCCATGGGTCTCCCGGTCGCAGCCAGGTGCGACAGAGCCTGGACTTGAACCAGAACCTCTAGTGGCACAGCTAGCACTGTGATGCAGTGCCTTAGACCACTGCGCCACTCGGGCGGCCCCTCTTCTTCTTTATCTCAGACCTGATGAACAGAACACTACACACTACCCTCAGTACACCAGGAGCATCTACTATTCAAGGGCATTGGATGCGAAGGCAGTTGTCTCTGTTTTATAGCGTGGTGTATTTGTTTGATAGGACTTTTTAATTGCTTTTCATGTTGGCAAGCGAACTGAGATGTGATATTATTTTTCAGTTGTGGTTTGAGATAAAATGCTTATTTTTACTCGCTGCGCGTCCGTCTGAAAGATGCTGTTTTCTGTTCCCCTGTAGATGCCATATACATTTCAGATATCATTTCTGAAATTGGTAGATAATATAAACAGAGTACGACCTAGTCTGTGGCAGAACTAGATGTCTCAGCACACAATATTTCCAGAAGTTGTTGATTTAATAGCAGTGTGATACAGAGCCAAACTTTATTCAAATGGTTATACTGAATATTATATACTGATGATGTATTCTGCAAAGGTAGTGGATGCCTATGTACAGAATGTGGAAGATGGAAGATCAGAGATATTTAGAAAGCACTCCGTGGTGTACAGCAAACTTCCATTTTCTTTTAAAGCTGCATCCTTCTTATTTGAAGTATCTTTCAAAAGATAAACTCCCAAAATAATGAATAATATGATTGACTTTTGTCCACTAGCTATCAATTAGTCCTCTCTCTCTTGTAATGATAATCTTAACTGAAATCTCAATAGCTGACCTTTTTTAAAAACCTTGCTAAATCTGAGAGTGTGAAATAAAGGGAAAATCTTGATTTTCATTATAGTACTTGTTCGACCTTGGGGACTGCATTAATTCAAGCTCCCCAGCCATTCTGTAATAATCCTTGCCCATATGCTGCCATCTTGCCAGCCTTGTATGCAACATACATTTCTATCTACAGCTATTAAACTCTCCTGTGCGTGGTGTTTAATATGCAAAGTGGATCAGAAAATAATTAAAATCCTCGACAAGTGATACAGCCCTAATTACCTCAATCTAACAGTGGTGACAGGACAGACTAGCAACATATCTCTGTCTACTGTGGAATATTATTACTGCACTGTTGGAGCTTAAAGCATAAGCATTTCGCTGCACCTGCGATAACCTGCAAATCTGTGTATGTGTCCAATAAACTTACTTCTTGAAATCGTATTCAAATCTAAGAAGGATCAAAGATTGACTTGGTTGCAAATCATCACTTGTATTTACTGCTAGTGTTCATTGTGGGTCAACTCTTAATCTGTTGTTTTCTCTCTTTCACTCTTTTTTCCCCTTGCGGCCCAGAAGTGAAGAAAACATCCAATTGCATCATTTGATGCAGATTCCAAATGGCGTATCTTCCCCCTGTATCTCTTTTATTCAACGACTCCCATTGGGCTCTTCGTCATTGTGCATTCAGCTGTTAAGAGCACCATATGAATATTCTGAATCTGAGCAGCTCTCTTGCATACAGCGCAAAGCACAGCTAAATAAAAAAACTATCTCCCTCTTGATTGTGTTGTTTGCTAGAAAAGGCTGTTAGATGGAGGGGCTGGTGATGGTTGTCAGGTGCCAGCCTGCCAGGTAGGCAGAGACTAGGTCTACTGCATGTTGTACACGATGCAGTGCTTCTACCAAGGGAGCCTTTTTTGCTGCATTAGGAAGAAAGGACAGACCCAGATCTGCAGAACAGTCGGGCCCATCCCATGTTCCATTAAGAGGTGATGAAAGACACCAGCACCACACCTCCCTACGCCCCCATCCCTCCATCCTAATCTGTTCTCTGGGTCTTAAACCCCTCCATTTCCAACAGCTGCTGAAGACAGGGAGGTATAGAGAGATTCAAATAGCCTCTACACCCCCAAGGAATCCCACATGCCTACATCCCTCCTTCCCCCTGGTCCTCCTAGTGTTTCATTGAGCTGCCGTGTCCTCCAGGGGGGTTTCTATAGTATACTATACACTTCTATATTCAGTGTTGGGGAAGCTGCTCTGATATATAGTTTACCAAGCTACCAATTGACTTCACACTGGAAGAAGATAAGTTACACTAAAGCTACCTTTTGGGATGTTGGCCTTTTTATGTCTCTGTGTCCAGTATGAAGGAAGTTGGAGGTAGTTTTGTGAGTCAATGCTATCTAGTGTTTGCACATTGACTGGAAGTCTGTGGGTATCTAAGCAGATTGTCCATTCAGACAGGCCCAGTGGCAATTTTAGCATGTATATCTTGATGGAGCAAAAACAAAGAAAGTGGGGTGCATGCCAGCAAAGCCACTACACAACACAACACTAAACAATATATTAATTGCACTATAATGGTGACAAACAGTGCCCATAAACTGTTAGAGCCTACATCAAGCTGTCCAAACATCTTACCACTGCTACACCTGGCTATCAGCAGTGCCTTGTCTGGCAGCGAAACAGTGCATTCAGCCTCATTTACTGCCTTTAAAAAAAAACAGCTGATATGGCTGACTTGCTTAAACAAATGTGGTTTCTAATGACAATTGAGATGTACAAACTATGGCATAAGGGGACGACAAGCAGATAGGAGTCAATCTCCCTGTACACCAAGTCAGAACCGTAGGATAAATAAAGGGGGCATATAAGCAGACAATGAACGCTCTTACAATATTCAAGGATTTCATTTCTCTAAAACATGTTTACCACCAAGTCAGAACAGTAGGCGACACAACATACACTTAGTATTACTTTTCCCTTTACTACTCCCTTGCATATAACATCATTTATGCAGCAGCGGTGGTCCATTGTGGGCAAGTTTTGTCATCAAAGTCTGGCATTCTTTGGATTTATGGTGCTTTCAAAACAACTGGGAACTCGGAAAAAAACAAGGTTGAATCATGATGACGTCAATGATCTTCAGTTCATAGCTCTAGAAAGAGGCCGGATTTACAATTCCGAGTTGGATGATCATTCAAAATGTATTTTCGCAGTCAGAGCTCGTTTATTCCCAACTTCCCAGTTGTCTTGAACTCACTGAAGTCAAGTTTTCGCAGTTCTGAGTGAACAGTTGTTTTGTGTGCGCACAAATCATGTTTCATTGACAGCATGGCCAATATTCAGTGTTTATAATTTTAAACTTCGAAAAGAGCCCCTTAATCGCAGATTTGGGACCACACATCCACTTCACTGAATTGCAGGCTAGTGATTGCTTTGCAATGCTTGCAGTTAGCCACTGTCACTGATTCCTTCCAAACCACTCATTGTTGAATTTGCAATTTCCAACTTGTTGTGTAATGTTTATGTCCAATGGCTGATGAGCACCAATACGTTTTATCTATAATTTCTCTTCATTATTTCTCTTCATAAGACAAGGATTAAAACTGATTTGCCAGTAGATTGTTGACTTGATTCATGATGATGACTCCTAGCTAAGATTTTGAAAGTATGATGTTGACATGATCAGTCCAATCAAAGCTGCTGTACATATAACGTGATTTAATATCATTTTATCTGTGGCCTTTGACCTTGAGCCTTCTTGGATGGGCACTTCTAATGTATCTCTATGGCAGCACCCAAGGGGCTAGAGTTTTCTAGCTCTACCCTTAGACTTTGCGGTGACGTAGTGTCCCCATGAGTGACAGAATACTGACTGAGCCAATGGCTTTCCCCACCACCACAGAAAGCACTAGCTGGGCTGAAACACCTGCATTTTGGAGCTGCCTTATTCAAGAAAACAAAAAAGAGACCATGTTTTTATGTGGCTATATCAACCCAATGATATATATTTTTTTACATAGTTTGCAAACTGATATGTGACACGTATTAATGCCAAAATAACATGCAAAACAGGTAAGTCCCCCAATTTTTAAAATTTGATTTAGTATTAAAAAACATTTTTTGTTCTGCCCTGAATGACGGGTCGCCACTGGACAGGCCAGATACTGTGGCTTTCCTTAGCTGCTAACTCTAATGGTGTTGTATTAGAGAGAGTCTGTGCTTCTAGTTCTGTTTAAGAGGTTGCGGGTAGAGGAGAATCAACTTTTTTTTCAAAGAGCTTGAAAGACTTCATTTCCTTTGATTGGATAGCAGCAGAGTAGTGCTTAGCGTTGCAAACTATGCTGTTTTTTTAAAATAGAAAATATCTGCATTGGCTTAATAGTACTTTTATGATATGCAGATATGTATTTCAACCCACCCACACAAGTATATAACTAAAGTGCAGCTTTGGATGGATCTGCTAGACTGGACATAGCCAAATTTGAACCAGTGTGAAATCTGTGAGTCAGTCGTGGTTGTGAGATGGGTCCTACCTGGGTTAGTGCTATCCGGAATCCTTGATGTCCCTACCATAACCTAACCTCAACCCTTACCTTTTTAAATGTCAACTCCAATGGGATAGGGATGTACCAAGGATTCCGGATAGCGAGGACCGTTCGACCTGATGGCCAGAATCGGGGGAAAGCCTGCTAATTCTCATTAGGCCTGTGTAATTTATGGCCTGGACACCGCTCCACACCTAAATTGAATGCGGGTGGATGCCCCGGGCTTGACCTTGTATTACAAGTGAAATGCAGGGACCTGTTTAAGGGATAGCTCTCTCACTTAGCTCTCTCTCTAGTGCTCTCTCACTTAGCTCTCTCTCTAGTGCACTCTCACTTAGCTCTCTCTCTAGTGCACTCTCACTTAGCTCTCTCTCTCTTAGCTCTCTCTCTAGTGCACTCTCTCTTAGCTCTCTCTCTAGTGCTCTCTCACTTAGCTCTCTCTCTAGTGCACTCTCACTTAGCTCTCTCTCTCTTAGCTCTCTCTCTAGTGCACTCTCTCTTAGCTCTCTCTCTAGTGCTCTCTCACTTAGCTCTCTCTCTAGTGCACTCTCACTTAGCTCTCTCTCTTAGCTCTCTCTCTAGTGCTCTGTCTCTAGTGCTCTCTCACTTAGCTCTCTCTCTAGTGCTCTGTCTCTAGTGCTCTCTCACTTAGCTCTGTCTCTAGTGCTCTCTCACTTAGCTCTGTCTCTAGTGCTCTCTCACTTAGCTCTGTCTCTAGTGCTCTCTCACTTAGCTCTGTCTCTAGTGCTCTCTCACTTAGCTCTGTCTCTAGTGCTCTCTCACTTAGCTCTGTCTCTAGTGCTCTCTCACTTAGCTCTGTCTCTAGTGCTCTCTCACTTAGCTCTGTCTCTAGTGCTCTCTCACTTAGCTCTGTCTCTAGTGCTCTCTCACTTAGCTCTCTCTCTAGTGCTCTCTCACTTAGCTCTCTCTCTAGTGCTCTCTCACTTAGCTCTCTCTCTAGTGCTCTCTCACTTAGCTCTCTCACTTAGCTCTCTCACTTAGCTCTCTCACTTAGCTCTCTCACTTAGCTCTCTCTCTAGTGCTCTCTCACTTAGCTCTCTCTCTAGTGCTCTCTCACTTAGCTCTCTCTCTTAGCTCTCACTGTCTCTCAGCTCTCTCTAGTGCTCTCTCTAGTGCCCTCTCTAGTGCTCTCTCACTTAGCTCTCTCTCTCGCTCTTATTCTGACGTTCACTCTCTCTCTAGCATCTCTTGGCATACCCTGTCTCTGTCACTTACCTCAGAACCCACAGGCCCACACCCTCCTGAATGTGTAATGCAAACGGCCACTATAGACAAATGCAAATGAATACACCGCACAAAGCACTGTGGAGACAACCCCTGAAGGCCATATCATATTTACACTAATACATTTTGGCATATTGATCATCATATCCTCTGGTAACAGCCTATTTTATTCCTCCCATGGTTGGCAGGTTGTGTATTACATTTGACTTTCCATTGATCCCTTGCTTAGATCTGTTTATGTTCCTCAGAACTGTTTAAGTCAAACCTATTGAAAATGTCATAGTCTGCGCATGGAGAGAGGGCCAGTTGCAAGGCTGCCTTATATTGGCACATCATGGTAATTGAAGCGGAAGAGAGAGAAGAGAACACTCTGGGCTGCTAGATGCAGTTAGGGCTGGCACAATTACCATATAACCCTTTAACCGACGGTTATGGATGAAGACTGTCATGAAAATAATATAACCGTCATAACTGTTTAAATATATATATGGCCTCCCTAGTGGTCTAAGGCAGTGCTAGCTGTGCCACTAGAGATTCTGGGTTCGAGTCCAGGCTCTGTCGCAGCCGGGAGACCCATGGGGCGTCACACAATTGGCCCAGTGTCGTTGAGTTAGGAGAGGGTTTTTCCGGCAGTGATGTCCTTGTACCATTGCGCGCTAGCGACTCCTGTGGCGTCTGGGCGCAGTGCACGCTGACGCGGTCGCCAGGTGCACGGTGTTTCCTCTGACACATTGGTGTGCCTGGCTTCTGGGTTAAGTGGGCATTGTGTCAAGAAGCAGTGGGACTTGGTTGGGTCATGTTTCTGAGAACCCTCGACCTTCACCTCGACTGTCATGTTTCTGAGAACTCTCGACTTTCACCTCGACCGTCATGTTTCTGAGGACTCTCGACCTTCACCTCGACCGTCATGTTTCTGAGGACTCTCGACCTTCACCTCGACCGTCATGTTTCTGAGGACTCTCGACCTTCACCTCGACCGTCATGTTTCTGAGGACTCTCGACCTTCACCTCGACCGTCATGTTTCTGAGGACTCTGACCTTCACCTCGACCGTCATGTTTCTGAGGACTCTCGGCCTTCACCTGGGTCATGTTTCTGAGGACTCTGACCTTCACCTCGACCGTCATGTTTCTGAGGACTCTCGACCTTCACCTCGACCGTCATGTTTCAGAGGACTCTCGACCTTCACCTCGACCGTCATGTTTCAGAGGACTCTCGACCTTCACCTCGACCGTCATGTTTCTGAGGACTCTCGACCTTCACCTCGACCGTCATGTTTCTGAGGACTCTCGACCTTCACCTCGACCGTCATGTTTCTGAGGACTCTCGACCTTCACCTCGACCGTCATGTTTCTGAGGACTCTCGACCTTCACCTCGACCGTCATGTTTCTGAGGACTCTCGACCTTCACCTCGACCGTCATGTTTCTGAGAACCCTCGACCTTCACCTCTCCCGAGTCCGTACGGGAGTTGCAGTGATGAAACCAGACTAATTGGATAACACAAAATTGTGGAGAAAACAAGGTAAAATATATATATATATTTCTATTTCTACTCGGTAATGTATTGGATTTGCCCCAAACATAATACTTTGTGTCAGAACAAAAAGTTAATTGATTTGCCATGTTTTTTGCAGTATTACTTTAGTGCCTCAAATGCAAACAGGATGCATGTTTTGTAATATTTGTATTCTGTACAGGCTTCCTTCTTTTCACTCTGTCGTTTAGGTTAGTATTGTTGAATATCGACAATGTTGTTGATCCATCGTCAGTTTTCTCCTATCACAGCTGTTAAACTCTGTAACTGTTTTAAAGTCACCATTGGCCTCATGCTGAAATCTGTGAGCAGTTTTCCTCCTATCCGGCAACTGAGTTAGGAAGAACGTGTATTGATACACCACCCAAAGTGTAATTAATAACTTCACCATGTTCAAAGGGATATTCAATGTCTGCTTTAAAAATATTTGACCCATCTACCAATAGGTGCCCTTCTTTGCGAGTCATTGGAAAACCTCTCTGGCCTTTGTGATTGAGTCTGTGTTTAAAATTCACTGCTCTACCTAACAGATAATTGTATGTGTGGGGTGCAGAGATGAGGTGGTCATTCAAAAATCATGTTAAACACTGTTATTGCACACAGAGTGAGTCCATGCACCTTATGTGACTTGTTAAGCAAATCTTTACTCCTGAACTTATGTAGGCTTGCCACAACAAAGAGGATTAATTATTATTGACTCAAAACATTTCAGATTTTCTTTATTATTAATTTGACATTCTGGGGTAGTGTGTGTATGCCAGTGACAAAAAAAATCAGGCTGTAACACAACAAAATATGGAACAAGTCTAGGGGCACTGTACAGTGCCTTGCGAAAGTATTCGGCCCACTTGAACTTTGCGACCTTTTGCTACATTTCAGGCTTCAAACATAGAGATATAAAACTGTATTTTTTTTTGTGAAGAATCAACAACAAGTGGGACACAATCATGAAGTGGAATAACATTTATTGGATTTTTCAAACTTTTTTAACAAATCAAAAACTGAAAAATTGTCTTTCTACATGTCCATCTCAATAGCTTTTATATTATACCAATTGAAATGGTCTCATTATGGTCTTAAGCCAGGGCGGTATCAGGCTTCCGTGAGGCTTTACAGTGTCTGTACAGTATCAAACGAGAGAGTGGCCGTTGTCTGTGACATACCACACATGACTATCTGAGGCCGTGCTGGGTGTTTCAATCTCTTTACCACCCCTGAGAATATTCATATCGGCAGAACATGTGGGGTTTTACCCATGCAATGTTACCTGCCTGCCAATGTCACTATACACTATCAGTCAGGTAGAGACAGGTATAGAGCTCCTGGTAAGGTGTGTGTCTATTGACCTGTAGCCTATGTGACACTGTGTTTGTTGTCTCTCTCTGACGTAGTAGAGTTGGCCTACTCTGAGGTATCTAAAAGTCTCTGTCTCCTCCCTATCTCTATTGTACTAATATAAAGAATAGGGTGCCATTTGGGACTCAGCCAAGGTTACAGAGTCAAGCTGATGTTGTGATACTTTCATTTTATCCATGCCCCACCTGTTTAATCTGTCCCTGCTGTGTCCCCCTAACAAACAGCCCCTCTGTTCAGCTGTGCCTCAAATGGCACCCTATACGGAGCTGTTTGGGACGCAGACTTCCATCCCCTTGCCTGTTGCCTTAGGCCTATTTCTCAGCCTCTCAGCCTTCATTACACTGAGTGCAAAAATAGATTAGTGCTTATTAGGGGGCAGTAAGCTTGTTCCATCTGCTCCTCTCTAAGGGACTCATTAAATGGCTCTTTCTGGCCAACACACTATACAAACTACCTGTTATTATCAAATCACATTTTATTTGTCACATGTGCCGAATACAACAGGTGTAGCTTACAGTGAAATGCTTACTTACTAACCCTTAACCAACAATGCAGTTTTAAGAAAAATACCTAAGAAAATCAGAAATAAAAGTAATAAATAATTAAAGAGCAGCAGTAAAATAACAATAGCGAGGCTAAATACAGGGGGTACCGGTACAGAGTCAATGTGCAGGGGCACCAGTTAGTCGAGATAATATGTACACATACACTGCCGGTCAAAGGTTTTAGAATACCTACTCATTCAAGGGTTTTTCTTTATTTGTACTATTTTCTACATTGTAGAACGATAGTGAAGACATCAAAACAATGAAATAACACATGGAATCATGTAGTAACCAAAAATGTGTTAAATAAATCAAAATATATATTAGATTTAAGCCTTGATGACAGATGGCAGATGTGTTGTTACCTACCCATACCACCTGGGGGCGGCCCGCCAGGAGGTCCAGGATCCAGTTGCAGAGGGAGGTGTTTAGTACCAGGGTCCTTAGCTTAGTGATGAGCTTTGATGGCACTATGGTGTTGAACGCTGAGCTGTAGTCGATGAATAGCATTCTCACATAGGTGTTCCTTTTGTCCAGGTGTGACAGGGCAGCGTGGAGTGCAATAGAGATTGCATCATCTGTGGGGGCAGTATGCAAATTGGAGTGGGTCTGGGTTTCTGGGATAATGGTGTTGATGTGAGCCATGACCAGCCTTTCAAAGCAGTTCATGGCTACAGATGTGAGTGCTATGGGTCGGTAGTAGTTTAGGCAGGTTACCTTAGTGTTCTTGGGCAAAGAGACTATGGTGATCTGTTTGAAACATGTTGGTATTATAGACAGGGAGAGAGAGGGTGAAGATGTCAGTGAAGACACTTGACAGTTGGTCAGCGAGTCCTGGTAATCCGTCTTGCTCTGCAGCCTTGTGAACCTGTTTTTAAAGGTCTTACTCACATCGGCTCCGGATAGAGTGATCACACAGTCGTCCGGAACAGCTGATGCTCTCATGCATGTTGCATTATAGACCTACCTTTTTAGTTTTTTTCCACTTTATAGGAAAATGGCAGGTTACCATTACTTTCTAGCTCGGTCATTCTGAATAGACACCAAGTATACAAAACATTAAGAACACCTGTTCTTTCCATGATATAGACTGGCCAGGTGAATTGACGTGAAGGCTATGATCCCTTATTGATGTCACTTGTTAAATCCACTTCAATCAGTGTAGTTGAAGTAGAGGAGACAGGTTACAGGATTGTTAAGCCTTGAGATAATTGGGACATGGATTGTGTTGTGTGCCTTTGAACGGGGTATGGTAGTAGCTGCCAGTCCTACTGGTTTGTGTCAAGAACTGCAACGCTACTGGGTTTTTCACGCTCAACAGTTTCACGTGTGTATCAAGAATGGTTCACCACCCAAAGGACAACCAGTCAACTTGACACAACTGTGGGAAGCATTGGAGTCAACATGGGCCAGCATCACTGTGGGACGCTTTCAACATCTTGTTGAGTCTATGCCCCAACGAATTGAGGCTGTTCTGAGGGCAAAGGAGGGGGAGGGTGGTTTGCAACACAAATTTGGAAGTTGTTCCTAATTTGTTGTATACTCTGTGTATATAGACCATTTGCATTTTGGTGACCAAATGGCAAAATGTGCAACATGAGTTTTTAACAATTGAAATTAGACACCAGGTGAATACAGCTATCCTGGGTGGTAGTGATGACATGAGGTCATTATGGGAGTAGATGGAGTGAAATTCATTATGTGGATCTGTTTTTTTGTAATTTTCCCTTATAACAGCCCCCTTATGGACAGTAACAATCCTGGCTGCTGCTTGGTGTTTTGTTCTATATCAGGTTGATAGTAATATAATCAGTCACCCTTATCTGTCTGAGAATTCTCTCTCCTTGTACGCAACACACTACTATTATAGATCCAGTCCAGCCATGTTTTTCAGAGGGTCGGATGGCCTATGCATACATTTTACAAACCGCTTTATAAATCTCTCTATACAAGCCAGCCTGATATAAAGTCTGCTCACTGCTCATGGGCAATCCTCATTTATAGTTTGGATGTGTCCAAATGGCACCATAATTCCTTTGGGCCTTGGTCAAAATCAGTGCACTAAAAAGGGAATAGCGTGCGGTTTAGGACACTTTATTTAAATTCCTTTTAAAGGCTCTCTCTCGTGACATAAGGACATTTAAAAGGGCAGCCAATTAGCTATGTATCACAGGCCATTTCCTATGTGAGCCAGAGGAGCTTCCGAGGAAGGATGTTATTGGACTCTGTGATTGAGGTCACTTGGTCCCAATGAAGAGGATGATCTTTGTGTAGTACCATTCACTGTTTATTACTGAGAGACAGTGGGACTAGCCTATATGGACATGTGGATTCTGGAAGCAAGGCAGACATGGTAACACTTTCAAGTAGACACACACACATAATCCCTTAAGTTAATTTATAATGACTTATTGTACACGTATGGTGCATTATAACAGATAATAAGTAGTTATAACATCCGTATAATATATCACTATGATGCATTGAAAGATCACAAAGTGGATAGGCTGCCTGCTACAGTCAGTGAGACAGGGAAACTCTGTGTAATGGTTTTACTTTGAGCATGTCATTTCCCCCCCCCCTGTTAAAGAAAAAGGGAAATTCTCCCAGCAAATTGAGAGAAATATCCTTGAGGGGAATCTTCCAGAGGAGTGCAGAAAGGGAATTTTACAGTGACGGAGCTCAGAAATTACGATACGACAGTATTTGAACGCAAGCGTGTAATTTTGACTTTGACTTAATTTGATTTACATTCCTTTGGAAGTCCTAATTTTCCCCAGTGGCCACAGAACTGGAAGTGGAACCACCATGGGGGAGAGATGGACTGTTGGGTCCCGGACCATCCCACCCTCCCACTCACATGACAGAGTCAATCTGGAATCAGGGGAATACTGTGGGTTTTCACCCACTGTAGCAGGGGACAAAATGTTGGACAGACTATATAATAGTAATAGATTTTCCCTCAATTTCATGTTTGGCATACTTGTGTTTTGGGCCACAAAAGGTGTGTGCATATACATGTACAGTGGTGCCTTCAGAAGATATTCACACCCCTTGACTTTTTCCACATTTTGTTGTGTTACAAATTGAGATTAAAATTGATTTAAATATGTATTTTTTTTGTCAGCGATCTGCATGAAATACCCTGTCAAAGTTAAAGAAAAACTCAAATGAGTCTTTCTGGGTAAGTCTAAGAGCTTTGCACACCTTGATTGTACAATATTTGCCCATTTATTCTTCAAAACATTATTCAAGCTCTGTCAAGTTGGTTGTGGATCATTGCTAGACAGCCATTTTCAAGTCTTGCCATAGATTTTTAAAAATATATTGAAATGTTGTATTAACCCATCCACCAGCCCCTCTCTTCGGAGGACACATGTTGTTTTTATTTTATAGCTCTTCTGCTACATATACATACATTTTGGTCTTTTGTATACAGCAATCACATAACAGTAATATATTACCAAACACAAGCTCTTTAATCCCACCACTCAGCCACTCTCAGCCCATCCCACCTATCACCATAGACCAGCCTCATTTGTTTTCCATGTGCCATATATTTTTCTGTGAAGTTTTACATTTATTTTTCTAATCGCACAGTATCTACATATTGTGAGCTAAAGATGAAAACCTTTCAGACAAATATAAATCTACAAAAAAATAATAATTGCATTTTTTTATTTCACCTTTATTTAACTAGGTAGGCCAGTTGAGAACAACTGTGACCTGGCCAAGATAAAGCAAAGCAGTGCGATTAAAAATAACATAAACAAACGTACAGTCAATAACACAATAGAAACATCTGTATAAAGTGTGTGCAAATTAAGTAAGGCAATAAATAAGCCAATAGTGGCAAAGTAATTACAATTTAGCAATTTACACTGGATATATGTGCAGATGAGGATGTGCAAGTAGAAATACCGGTGTGCAAAAGAGCAGAAAAACAATATGGGGATGAGGTAGGTAGTTGGTTGGATGGGCTATTTACAGATGGGCTGTGTACAGCTGCAGCGGTCGGTAAGCTGCTCTGACAGCTGACGCTTAAAGTTAGTGATGGTAATATGTCTCCAACTTCAGTCGTTTTTGCAATTCGTTCCAGTCATTGGCAGCAGAGAACAGGAAGGAAAGGCGACCAAAGGAAGTGTTGGCTTTGGGGATGACCAGTGAAATATACCTGCTAGAGCGAGTGCTATGGGTGGGTGTTGCTATGGTGACCAGTGAGCTGAGATAAGGCAGGGCTTTACCTAGCAAAGACTTGTAGATGACCTGGAGCCAGTGGGTTTGGCAACGAATATGTAGCGAGGACCAGCCAACGAGAGCATACAAGTCGCAGTGGTGGGTAGTATATGGGGCTTTGGTGACAAAACGGATGGCACTGTGATAGACTGCATCCAATTTGCTGAGTAGAGTGTTGGAGGCTATTTTGTAAATGACATTGCCGAAGTCAAGGATCGGTAGGATAGTCAGTTTTACGAGGGTATGTTTGGCAGCATGAGTGAAGGAGGCTTTGTTGCGTAATAGGAAGCCGATTCTAGATTTAATTTTGGGTTGGAGATGCTTAATGTGTTTGTCCCATATATATATATATATATATATATATATAGCATTCTGTTGGTGGCAAGAATTTGGTATAATAATTTAAATTGAAAAACTATCTTTAAGTGTTTTTTTTGTATCAGTTCATATACCATGGAATCGTGGCATCATAAATCTCTTCCCATTTATTTTGTAACCTGTATGCCGCATCTGTCAAATTTGTCCTCAAATGAATCTGGTATATTTTTCTATTTATGCCAATCCTATTCAGCTAATTTCTATTTACATTTACATTTAAGTCATTTAGCAGACGCTCTTATCCAGAGCGACTTACACAGTAATAATATATGGCAGACAAGTTTCCTACTTTCTTCCTCTTGGCTCCTTCATTTTTGTGGTAATGCTGCAATCAGTTGGTTGTAACTTTGGATTGAGCAGACAATCCCATATATTTCCGATAGCTGCATATGTGACACAGCTCCCCTGTTTCTATTCATAATATCATTAATAAATGACTTTTTAAAAAATTTCATGAAGATTTTAATTTATTTTTATCAATCAGTATATTTGAGTTTAACTATGATATTTGTTCCAATATTTAAAAAAAAATATTTTCTGGAGGATAAAATTGAAATTGTAACCATCTTTGTATGGCTAGTTTAAGAAAGGGGGATACTTTAAACAATTAGTCGGAAATGAGAAGTTGTAATCTGTATGAAGGCAAAAAGGCAATTTTTGAACAAAGGATGAACCTTTCTTAATAATCTACTGTTTTGGGTTTAACTATAATTTATGTTTGAGTGAAGCTTTTAGTTGGAGGTTTGATGCCTTAATATTGAATCATTTTAGTCCCCCAAACTCATTCATTATATAAATAGGCACATTTAATGCTGTCTGGCTTAGCATTCCAAATAAAGTGGTTTTTTTTGCTCATATGATTTAAAAAAACGAGTAATCTGGAGTATGCAGCGCTATTAGTAAGTAAGTAAACTGTGATGGGACCAAAGAGTTAATCAATGTTATTTTTTTCCCATGAATACACAAGCATTTACTTCTCCATGGTTTCAGAATCGTATCTATTTTTGCACATTTTCTATTGAAATTGGTTGTGGTGGCGCAGTGGTTAAGGGTGCTGTACTCCAGCGCTAGCTGCGCCACCAGAGGACTATGGATTCGCGCCCAGGCTCTGTTGTAACCGGCCGCAACCGGGAGGTCTGTGGGGCGACGCACAATTAGCCTAGCGTCGTCCGGGATAGGGAGGGTTTGGCCGGTAGGGAAATCCTTGTCTCATCGCGCACCAGCAACTCCTGTGGCGGTCCGGGCGTAGTGCGCACTAACCAACACGCATTGGTGCGGCTGGCTTTTTGGAGATATGAATACCAAGTATGTCTACTTCACCATCCAACCATTGTATTGATAAACTACAAGGTAGTGTAAACATGGTCTTTTAACACTAGTCACACTTTTTACACTTGTCATAATTAGGTTTCAGTCCAGGGAGGTTAGAAAGGTGATCTTCAATGAGACTTCCGGACTTGAACTTTTGTCATCAGCATACATTGACACTTTTCCTTTTAACCCCTGGATTTCTAACCCCTTGATGTTCTTGTTGCATCTAAATTTAATAGCTAGCATTTCAATGCCCATAATAAATAGATATGGAGACAATGGACACCCTTGTTTTACTCTTAAAAGCTCAATACTTTCTGAGAAGTAACCATTATTTACTATTTTACACCTGGGGTAGCTGTACTTTAACCCATTGTATAAGAGATTCACCGAAGTTAAAGTAATCCAGGCATTTACATATAAATTCTAGTCATACTTTATCAAACGCCTTTTCGAAATATGCAATGAAGACCAAACCTGGTATATTTGATATTTGATGTTACATATCTCCAGTATGTTGTCCATGTAAAATACCTGTCTGATCAGGCTTGCCATAACAAAAGGATTGAATACTCAGCTTTACATGTTTCATTAATTTGTAAATATTTCTAAAAACATAATTCTACTTTGACATTATGTGGTATTGTGTGTAGATAATTTACACAACATCTCATTTTAATTTATTTTAAATTCAGGCTGTAACAGAACAAAATGTGGAAAAAGTATGCAAGGTTAACAGTTGCAGTGTAGCCATTTGGTTGTATTGTAGCTGTGTATTTGTTTGTCTGTTACAGCCCAGGTCCAAAAGGTGACAGATTGATTGGGTTAGTGAGAAGAGTGCTAATTATAGAGGAACGGAGCAGCACTGACCACATTGTCGCCAGTTCAGATGTACATGGAAGAGCATTGTTTTTTCAGAGGTGGAAAAAGTACCCAATTGTCACACTTGAGTAAAAGTACAGATACCTTAATAGAAAAAGTCACCCAGTAAAATACTACTTGAGTAAAAGTCTAAAAGTATTTGGTTTTAGATATACTTAAGTATCAAAAGTAAAAGTATAAATTATTGCAAAGTCCTTATATTAAGCAAACCTGTAACGGTTGTCGTCTGGAGAAAGGGAGGAGGACCAATGCGTAGCGTGGTGTCTTATTTTAATAAAACAACTGAACACTGAACAAAACAACAAAAACGTCAAATGAACAGCCCTGTAAGGTGACGAAAACTACTAAACAGAAAATAAGTATGCTTCTCAATCAGGGACGACGATCGACAGCTGCCTCTGATTGAGAACCATACCAGGCCAAACACCGAAATTCAACAAAGAAAAAAGAACAGACTACCCACTCCAACTCACACCCTGACCAAACTAACACAAAGACATAATAAAGGAACTAAGGTCAGAACGTGACAGTACCCCACCCCCCAAAGGTGCAGACTCCGGCCACAAAACCTGAACCTATAGGGGAGGGTCTGGGTGGGCGTCTGTCCGCGGTGGTGGCTCTGGCACGGGACGTGGACCCCACTCCACCATAGTCTCGGCCCACTTAAGTGGCGCCTTTGGAGCGGCGACCATCGCCGCCGACCTCGGACTATGGACCCTTTCAGCGGGCCCCGAATAGACGGGAGACTCCGGTGGTGCCTGACAGGCGGGAGTCTCCGGCGGCGCCAGCGTGAAGGGCGGCGCTGGACAGGAGGGAGACTCCGGAACTGCTGTACAGGAGGGAGACTCCGGAACTGCTGGACAGGCGGGAGCACCTGGAAGCGCTGGACAGGCGGAAGCACCTGGAAGCGCTGGATAGGTGGTAGCACCTGGAGGGAGGAGACCGAGAGACAGCCTGGTGTGTGGGGCTGCCACCGGATGCCTGGTGCGTGGGGGAGGCACCAGATGGACTGGACCGTGGAGGCGCACTGGAGGTCTCGAGCACCGAGCCTGCACAACCTGTCCTGGCTGGATACTCCCCGTAGCCCGGCCAGTGCGGTGGGGTGGAACAGACCGCACTGGGCTGTGCTGGTGAACCGGGGACACCGTACATAGGGCTGGTGCCATATACCCCGGGCCGAGGAGACACTGGAGACCAGATGCGCTGAGCCGGCTTCATAGCACCTGGCTCGATGACCACTCGGCCGATACGAGGAGCCGCACTGTAGCGCACTGGGCTATGCCTGCGCACTGGGGACACCGTGCGCCTCACGGCATAACTCAGTGCCTGCTCGGTCCACCTCTCTCCACGGTAAGCATGGGGAGTTGGCTCAGGTCTCCTACCTGACATAGCCACACTCCCCGTGTGCCCCCCAACAATACATTTTTGGGGCTGCCTCTCGTCCCTGTTGCGCTGCCGTGCTAGCTCCTCAGAATGCCGCCGCTTGGCTTTGGCTGCCTCCAGCTCTTCCCGGGGGCGGCGATATTCCCCAGCCTGTGCCCAGGGTCCCCTATCGTCCAAAATCTCCCATGTCCAGGAGTCCAGAACCCTCTGCTCCTGGTTACCACGCTGCTTAGTCCGGTTGTGGTGGGTGATTCTGTAACGGTTGTCGTCTGGAGAAAGAGAGGACGACAAACGAACAGTCCTGTAAGGTGACGAAAACCACTAAACAGAAAATAATCACCCACAACCAAAATGGGGAAAACAGGCTACCTAAGTATGATTCTCAATCAGAGACAACGATCGACAGCTGCCTCTGAGAACCATACCAGGCCAAACATAGAAATACAACAAAGAAAACAGAACAGACTACCCACCCCCGGACTAAACTAACACAAAGACATAATAAAGGAACTAAGGTCAGAATGTGACAAAACCAGACTGAATCCTTTTCTTGTTTTTATTTTATTCATGGATGGCCAGGGGCACGCTCCAACACTCAGACATCATTTACGAACAAATTATGTGTTTAATGAGTCCTCCAGATAAGAGGCTGTAGGGATGAACAGGGATGTTCTTTTGATAGGTATGTGACCATTTTATTGTCCTGCTAAGCATTCAAAATGTAATGAGTACTTTTGGGTGTCAGGGAAAATGTAAGTACATAATTTTCTTTAAGAATGTAGTGAAGTACAAGTAGACGTTGTCAAAAATATAAATAGTAAAGTACAGATACAATTTAAAAAGTTGTATTTTGGGGTATTTTTTACTTTAGACCACTGTTTTTTTAAAATATAAATACTAGTGTAGAGCACAGGCTGATAATCAGGCCTGGGATATAGGCTATTCTAGAGAGAAAAGGTAAATCTATTTTGGGTTACTCTACTCTCCAACCACCGTTGTTGTGAACCCAAATCCCTGTAGTGTAGAGAAGTTGTGGTCAGTGCTTGAAGTGGGCTGAAATCATTTTGTGTGCTGGTACTCTTCATATTTAGGTACCTGTAGTAGGTACACATCATATTTTTAAGGCTGTGGTTATTAAGTAGCACTGAGGGATTGGACCTTTGGGATTGGACCAATGCTATTTGACAGCTACCACGTTCATTGTAATGAAATCGGGGCGGACTGTTAGAGAGCGCGTAGCACTCTTCAGATCCACACAAGGATAAGCGTCTCTCTGCCTCCGTGCATCAGCCACCTGATTCATTCAGCAGTTTAAAGCTCCGTATCTCCAAGCTGACTTTTTGACCTCGGTGGTCTAGCCTCCCTTTCCCTGCATTGTTTTTTGTTGTTTTTTTTACCCCTTTTTCTCCCCAATTTCATGGTATCCAATTGGTAGTTTCAGTCTTGTCTCATCGCTGCAACTCCAGTACGGACTCTCCCGGTCGCGGCCGGCTGTGACAGAGCCTGGACTCAAACCCAGAATCTCTAGTGGCACAGCTAGCCCTGCAATGCAGTGCCTTAGACCAGTGCTGCGCTTTTGAAATAACACCAGATATGTTTATTTTTTCATGATGTGCTCCTGTTCAGTCAGACATTTATTTTTTATTTTACATAATAGGCTTTATGTAGTTATTTAACAACATGGGCAATTTTCTTTATTTTTTCACAATTTATGTTGTCATTTTTTTTCTTCCTCTTAGTGTGTTGGGGCTGTACTTATATAATGTAATCTGTGATGCGTATGAAGGGAGAATAGGGGAATAGCCTAGAGGACATCTCTCCTTTCCCTGCGCTGGGATGGTTTAACTTGGGCTGCCTGGCTCACAGGGTATTCTCACGCAGTGAAAGGCTACATAGAAATCAATACTAGTGATGGCAGCAAATTCCAGCTTGTTATTTAACAGAAAGCTCTCTATAAAACAATGATCCATAATCCGCCTCTTCCCCCAGAGCTCTTAATGACGTAATCAGATTGATTAAATTAAATCTAGAATCGGCTTCCTATTTCGCAACAAAGCTTCATTCACTCATGCTGCCAAACATACCCTCGTAAAACTGACCATCCTACCTATCCTTGACTTTGGCGATGTCATCTATAAAATAGCCTCCAACACTCTACTCAGCAAACTGGATGTAGTCTATCACAGTGCCATCCGTTTTGTCACCAAAGCCCCATATACTACCCTCCACTGTGACCTGTACGCTCTCGTTGGCTGGCCTGCTAGGTAAGGCCCCGCCCTCTCAGCTCGCTGGTCACCATAGCAGCACCCTCTCGTAGCACACGCTCCAGCAGGTATATCTCACTGGTCACCCCCAAATCCAATTCCTCCTTTGGTCGCCTTTCCTTCCAGTTCTCTGCTGCCACTGACTGGAACGAACTGCAAAAAGCACTGAAGCTGGAGATTCCCCATCTCCCTCACTAGCTTTAAGAACCAGCTGTCAGAGCAGCTCACAGATCACTGCACCTATTCATAGCCCATCTGTATACACCCCATCTATCTTCCTCATCCCCATACTGTATTTATTTATTTTGCTCCTTTTGCACCACAGTATCTCTACTTGCACATCCATCTTCTGCACATCTACCATTCCAGTGTTTAATTGCCATATTGTAATTACTTTGCCACCATGGCCTATTTATTGCCTTAACTCCCTTATTTGACCTTATTTGCACTCACTGTATATAGACTTATCTTTTTCTCCTACTGTATTATTGACTGTATGTTTTGTTCCTTCCATGTGTAACTCTGTGTTGTTGTATGTGTCGAACTGCTATGCTTTATCTTGGCCAGGTCGCAGTTGCAAATGAGAACTTGTTCTCAACTAGATTACCTGGTTAAATAAAGGTGAAATTAAAATAAAAAATATTTTAAAAACGTAGCAGATTACTTGTTCTATGGATGGAAGGTTATTTTTGTCCTCTTGTGGTACGGGAGATGTGGATCTCTGGACCTGTGAAGGATCGGCAGTTTGACATACCAGAAAAAAGCACAGTGGATCTGTTTTTTTTTTTCTATATTTTCCCCCTCTATTGTCTCCCTCTCCCTCTCTTCTCTCCCCACCTCCCTTACTCAACCTTTTGCACCTACCTCTTTCCCTCCCTCTCTTCTCTCCCCACCTCCCTCGCTCAACCTTTTGCACCTACCTTGTCTCTCTCTCTCTCTCTCTCTCTCGCTTTCCCTCCCTCTCTTCCTCCCTTCCTCCCTCTTCCGTCCCTTGCCTAGATTGTTTCAATATACAAAATCAACTTAAGAAGAGTTGCCTGCAGACATGGTGATCAGGTTTGCAATTATGTCCTGCTGAGATGGAATCACACAGTATAAGGATTTCTCCACCGGTCTGTGTGTAATGTCTATATCCCCTCAGCGCTACTATTTCATATTTGTCTCTGTCATTTTGTCACAAAGGTAAATTCTTATATTTTTCTTCAGTCATCTGTTCTGGAAAAAAATCCCTTGGATGTTTCTAAAGGTGTTATTTGAGCAGCTTAGTAGCATATTTTTTGCAAAGGTTACTATGTATTAGAGGTCGACCAATTAATCGGAATGGCCGATTAATTAGGGTCGATTTCAAGTTTTCATAACAATCGGTAATCAGCATTTTTGGATACCGATTATGGCCGATTACATTGCACTCCACGAGGAGACTGTGTGGCAGGCTAATTACCTGTTATGCAAGTGCAGCAATGAGCCAAGGAAAGGTGCTAGCTAGCATTAAACTTATCTTATAAAAAGAATCAATCTTAACATAATCACTAATTAACTACACATGGTTGACGATATTACTAGTTTATCTAACTTGGCCTGTGTTTGCATATAATCGATGCGTGCCTGTTAATTTATCATTGAACTACAGCCTACTTCGCCAAATGGGTGATGATTTAACAAGCACATTCGCGAAAAAAGCAGTCGTTGCACCAATGTGTACCTAACCATAAACATCAATGCCTTTCTTAAAATCAATACACAAGTTTATATTTTTAAACCTGCATATTTAGTTAATATTACCTGCTAACATGAATTTATTTTAACTAGGGAAATTGTGTCACTTCTCTTGCGTTCTGTGCAAGCAGAGTCAGGGTATATGCAGCAGTTTGGGCAGCTTGGCTCGTTGCAAACTGTGAAGAATATTTCTTCCTAACAAAGAAAGCCAACTTCGCCAAACGGGGGATGATTTAACAAAAGCGCATTTCTAAAAAAACACAATTGTTGCACGAATGTACCTAACCATAAACATCAATGCCTTTCTTAAAATCAATACACAGGAGTATATATTTTTTTTAAACCTGCATATTTAGTTAAAAGATATTGATGTTAGCATGCAATATTAACTAGGCAAATTGTGTCACTTCTCTTGCGTTCATTGCGAGCAGATTCAGGGTATATGCAATAGTTTGGGTTGCCTGGCTCGTTGCGAACTAATTCGCCAGAATTTTACATAATTATGACAACATTGAAGGTTGTACAATGTAACAGCAATATTTAGACTTAGGGATGCCACCCGTTAGATAAAATACGTAACGGTTCCGTATTTCACTGAAAGAATAAACGTTTTGTTTTCTAAATGATAGTTTCCGGATTTTACCATATTAATGACCTAAGCCTCGTATTTCTGTGTGTTATTATATTATAATTAAGTCTATGAGCAGGCTCGTAAGCATTCATTCAAACAGCACTTTCCTGCGTTTGTAAGCAGCACTACGCAATGCTTCAAGCATTGCACTGTTTATGACTTCATGCCTATCAACTCCCGAAATTAGGCTGGCAATACTAAAGTACTTATTAGAACATCCAATAGTCAAAGGTATATGAAATACAAATGGTATAGAGAGAAATAGTCCTATAATAACTACAACCTAAAACTTCTTACCTGGGAATATTGAAGACTCATGTTAAAAGGAACCACCAGCTTTTATAGTAACCAAAAGGTTGCAAGTTCAAATCCCCAAGCTGACAAGGTACAAATCTGTCGTTCTGCCTCAGAACAGGCAGTTAACCCACTGTTCCTAGGCCGCCATTGAAAATAAGAATTTGTTCTTAACTGACTTGCCTAGTTAAATAAAGGTAAAATAAAAAATAAAATACTTTCTGAGCAAGGAACTTCAACGTTAGCTTTCTTACATGGCACATATTGCACTTTTACTTTCTTCTCCAGCACTTTTGTTTTTGTATTATTTTAGCCAAATTGAGCATGTTTCATTATTTATTTGAGGCTAAATTGATTTTATTGATGTAATATATTAAGTTAAAATAAGTGTTAATTGTTGCGTTGAAAAATCATATTCGGTCGACCTCTACTATATATGTGGTTGGTATTTGATATTTGTCTTATCCTCTAAATGTTAATATTACCAAGATGACTCCTGCCATTTGAGCTGAATTTGCTGACCATGGGGCTTGAACTCTTCTGCAACCTCCTCATTGAATTTCCAAACATCTCTCTCAAACATCTCTGAACAACAGTTAATACAAATTATCTTTTGCTCTCCTAAGTCCCCTATGTCTGGCCTCCAAGAGGGAGACCCTGGCCAAGTGGACAAGTGTAAGGGACTTAGGAGAGCCTAGCCAGAGATACTTTGGATTAACTGTTGGAGCTGGAGTGGAGGCATTTTCATTGTGCTTCACCGTGAAATTTGTAGTTCCATGTGAATCTCTTAAGATGTACACTCCAGTCCCTCCTCTAACCTCTGATGTGGAAAGTTTACTACCTTACCCCCTCCATCCTCAACTTCCTCTCTCCTTCTGACATGAGGGAGACAGTCGTCACAGTAACAGGATATTGATGGGGTGGGGGGTTTGTTGTGTTTCTAGCGGTGACAGACAGGGGGAACATGCAGGCCTGACACCACCAGGTTACCGGAAGAGGCATAATGGGAACAGCGTATTGGCAGGGCCCTATTGTTTAACTCCCAAAGGGAATCATGCTGTTATAATTTCCTTTCCCACGTACTGTGAGTACATATCATGCACTGGTGATTTTAGCATGTAAATCTGGTGGGGCAAACTCAACCAATTTATTTAGATGCATGCCAGCAAAGCCACTACATAACACTAAACAATACATTAATTGCACTATAACAGTGACAAATGGTGCCTACAAACTGTTAGGGCCGACATAAAGCTGTCCTATCAGCGGAGCTTTCCTTCAGCACCATGGAGTAAATCCTGACTACTGCGACACCTGGCTATGAGCGGAGCCTCATCTGGCAGCCAAACAGTTTATTCAGCCTCTTTAAAAACCATTGATGATATGGCTGACTTGCTTAAATATGGTTTCTTCTGACTGCTTGTGGATTTGTGTAACTCGATAAGAACCACATTCTCCTTCAATAATAACGAACGCCGACATGAGTTTAGACTTTTGAACCATAGACAAACATTATTACATTTATGTTCAGTAAATTCATCATGTTTGTTCTTATCATTTACACTTAGCGCTCAGTATAAGAAAGTGCAAGCAAACGAGCTGTGACGAGGTAGGCATTCGTCCTGCACTTTCAAAACACTGACAGAAATTCAGACGTTGGCACACATTTGACTTTACTTTAAGTCACCACAGAGAAAGAAGGCGAGAGAGAGATGCAGTTAGTCTACCATTTGAAGTATTTTATTAGGCCTATGTGGTCTAAAGAGGAAGGAAAATACAATCATGAGGATCCACTTTTATAGACAATATACCGATGCACAAACAGTGAAATGTGCAAACAAAACAACCCTCACAATATCAACTGGAATTACAGGGTCTATTACTGAACTTTTTGTTGTAAAAAAATTATATTTGAATGGGAAGAGACTGTAACTGGCTAACATGGTTATAGACCCAACAGCATTGTATTTCTCTTCATGGAGAAAAGCACATGAGCTAATTATGATACACAAAGGAAGAAAAATAATTAAATGCATCATTCCAACATTGCCTAAAATGATTAATAATATACTAATGAGAGACCCTTATAAGAAATATATAAATTGAGATGTATGTACAAACTATGGCATAAGTGAACAATGAACACAGAGGCAAGCCAAAATTCTAATGAAGACGTTAATGAGAGCAAGCTAAGACTGCCTATTTGTTCAGCACTTTTGAAATGGACAGTGACAGAATTCAGAATATGGGTCATTATTACAGTATTCTCCCTTTACACCAAGTCAGAACTGTAGGATAAGTAACGGGAGCATATAAGCAGACAATGAAAGCTCTTACAATGTTTGACTTTTTTCTAAAACAGGCTATAGGCTACATATGTGCAACACAATGTCAGAACTGTAGGCTAAGGGACACAATTCTTAGGGTGAGACACATGGGCTACTAACAGCTTACAACACAACATATACACAATCACGGTGCAACTAGAGAAGATTACCAATGCCTACGCTCTATGCTTTAGCTGGCTGCCCCTCCACCACAGAAAGCACTGAGCTTTTTGGAGCTGCCTTACACAAGAAAGAGTGTTTGTATGCGGCCTTATTAACATAGGGTTATTCATTTTTACATTGTTTGCAAACTGATATGTAATACCAATTTAATGCCAAAATAATATGCAAAACAGGCTTTCTTTATTATTTAATTGTTTTAGCTAAAAATGTGGGGCTCACCAACCCTGATTAACGGATCGCCAGTGATATCATGAGATCTGAATGATTCCCTTTGCATGGTTTAGAAACATGATTTCTCTTGCATGATCTCAAGCTTGTTTTTCAGGAGGCAAGCTGTCTTGCTGTAATTCCTCACAACCGTATGTCATGACAGATTTGAAAGAAGTATTTGTACTATTTGATGAGAGAGGCCGGGTATAGCTACGCAGCCCCTCCATCCAGATTCTCCATCCATTCCTCTTCCATGTATAATGATCAGAGCAGGAAATAAGGGGGAAGTCCTGAGCTGGAGGAGAGCACAGAGCAGCCTATTTTGTGTCCAAAATGGCACCCTATTCCTTAGACAGGTTAGATGACAATGTCACGAATATGCTGCACACGCATCGATGTTTGCATAGCCATTGAAGAGGAGTGGGACAGCATTCCACAGGCCACAATCAACAGCCTGATCAACTCTATGCAAAGGAGATACAGTGCATTTGGAAAGTATTCTGACCTATTCCCTTTTACCACATTTTGGTACGTTACAGCCTTATTCTAAAATTCATTAAATTGGTTTGATTTGTTTCTGAGCAAAAAATAAATAAATAAACATTACAATATTGTTGGACACAAAATACTGGACAAATACCAGGAAATTAGCTCCCAGTTATTTTAAGTTAAGAAATCTGTTCCCAGGTATTCCCACACATAATAGAGAGACACAAGATAATTTCAAACCTTGCTTACATTTATATATTATTGTTTTATTTAAACATATCTGTTTGGGCTTCTTGCACTGAATTTTCAGTCTACAAATGATTTGTAATTATGTTCCGGCCCCCGACCATCCGCTCAAGAAAAAATCGTCCCGCGGCTGAATCTAGTTGATGATCCCTGGTCTAGAATGTCGTTGTATGCTGAAGCGTTAAGATTTCCCTTCACTGGAACTGAGGGGCCTAGCCTGAACCATAAAAAACAGCCCCAGAACATTATTCCTTCCTCGACACTTGGTATTGCACATGTTGATCTTAGGTTTGTGTGCGGCTGCTCGGCCATGGAAACCCATTTCATGAATTCTCCTAACAAACAGTTCTTGTCCTGATGTTGCTTCCAGAGGCAGTTTGGAACCCGGTAGTGTGTGTTGCAACTGAAGACCGATGATGTTTACGCGCTTCAGTACTCCACTTTGTGGAGGCAGAGATATGCTCAACCATGTGTAGCCTACCACTAAATATATTGTGCATTACTTTTAACCCAAGCCATATGGGACCTGGTCAAAAGGAGTGCACTATATAGGGAAAAGGGTGACATTTAAGAGACAGCCTGTAACTCAATCATCTAGTACCTGGCCTGCCTGCCTGTCAGTCCAATCATGTCCTCTGTCATCTGTCCCAAACACCTGTTCCTGTGTGCAGCATCCCGATAAAGCGAGGCCTGTGTCCCACTCCTCGTGCCCGCTGCACACTGGAAACGACAGGGGTCTGACAAATGAACTTATCCCTCAGCATCTCATTCAGATGGCAGTATGGACCGCTAATCAGAACTCACTCCATGGTCACAGCACGGTCCTCTGGAGGATCCCAGGCAGCAAGCAGACCGGGCAGGCAGGGCAGACCAGGCAGGCAGGCATACTACTGTAACTAATGGGGAGGGGAGTGTTGTGTCTTTGGCTATGCCGGATTAAGTGATACGACATGCTATTCTATAAAATCCTTTCTCTGTAATTAATATTACCTGATTGAGCTCATTATGTAAATGTAATTAACTAAAGTCAGGGCACCGCGAAAGAGTGTTTATAGCTGTTATCTTCCGAATAAACTCTGAAAGACCTAGTAATATTTTACATCAATAGCAGTCAATATTAATCGTCACCTTATTTCAGTCTCATCTGAAAGTTATAAATTCACGAACCCTGGCTAACAAGCTGAATCAGCAATACAAAATTGGGTTTATTTATTTATTTACTAAATACCTAACTAATCACACAGAATTACATATACACGGAATTAATCATACTTTGATTACAAATGATGTCATAAAGGAAAATGTCCCTAGCGGACAGAACAGATATGACAGCTGGTTACACAAAGAAAAGGGTTTGAGTGAAAGAGCGGGAAGACTGAAGAACAAAGGGAGAAGCGATGTCTCTATCGGGCTGTAGGGCGCTACTTTATTGTAAATACAGAATTGTATTCATTCTAAATTACCGCCCATTTGGAAAATGCAATAAATATTTACTCTGAGCTGCGCTTCAATATGTTGGTGGTAGATGGAAGGCCGTTTTGCCCAACAGAGTCCTTTGTCCTTTGTAGAGTGTCTCTGGTAGTGAACGGGAAACATTGTAGTGTCGTTGTTGTGTGGTAGACGGGATACTTTGTCCATCCTTTCCTAGCCCACATTTACAGCGACCGCTGCTAACTCAACGGCTAGGAGGTATCACTTCTGTAGCGAATAAGAGTTCAAACTTCATACCATTCGCAACCAAAGCTCACACCGAGGTTGGCTTCGTTCTGTAGTTATCTGAATCCTTCTGACATCGGATTGTCATCCTAATGTACCCGGAACAGAAGGTTACATTTTCGTCAAGGGCTTTTATAATGGAGGGAGAGAAGGGTGTGTTTCATAGTTTATAGCCCATATCTCTTCACAGGGGCTCTTCACTGATTGAGCAGAGCTCTAACCTTATGAAAACCTAAGTCTCTCATTTGGAAGCTAAAATTACATTTAATCTCTTCACATAATGTTATATTTCAACATTTGAATTGCACAACAATTCCATGTGAATCTGATAACTATAATGTGTAGACATTCCCAGATACAGTTCTGGTCGTCCTGTCATCAGTCATAATGTCTCAGATGACAACCGAACTGACATCATATTCATTAAGTACCATCGCATATTTTCAACCGGTTCTATTACCGAAATATGGTTCCTTTCCCTCCACTTGTTTGATGTTCCCAGACTCTCTATGTTTAACAAAGTATTTCCAAGAGTCCCTCTGTAGAGTCAAGAGAGAGGGAAGGGAGAAAGGTGTATATATGGGGGGAACATGAGAACAGATGTTGGGGAAACTAATGCCATGGTTATGTTACAGAAATATGCAGTAAACTAGGATTTCTAGAACCCTAGTTATATAATGAGTTGGTGTCTATTTAGTTGAGCTTTTAGTTTTTGTGCCTGTTATGGGTTGGCCTCACATAAGATACTTTATGCAATTCTGGCATTCCCATTCAGAAGAACTAACTAAGTCTAAACCGCTGTTATTTTGTAAAGTGTGACCTTAGTACCGACGTTAGGATCTGGAAGGCGTACACCAAGGCCCACTGGACAACTACTACTTTGTCTGTGAAATGTGAAGGGGATTTGGTGTATGATTCTGGCTAGTCAGAGGTTTGCTTACTCTTTATTTTAATATGGAGACAGTGGGCGACTGGGAGACAGTCAGCATGTAAGGAATTCAGGTCCAAAGAATGCACATTGGCTCATGGTCTGAAAGGGAGCCTTAATTTGTCCAGGCGGCCAGGAAATGGCTCGATCTTTAATCTCCACCAACCAAACCACCCATTTTATCCCTGCGTGTTGTTTCACCCAGTCTTTATTCCTATGTATACATACTTTAGTTATTGAATTTGGAATAGAGCATAGCGTATTTAGAGGAAACCAAACACAGTCAGATGTATGTTTGGCCTGAAGTAATGTAGCATAGATCATTATGCTGTAGCGCAGGATACATGGCTTTAATGTGGTTTGTACATTTGTTTTAAGATACGGCCTAAGTCATGTTGAAGGCATGTTTACATTTCTTTTGAGGGCGATTTTGTAAAAATAGCCATGTTGATTCTGCTCATGGTCACGATGCATGTTACTGATCTCTTGTTTTCCACTGCTTTTGTAGCTCTGTTCATTATTCTGAGGAAAATTATCCACTACATTTGCAGTGTTTTAATATAGTATGCTTGGTTGTGCATCAATGAGAACAGTAGACATACAGTACTTGCACTGAGACATGGCTGTAGACTCTTAACGTTAGATGCCATGAGAGTCTACAGCCATATCTCAGGGCAAGTAAACATATCAGAAATGTAGTTATGACCACTCCTACTACCAGAAATATATTATGACCACTCCTACTACCAGAAATGTAGTTATCATGACCATTCCTACTACCAGAAATATAGATATTATGCCCACTCCTACTACCAGAAATGTACTACTATACTATACTCCTATACTATAAGTGGATATGCGCTAGCTCAACAAGCTTTAGCTGTAAAATGTCTGCAAAGATGAATACACCCAAAGATAGACAGACTATAACGCATTGCTCTCATACAGTGTGAACCTGTGGTGCCTTGCACATGCTGACAGTCATTATTGGCAGAGCTGAGTACTTTTGTTGTCATTAATGATTCTTTGACCCACCCCACAGACAGACAGTTTGTGGAAGAGACTCTGATCAGGGCTCGACAGGCTAACACTGTGGTCTTCAGACTGGAGAGGAGAAATATAACCCATAATACTAAATGTACTGTGTTGGGCTGGACGGCGCTAAACTTGACTGGACAACTACACCCAGCGATTAGCAAATAATGTGTTTCAAAATACAAAATAGCCTACAGAATTGTATTTTATTTATTTAACTAGCCAAGTCAGTTAAGAACAAATTGTTATTTACAATGATGGCCTACCAAAAGACAAAAGGTATCCTGTGTGGATGGGGGCTGGGATTAAAAATATAAATAAATTAAATAAAAATATAGGACAAAACACAAGAGTTGAAGTCGAAATTTTTAAATTTTAATTTTACCTTCATTTAACCAGGCAAGTCAGTTAAGAACATATTCTTATTTTCAATGACGGCCTGGGAACAGTGGGTTAACTGCCTGTTCAGGGGCAGAACGACAGATTTGTACCTTGTCAGCTCGGGGGTTTGAACTCGCAACCTTCCGGTTACTAGTCCAACGCTCTAACCACTAGGCTACGCTGCCGCCCCAGTTTACATACATCTCAGCTAAATACTTTTAAACTCAGTTTTTCACAATTCAAGACCCATTTGCAACCAATCTTTAACTTTAACTCAAGACTGATGTCTTGAGATGTTGCTTCAATATATCCACATAATTTTCCTCCCTCATGAAGCCATCTATTTTGCGAAGTGCACCAGTCACGCCTGCAGCAAAGCACCCCCACAACATGATGCTGCCACCCCCGTGCTTCACGGTTGGGATGGTGCTCTTCGGTTTGCAAGCCTCCCCCTTTTTCTCCATACATAATGATGGTTATTATGGCCAAACAGTTCTATTTTTGTTTCATCAGACCAGAGGACATTTCTCCAAAAAGTATGATCTTTGTCCCCAAGTGCAGTTGCAAACCGTAGTCTGGCTTTTTTATGGCGGTTTTGGAGCAGTGGCTTCTTCCTTGCTGAGCGGCCTTTCAGGTTATGTCGATATAGGACTCGTTTTACTGTGGATATAGATACCTTTGTATCTGTTTCCTCCAGCATCTTCACAAGGTCCTTTGCTTTAGTTCTGGGATTAATTTGCACTTTTCGCACCAAAGTATGTTCATCTCCAAGAGACAGAACGCGTCTCCTTCCTGAGAGGCATTACGGCTGCGTGGTCCCATGGTGTTTATACTTGCATACTATTGTTTGTACAGATGAACGTGGTACCTTCAGGCGTTTGGAAATTGTTCCCATGGATGAACCAGACTTGTGGAGGTCTACAATATTTTTTCTGAGGTCTTGGCTGATTTCTTTTGATTTTCCCATTAATCCAAGCAAAGAGGCACGGAGTTTGAAGGTAGGCCTTGAAATAACTCCACAGCTACACCTCCAATTGACTCAAATGATGTCAATTAGCCTATCAGAAGCTTCTAAAGCCATGACATAATTTTCTGGGATTTTCCAAGCTGTTTGAAGGCACATTCGACGTAGTGTACATAAACCTCTGACCCACTGGGATTGTGATACAGCGGATTATAAATAATCTGTCTGTAAACAATTGTTGGAAAAAAGTAGATGTCCTGACCGACTTGCCAAAATGTTAGTTTGTTAAACATACATTTGTGGAGTGGTTGAAAAACTAGTTTTAAAGACTCCAACCTAAGTGTATGTAAACTAATGACTTCAACTGTAATTTTTTTAACCTTTATTTAACTAGGCAAGTCAGTTAAGAACAAATTCATATCTTCAATGACGGCCTAGGAACGGTGGGTTAACTGCCTGTTCAGGGGCAGAACGACAGATTTGTCAGCTTGGGGGTTTGAACTTGCAACCTTCCGGTTACTAGTGTAACGCTCTAACCACTAGGCTACCCTGCCACCCCAATATAAAGAGAGACCTAAGACAACAACAACAGCATGGCAATAACACAGCATGGTAGCAAAACAACATGGTAGCAAAACAACATGACAACAAAATGGTAGCAACACAACAACAACATGGTAGCAACAAAACATGACAAGAACATGGTAGCAAAACAACATGACAACAACATGGTAGCAACACAACATGGTAGCAACACAACATGACAACAACATGGTAGCAACACAACATGACAACAACATGGTAGCAACACAACATGACAACAACATGGTAGCAACACAACATGACAACAACATGGTAGCAACACAACATGACAACAACATGGTAGCAACACAACATGACAACAACATGGTAGCAACACAACATGACAACAACATGGTAGCAACACATGACAACAACATGGTAGCAACACAACATGACAACAACATGGTAGCAACACAACATGACAACAACATGGTAGCAACACAACATGGTAGCAACACAACATGACAACATGATAGCAACACAACATGACAGCAACACAACATGACAACATGATAGCAACACAACATGACAGCAACATGACAGCAACATGATAGCAACACAACATGACAACAACATGGTAGCAACACATGACAACAACATGGTAGCAACACAACATGACGACAATGTGGTAGCAACACAACAACAACGTGGTAGCAACACAACATGACAACAACGTGGTAGCAACACAACATGACAACAATGTGGTAGCAACACATGACAACACAGCATTGCAGCAACACATGACAAAGTAGAGGAAGCCTGTCTAGCAATGCTTATGTCGACACAGCTTGTGGTAATTATGCACTGACCACTGACAGAAATATTCATATTCAACTGTAATTATTGTTCTGTATTGTCTTGCAGGGTTTCATATTCACTGCTGGGCAATTCCTCTCTAATGCTATTTATTTTCCCTCTATCCGTTCACTAATACCTGTCTTCCATTTCTTTGAATTGCTTTGTGTTAAGCAAACAACGTTTTACATAAATGTCATTTCTGTTTGTGGATGGTTAGAGGTTGAAATGTAGGCCAATTGTTTTTTAACATGGCTCTTGGGAGAAACACTGGCATGATGGTTTATATGATTAGGAAGGGAAACATGGTTTAAATGAATGGGTGGATTCCTATCTCAGCGTTCCTCTAGAGCACCGTTATTCATCCTCTCCGGGGGATTCATATATAGCTGACAAAAGGCCAGCCACTCGCTCAGGAAACCGTGTTGTACTGAGAGTGAAATATGAACTGCAGTGTCCTCCAGTCTTTAAAAATATCAGTGTACACACACAACTATTTGTTTAGCCCACTGCACAAATCTATTATAATTTCTTTCTTTCGTTCTCTCTTGCTTCTTTTTTATTGGTTTAGGTCCACAGCATGTGGGGTTGTTTCTGAGAGCTGAGAATGCAAAAGTATACTCTGAAGCCTCGCTGTCTCTCTCTGTCTCTCGCTGTCTCTCTCTGTCTCTCGCTGTCTCTCTTTCTCTCTCTCTGTCTCTCTCTCTGTCTCTGTGTGTGTGTGTGTTGAGCTTGGCACGAGAAGCAATGGATTTTGACAGCAATAGTATCTGGACTACCCTGCAGGGGGATGAGCTTTCTAAAAGGGGGAAAAATAAGTTAATGAATTCCAAATACCCAGCCTTTCATCCCCTCACTGTATCGTGTGAAATTCAGCATAAAAAATGACTGACTCTCCTTTCGTGTTGCAAGACTGAACAGTTTTTGATGACTGGTCAATAATGAGGTTTTGCAACATTAGCCAGATAAGCTGGCTAATTAGGGCTGCGCACACACCTGAGCCTAACAACATCCCACCTCTTGTCCTGCAAGCCTCGATGTCGTAGAGAAAAATCCACCTTGCTTTTATGTTGGATTTATTTACACCCATAGAGGGCAGCTGTGCTCTCCCCTCAATTCTGCATCTGTCTGTCTAATGGAGACCAGCAGAGGCAGAACAGACATGTCACCAACAGGGACGGCATATGTTGTCCACTATGGCCTGACATGATAGCAGTCCCAAAGCACATCTCATCTCCTCTGCTCTTTGTAGCATCGTTCCTGCAGCCATGTGTGAATAGGCATGGCTGTCCCTAATGATGTTTAGCATCTGTTGCTGATGGAGACCATGGAGGAGCCTGTATTGATGTGTATCTCTCTCTCTTCCCCTCTCTCGCACACTTGCTCGCTCTCTCTGACACAGACCACAGCCTCCTAATGGCCTGAGTGGATAAAAGCAGCACTGTACGTGAGGCTGGGCTAACAATGTGGGAAGAGAGACATGTCATTGATTACTTTCCACAATTCAATTTCAGACGGGCTCCTAATTAATCCTAACCCAGTAAATAGCTTCTGGCATTCAGACTTTCAATGCCGTCTTGGCCCGGCCATCAGATAAACAGTGGCTCATATCGACATTTGAGCGTCTGTCTCTGTGAACGCTGTGGCTTCAGATGGGCTCTCATTTGAAAAACTATTTTCTCTGTGCTTGAGAGTGGGTGGGAGGATCGAGCATTAGAGAGAGAGTTTGTGTGTGAGAGAGAGCGAGAGAGAGCTGGCATCAGATGAATCAGGCTGGGAGCTGACAGCAGGCAGAACACTGACACTCACCAGCCCATAATAAACAAAACACTATTACATTAACACCCAAGGTCCGCAATTAACTGGCCCCAGCATAGGCAGAGGGCTAGCCGTTGCACTGTATACCACGCAGTAAGTCCGTGCTCTCTCTCTCGCTCTCTTCAATTCAATTCAAATGGGCTATATTGGCATGGGAAAACATATGTTTACATTGCCAAAGCAAGTAAAATAGATAATTGAAATAAAAAATGTACAGTAAACATTACACTTACAAGTTTCAGAAGAATAGAGACATTTCAAACGTTATATTAATGTACAGTGTCTTAATAATGTGTAAATTGTTGAAGTACGAAAGGGAAAATTAAAAACATAAATATGTTGTATTTACAATGGTGTTTGTGGTTCACTGGTTGCCCTTTTCTAGTGGTGACAAGTCACAGATCTTGCTGTTGTGATGGCACACTGGTATTTCACGTAATAGATATGGGAGTTTATCAAATTCAAATTCTTTGCGGGTTTGTGTAATCTAGGGAAATATTTCTCTATGTTCATACATTTGGCAGGAGGTTAAAACGTGCAGCTCAGTTTGTGGGCAGTGGGCACATTGCCTGTCTCTCTCTCTCCTTCCTCTCTCTCTCTCCTTTCTCCTGCTCTCTTCTTCCTCTCGCGCTCTCTCTCTCCTTCCTCTTACTCTCTCTCCTTCCTCTCACTCTCCTTCCTCTTGGCTCTCTCGTTCTCTCTCTCCTTCCTCTCTCTCTCTCCCTCCTCATTCTCTCCAGCTTTTTAATTCCTCACCTGCTAACGTTATAATTATCTGTTGCCTCTGAAAATGATTGAGTTTGTCAGCACCCATTACATTTATACTGTATCATAAATGAAGTTGTACAGTTCAAAATTCTATCTTTTTTCACTGGAATAAATGGAGGCTAAACTTTCCACTGGCTATGGTACAGTGCTTTAAGAAAGTATTCATACCCCCTGACTTCTTCCATATTTGTATTGTGTAACAGCTTAAATTCAAAATTCTACACACAATATCCTATAATAACAGTGAAAGCATGTTTTTATAATTTTTTGCAAATGTACACACCCCTGAGTCAATCCATGTTAGAATCATATTTGGCAGTAATTACAGTTGTGAGTCTTTCTGGGTAAGTCTCTAAGAGCTTTGCATACCTAAATATTTGCATATTCTTTTTTTAAATTCTTCAAGCTCTGTCAAGTTAGTTGCTGATCATTGCTAGACAGCCATTTTCAAGTATTGCTATAGATTTTCAAGACAATTTAAGTCAAAACTAACTCGGGAACATTCACATTTTTAAATTCTGTACAGGCTTCCTTCTTTTCACTCTGTCATTTAGGTTAGTATTGTGGAGTAACTACAATGTTGTTGATCCATCCTAAGTGTTCTCCTATCACAGCCATTAAACTCTGTAATTGTTTTAATGTCACCATTGGCCTCATGATGAAATCCCTGAGTGGTTTCCTTCCTCTCGGGCAACTGAGTTAGGAAGGACGCCTGCATCTTTGTATTGACTGGGTGTATTGATACACACTACACTATCCAAAGTGTAATTAATAATTCACCATGCTCAGAGAGATATGCAATGTCTGCTTTTGAAACTTTTTTTTTACCAATATACCAGTAGGTGCCCTTCTTTGTGAGGCATTGGAAAACCTGTGAACTGAAAACTGCTGTTCACAAATGCTCTCCATCCAACCTCACTGAGCTCGAGCTGTTTTGCAAGGAGGAATGGGAAAAAATGTTCAGTCTCTCGATGTGCAAAACTGATAGAGACATACCCCAAGCGACTTACAACTGTAATCGCAGCAAAATGTGGCGCTACAAAGTATTAACTTAAGGGGGCTGAATCATTTTGCACGCCTAATTTTTCAGTTTTTGATTTGTTAAAGAAGTTTGAAATATCCAATAAATGTCGTTCCACTTCATGATTGTGTCCCACTTGTTGTTGATTCTTCACAAAAAAATAGTTTTATATCTTTGTTTGAAACCTGAAATGTGGCAAAAGGTCGCAAAGTTCAAGGGGGCCGAATTCTTTCGCAAGGCACTGTATATATATTTTTTATGTATTTCGTATATATTTTTAAATATTTTTTTTATCTCAATTACCATCTAAGGACTGAACTTACTCTCCTGCAACCCGCCTCTCCCAATGTGGTACAGATCTGCTATTTTTATATTTTAGAACCGGAACCCCCATCATCAGCTAGCCAGCTATCTAGCTACTAGCTAGTAGTCAGTTAGCCACTGCTAGCAGTCATCACCGTTAACTCTGACATCAGCCAGCCTCAGCACGGTCAATTCCTGCCAGTCTACACAGCGCAATATCAACCCAGAGCGTATCGGAGAGCATATCGGACTGCTACCACATCTCTGGATTCCTACCACAAGCTCTGAACCTTTACATCGGATCATCGCAGCTAGCTAGCTGCTATCCGAGTGGTTACTCCTGGCTAACGTCTCTGTCCCGACGCAAGCACCAGTTAGCCTGGAGCTAGGCCCTTCTCCCGGCTAGCCGGAGAGATCCATCAGCCAATTCCTGGGCTACAATACCTATTTTGCCAATTGGCCTGGACCCTTTACTCCCACCGATTCATCACGACTGATCTGCCGACATAACCGTCCGAGAGGGTTTCAACAGGCTCTTCCGTTGTGACGTCCCCCGGAGGCTCATCTGCTAGCCTGCTAGCCTCAGCCCGCTAGCTGTTTGAATCGCTGTGTCTCCAGCTCGCCCAGCTACTCACTGGACCCTATGATCACTCAGCTACACATGCCTCTCCCAAACGTCAATATGCCATGTCTATTGCTGTTTTGGTTAGTGATTATTGTCTTATTTCACTGTAGAGCCTCCAGCCCTGCTCAATATGCCTTAGCTAGCCCTTTTGTTCCACCCCCCACACATGTGGTGACCTCACCTGGAATAATGATGCCTCTAGAGACAAAACCTCTCTGATCATCACTCAAAGCCTAGGTTTACCTCCACTGTACTCACATCCTACCATATCCATGTCTGTACATTATGCCTTGAATCTATTCTTCCACGCCCAGAAATATGCTCCTTTTATTCTCTGTTCCGAATACTTTATTTATTTATTTATTTATTTATTTTTATTTCACCTTTATTTAACCAGGTAGGCTAGTTGAGAACAAGTTCTCATTTGCAACTGCGACCTGGCCAAGATAAAGCATAGCAGTGTGAACAGACAACACAGAGTTACACATGGAGTAAACAATTAGCAAGTCAATAACACAGTAGAAAAAATGGGCAGTCTATATACAATGTGTGCAAAAGGCATGAGGAGGTAGGCGAATAATACAATTTTGCAGATTAACACTGGAGTGATAAATGATCAGATGGTCATGTACAGGTAGAGATATTGGTGTGCAAAAGAGCAGAAAAGTAAATAAATAAAAACAGTATAAAAACAGTATGGGAATGAGGTAGGTGAAAATGGGTGAGCTATTTACCTATAGACTATGTACAGCTGCAGCGATCGGTTAGCTGCTCGGATAGCTGATGTTTGAAGTTGGTGAGGGAGATAAAAGTCTCCAACTTCAGCGATTTTTGCAATTCGTTCCAGTCACAGGCAGCAGAGTACTGGAACGAAAGGCGGCCAAATGAGGTGTTGGCTTTAGGGATGATCAGTGAGATACACCTGCTGGAGCGCGTGCTACGGATGGGTGTTGCCATCGTGACCAGTGAACTGAGACTATACACTAGACGATCAGTTCGTATAGCCTTTAGCCGTACCCCTATCCTACTCCTCCTCTGTTCCTCTGGTGATGTAGAGGTTTACCCAGGCCCTGCAGCCCCCAGCATCACTCCCATTCCCCAGGTGCTCTCATTTGTTGACTTCTGTAACCATAAAAGCCTTGGTTTCATGCATGTTAACATTAGAAGCCTCCTCCCTAAGTTTGTTTTTATTTGCTGCTTTAGCACACTCTGCCAAACTGGATGTCCTAGCCGTGTCTGAATCCTGGTTTAGGAAGGCCACCAAAAATCCTGAAATTTTCATCCCAAACGATTATATTTTCCGACAAGATAGAACTGCCAAAGAGGGCGGAGTTGCAATCTACTGCAGAGAGAGCCTGCAGGGTTCTGTCATACTATCCAGGTCTGTGCCCAAACAATTCGATCTTCTACTTTTGAAAATCCAAATTTCCAGAAACAAGTCTCTCATTGTTGCCGCTTGTTATAGACCCCCTTCAGCCCCCAGCTGTGCCCTGGACACCATATATGAATTGACCGCCTCCCATCTATCTTCAGAGTAAGTACTGGGACATGGGTAACACCCCGGCCGTACTACAATCTAAGCTAGATGCTCTCAATCTCACACAAATTATCAATGAACCTACCAGGTACAACCTTAAATCCGTAACCATAGGCACCCTCTTGAGATATCATTCTGACCAACTTGCCCTCTAAATAAACCTCTGCTGTCTTCAACCACGATCTCAGTGATCACTGCCTCATTGCCTGCGTGCGTAATGGGTCCGCGGTCAAACGACTAGCCCCCATCACTGTCAAACGCTCCCTAAAACACTTCAGCGAGCAGGCCTTTCTAATCAACCTGGCCCGGGTATCCTGGAAGGATATTGACCTCGTCAGTAGAGGAAACCTTGTTGCTCATCAAAGTGCTTTCTTCACCATCTTAAATAAGCATGCTCCTTTAAAAAAATGTAGAACTAAGAACAGATATAGCCATTGGTTCACCCCAGACTTGACCAGCACAAAAACATCCTGTGGCATTCTGTATTAGCATCGAATTGCCCCTGCGATATGCAACTTTTCAGGGAAATCAGGAACCAATATACTCAGTCAGTTAGGAAAGCTAAGGCTATCTTTTTCAAACAGAAATTTGCATTCTGTAGCACTAATTCCATAACGTTTTGGGACACTGTAAAGTCCATGGAGAAAAAGGGCACCTCCTCCCAGCTGCCCACTGCACTGAGGATTGAAAACACTGTCACCACCGATAAATCTACGATAATCGATCATTTCAATAAGCATTTTTGTACGGCTGGCCATGCTTTCCACCTGGCTACTCCTACCCCGGCCAACATCTCAGCACCCCCTGCAGCAACTTGTCCAAGCCCCCCACACTTCTCCTTCACCCAAATCCAGAGAGCTGATATTCTGAAAGAGCTGCAAAATCTGGATCCCTACAAATCAGCTGGGCTAGACTATCTGGACCCTCTCTTCATCGACCTGGCCAATGCTTTTAACTATGTCTATCACCGCATTCTTATCGCCTGACTCAATAGTCTTGGTTTCTCCAATGACTGCCTCGTCTGGTTCACTAACTACTTCTCAGATAGAGTTCAGTGAGTCAAATCGGAGGGCCTGTTGTCCAGACCTCTGGCAGTCTCTATGGGGGTGCCACAAGGTTCAATTCTCGGGCCGACTCTTTTCTTTCTATATATCAATGATGTTGCTCTTGCTGCTGGTGATTCCCTGATCCACCTCTACACAGATGACACCATTCTGTATACAACTGGTCCTTCTTTGGACACTGTGCTAACAAACCTCCAAACGAGCTTCAACGCCATACAACACTCCTTCCGTGGCCTCCAACTGCTTTTAAATGCTAGTAAAAGTAAGTGCATGCTCTTCAACCGATTGTTGCCCGCACCCACCCGCCTGACTAGCATCACTACTCTGGACAGTTCTGACTTAGAATATGTAGACAACTACAAATACCTAGGTGTCTGGTTTGACTGTAAACTCTCCTTCGGGACTCACCTTAAGCATCTCCAATCCAAAATTAAATCTAGAATCTGCTTCCTATTTCGCAACAAAGCCTCCTTCACTCATGCTGCCAAAAATACCCTCGTAAAACTGACTATCCTACCGATCATTGACCTGGGCGATGTCATTTACAAAATAGCCTCCAACACTCTACTCAGTAAATTGGATGTAGTCTATCACAGTGCCATGCGTTTTGTCACCAAAGCCCCATATACTACCCACCACTGCGACCTGTATGCTCTCGTTGGCTGGCCCTCACTACATATTCGTTGTCAAACCCACTGGCTCCAGGTCATCTACAAGTCTTTGCTAGGTAAAGCCCTGCCTTATCTCAGCTCACTGGTCACCATAGCAACACCCACCCGTAGCACACGCTCTAGCAGGTATATTTCACTGGTCATACCCAAAGCCAACACTTACTTTGACCACCTTTCCTTCCAGTTTTCTGCTGCCATTGACTGGAACGAATTGCAATAATCACTGAAGCTGGAGTCATATATCTTCCTCTCTAACTTAAAGCATCAGCTGTCAGAGCAGCTTACCGATCATTGTACCTGTACACAGCCAATCTGTAAATAGCACACCCAACTACCTCATCCCCATTTAGTTATTTATCCTCTTGCTCTTTTGCACCCCAGTATCTCTACTTGCACATCATCATTTGCACATCTATCACTCCAGTGTTAATGCTAAATTGTAATTATTTTGCCTCTATGACCTATTTATTGTCTTACCTCTCTACTATTCAACATTTGCACACACTACATAGTTTTTTGTATTGTGTTATTGACTGTATGTTTGTTTATGTGTAACTGTGTTGTTGTTTGTGTTGCACTGCTTTGCTTTATCTTGGCCAGGTCGCAGTTGTGTATGAGAACTTGTTCTCAACTGGCCTACCTGGTTAAAAGAAGGTGAAATAAAAAATGTAAAAACTTAAAGCTTGTCTGGGTTGGCCATCTATCATCACCAGGGTCACTTCTCTGACTTCTGGCTCGTAGATTTGGCTGTGCTTCACGGACTGCTTTATTCATGTTTACATGCTTGACAAAGGATACTTGTCAATCACAGACAGTGCTACTGTATAGCCATCTATCCATCCATAATACATTGTGGATGCCTCAGGGGAGAAGGAGCAGTGGTGAACACACTCAATTCTCATAGCAGAGTGAAAAGTAAAGATATTTGAATAAAAAATTACTCAAGTAAAAGTGAAAGTCACCCAGTAAAATACTACTTGAGTAAAAGTCTAAAAGTATTTGGTTTTAAATATACTTAAGTATCAAAAGTAAAAGTATAAACCATTTCAAATTCCTTATATTCAGCAAACCAGACGGTGGATAGCCAGGGGTACACTCCAACACTCAGACATATTTTACAATCGAAGCATTTGTGATTCGTGAGTCCGCCAGATCAGAGACAGTAGGGATGATCAGGGATGTTCTCTTGGATGACCAGGGATGTTCTCTTGGACCATTTTCTTGTCAAAATGTAACAAGTTCTTTTAGATGTCAGGGAAAATGTATGGAGTAAAAAGTACATTATTTTCTTTACACGGAACCCAAACCGGCTGCACCATCGTGCGCCATCGTGCGCCATCGTGCATAAATTAATTTTGTCCCCCTACACCAAACGCGATCACGACACACAGGTTAAATATCAAAACAAACTCTGAACCAATTACATAATTTTGGGAACCGGTCGAACAGCATTAAACATTTATGGAAATGTAGCTAGTTAGCTTGCACTTGCTAACTAATTTGTCCTATAAACATTGAGTTGTTATTTTACCTGAAATGAACAAGGTCCTCTACTCCAACAATTAATCCACGCATAAAACGGTAATCCGAATCGGTTTTAGCCATCAAATAAAATAAAATAAAATTAAATTTGTCACATACACATGGTTAGCAGATGTTAATGCGAGTGTAGCGAAATGCTTGTGCTTCTAGTTCCGACAATGCAGTGATAACCAACAAGTAATCTAACTAACAATTCCAAAACTACTGTCTTATACACAGTGTAAGGGGATAAAGAATATGTACATAAGGATATATGAATGAGTGATGGTACAGGGCAGCATACAGTAGATGGTATCGAGTACAGTATATACATATGAGATGAGTATGTAGACAAAGTGGCATAGTTAAAGTGGCTAGTGATACATGCATTACATAAGGATGCAGTCGATGATATAGAGTACAGTATATACGTATGCATATGAGATGAATAATGTAGGGTAAGTAACATTATATAAGGTAGCATTGTTTAAAGTGGCTAGTGATATATTTACATCATTTCCCATCAATTCCCATTATTAAGTGGCTGGAGTTGGGTCAGTGTCAATGACAGTGTGTTGGCAGCAGCCACTCAATGTTAGTGGTGGCTGTTTAACAGTCTGATGGCCTTGAGATAGAAGCTGTTTTTCAGTCTCTCGGTCCCAGCTTTGATGCACCTGTACTGACCTCGCCTTCTGGATGATAGCGGGGTGAACAGGCAGTGGCTCGGGTGGTTGATGTCCTTGATGATCTTTATGGCCTTCCTGTAACATCGGGTGGTGTAGGTGTCCTGGAGGGCAGGTAGTTTGCCCCCGGTGATGCGTTGTGCAGACCTCACTACCCTCTGGAGAGCCTTACGGTTGAGGGCGGAGCAGTTGCCGTACCAGGCGGTGATACAGCCCGCCAGGATGCTCTCGATTGTGCATCTGTAGAACTTTGTGAGTGCTTTTTGTGACAAGCCGAATTTCTTCAGCCTCCTGAGGTTGAAGAGGCGCTGCTGCGCCTTCTTCACGACGCTGTCAGTGTGAGTGGACCAATTCAGTTTGTCTGTGATGTGTATGCCGAGGAAATTAAAACTTGCTACCCTCTCTACTACTGTTCCATCGATGTGGATAGGGGGGTGTTCCCTCTGCTGTTTCCTGAAGTCCACAATCATCTCCTTAGTTTTGTTGACGTTGAGTGTGAGGTTATTTTCCTGACACCACACTCCGAGGGCCCTCACCTCCTCCCTGTAGGCCGTCTCGTCATTGTTGGTAATCAAGCCTACCACTGTTGTGTCGTCCGCAAACTTGATGATTGAGTTGGAGGCGTGCGTGGCCACGCAGTCGTGGGTGAACAGGGAGTACAGGAGAGGGCTCAGAACGCACCCTTGTTGGCCCCCCTTGTTGAGGATCAGCGGGGAAGAGATATTGTTGCCTACCCTCACCACCTGGGGGCGGCCCGTCAGGAAGTCCAGTACCCAGTTGCACAGGGCGGGGTCGAGACCCAGGGTCTTGAGCTTGATGACGAGCTTCGAGGGTACTATGGCGTTGAATGCCGAGCTGTAGTCGATGAACAGTATTCTCACATAGGTATTCCTCTTGTCCAGGTGGGTTAGGGCAGTGTGGTTGAGATTGCATCGTCTGTGGACCTATTTGGGCGGTAAGCAAATTGGAGTGGGTCTAGGGCAGGGGTGTCAAACTCAAATACCCAGTGGGCCAAAATGTAAAACCTGAACAAAGTCACGGGCCAACATTGAACAAATTAACCTTTTAATATGGACCCAAACAAGTTTTGCTTTAACATTGAATATGGAACAAGCATCGCTTATTACCATACAATATATCATTTAATAGTGGAGACATGCAAAATCGAATTTCAAATTAAAAAACACATCAATGGCATTCATTTATTAAATAAATACAATTTAAATAAAAATGGTATGCCTCTTTTCTATTTGCAGCCTTCTGATTTAAATACCAAAATAAACTTTTTCCACTGGCTAATAATTTCACAAATAAAATGATAATAAATCAATCAACCATTCAAGCCCATGCCTTGTAGCAAGAAAAAGTGCATAAAGAAAACGTAAATTATTGCACACTGGTCTAATCTGATGTGCCCAAGCCAGATACCTGGCATCTCTTCTTGGATGCTAGTTCATCAATGTCTGGGCTCAAGCTCTGAGCTGAAGAAATCCTCAGTATCGAGCGAAGATGTTCATCAGTCAGACGTCTCCTGTGAGTTGTTTTGGTCATCTTCATCGAGGAGAAAAGTTGCTCGCATAGATAAGTGCTGCCGAACATGGAGAGCATCTGAGCAGCTTGGGTGCGGAGCTGAGGCATTGTGTCAGGGATGAACCGTGGAAACTGTGCGGCGCCCACAGCATCATACTTTTGACTTCAGCGTGTCGTTGCACTGGAGTTCAATCAGCTCCATTTGGATGTTGGTTGGTGCATTTTCCACATCAACTGCGAAGGGATTACTAAGCAGTTCAAACTTGCATTTCTGGGCATCGAAGTCGGCATATCGCCGGCTAAACTCAGCGGCGAGAACACTGAGTTTTTCAGCAAACTGTGCGCATGGGAACACGGCGGTAGAGATCTGCGCTTTTATGGATTGGCAGCAGGGAAAATAGCAAAGGTTTCCTTCCAGCATCTGATTCTCCCACAGGCACAGTTTAGTTTTGAAGGCCCTCACTGCAGCGTACATGTCTTTGTTGATGCGCCCCCGCCCCTGAAGCTGCAGGTTCAGCGCATCGAGATGGCTCGAGATGTCACAGAGAAAGGCCAGCTCACACAGGAACTTTTGCTCCTGGAGCTCTGCTGTATCCTTCCCTTTGGTTTCCAGGAATTGACATATTTCCTCACGCAGCTCGAAACATCTGTTCAGTACTTTTCGTCTGCTTAGCCATCTCACCTCTGTGTGATATGGCACGTCTGCGTATTCCGAACCACACTCCTCCAGAAAAGATTTAAACTGGCGGTGATTTAGACCTTTGGCTCTTATAAAGTTAACTACCTGTGTTACTGTGGTCATAACATGTTCCATCTTTAGGGCTTTGGCACACAGTGCTTCCTGATGTATGATGCAGTGGTAAACAGTTAGCTCACCTGCACAGTTCTCTTCCTGCATCTTCTCCCGAACCATGCCCACCAGTCCACTCTTTTTACCGCACATCCCTGGCGCACCATCTGTCGTTAATCCAACGAGTTTATCCCACGGCAGCTTTATTTCAGTTACACATTTGGAAACCTCCTCAAAGATTTCCTTTCCTGTGGTTGTGCCATGCATTGATTTGAATCCTAATAGCTCCTCCGTAACACACAGATTTGAGTCCACTCCACGGATGAAGACTGACAGCTGAGCAGTATCAGATGCGTCGCAGCTCTCATCCACAGCAAGGGAGAACGCAACAAAATCTTTTCCCTTTTCCATCAGCTGGTCATACAGATTGGTGGCAAGATCACATGTGCGATCAGCTACTGTGTTCCTGCTCAGGCTCACGTTTGAAAATGCTTGTTTTTTCTCTGGGCATACGAGGTCACAAACCTTCATCATGCACTTTTTCATGAACTCTCCCTCATTAAAGGGCCGGGCTGATTTTGCGATCTCTGCTGCCACTATATAACTAGCCTTTACAGCAGCCTCGCTTTGTGATGTGGCTTTTTAAACATATTCTGTTGTGAAACCAAACTTCTTTTCATCTCCTCTACTTTCTGGCTCCTTTGAGTCATGTCCAGGTCCTTGTATTTGTCATGGTGTTTCGTTTCATAGTGTCGTCTAATGTTGTACTCCTTACTTACAGCCACGTTGACTCCACAAACAAGACAAACAGGTTTGTCTTTTACATATGTAAACAGATATTCTGCCTCCCACTTGTCCAGAAAGCTCCTGTTTTCTGCCTTTCTTTTCGCCATTTTTGGGAAGGGTTAGCTCGCTGACAGTTGTAGCGTCTATGTTGCTACGACTACTGTCACAGAGGAGAGAGCGTTTCTGGGTCCTGTCCTGATTGGCGCGCGAAAACAGCAGAGCATTATGGGATTCGTAGTATTAGTGGTGAATGCGCTGTATAATACCGGCGGGCCAGCTCTAGTAGTAATTTGGTATTGTCTCGCGGGCCAAATATAATTACCCCGCGGACCAAATTTGGCCCACGGGCCAGAGTTTGACACCCATGCTTTAAGACATGAAGGTCAGTCCAACTGGAACATTTCAATAACTTTGAAAGTTTCTTCAAGTGTAGTCTCAAAAACCATCAAGCACCATGATGAAACTGGTTCTCATGTGGACCGCCACAGGAAAGGAAGCCCCAGAGTTACCTCTAATTAACTTATCCTCTGCAGCAGAGTACCAGCCTCAGAAATTGCAGCCCGAATATATGCTTCAAACAGTTCAAGTAACAGACACATCTCAGCATCAACTGTTCAGGGACTGCATGAATCAGGCCTTCATGGTCGAATTGCTGAACGAAACCACTACTAAAGGACACCAATAAGAAGAAGAGACTTGCTTGGGCCAAGAACCACGAGCAATGGACATTAGACAGGTGGAAATCTGTCCTTTGGTCTGATGAGTCCAAATTTGACATTTTTGGGTCCAACCGGCGTGTCTGAGACGCAGAGTAGGTGAACGGATGATCTCCGCATGTGTGGTTCCCACCGTGAAGCATGGAGGTGGTGGTGTGATAGTGCTTTGCTGGTGACACTGTCTGTGATTTATTTAGAATTCAAGGCACAATTAACCAGCATGGCTACCACAGCATTCTGCAGCGATACGCCATCCCATTTGGTTTGGGCTTAGTGGGACCATCATTTCCACAGGACAATGACCCAACACACCCTCAGGCTGTGTAAGGGCTGTTTGACCAAGAAGGAGAGTGATGGAGTGCTGCATCAGACGACCTGGCCTCCACAATCAACTGACCTCAATCCAACTGAGATGGTTTGGGATGAGTTGGACCGCAGAGTGAAGGAAAAGCATTCCATATGGTTTACTTCATAGTTGTGATGTCTTCACTATTATTCTACAATGTAGGAAATAGTCAAAGTAAACAGAAATCCTTGAATGAGTAGGTGTCCAAACTTTTGACTGGTACTGTATGTGTTTTATGAAAAATGTTCAACCATCGCCAGCTTTGAAGAGCTGAAGACTTCTCTTGTTGAAAGCGAAAAACACAAGCACAACACAATGAAGTATACTGTAACTTACAGCTACATTCAGCATAATAAAAAGGTCAAAGACCATCAGTTTGATGCTTGAGTTAGAAACAGTAATGGTTGTTACTTGTCTTCCTCGTCCTCCTCCTGCATCTGCTGGGCTATCTGTTTCATCTGCTGCTTGCGGACGTAGTCTCTAACACGGTACATGGCAGCATCGCGACACAGCTCCCTGAGGTCACTGCCTGATGAACCCTCCGACTTCTCTGCTATCTCCTTCAGATTAATGGCATTGCTTAGCTGAGGAAGAGTGGGACAAAGTGTTGGTTTAGTATACAGTACATTTATTCAGGCATGATACTGTAAATCACTATTCCAGATTTCATTGTCATTTGTGACGTTTGTTACTATTTAACCTTGAAATTCAACAGTGGATAGATATGAAACGACTCAAACTGGTTGGATATCTGAGAGGAAACGAAGGGATGGAGATGGTGTTAGCTTACATTTTCTCCTGCCAGGATCAACTTCAGTATCTCTGTCCTCTGTCTTGTAGTCTACAGAAGTACATAACATAATGAGAGACAGTTTTTAACATGACAGTTTGATTATCAGAGTGCATTCACAACATTCAAGTGTGTATATCTCACTGGTAGGCCCACGTGAAAGGTGGTGGGCATTCTGCGCAGTATGGCTGGGTCCAGATCCTGTGGTCTATTGGTGGCCCCCATCACCATCACCTGCAAGAACAATACCACAACATTAACTAACTGTACAACCAGCAAAGCAAGATATTAAACCAATGGCCAATACTCACGTAAAAGCAAATAAGACAAATCTAACTATGGGAGTTGGTAGTGGTACCTGACTGCTTGCCCCAGTCTCCAGCCCGTCCCACAAGCTCATAAACTGGGCCTTCATCATGGCTGTGGCCTCATGGTCCAGACTGGAGCGATTCCTCAGGAAGGAGTCTGAAAAATAAGACTTGAAAAGTGAACACAGCCTCAAATATGATTATATAAATGGTTGAGGTTAAAGAAATCAGTAAAGGATATCAATCAAGAGCATTTACACTACTGGATATTTAATGAACGGCTCTCACTAATGGTTCACAAATTAGTTTTAAAACAAGAGAGATACGTAATGACACGCACCAATTTCATCTATGAAAATGATACATGGCTGGATCTTGACAGCCAACGAGAAGACCGCAGCGGTGAGCTTCTGTGATTCGCCGTACCACTTGTCCGTCAGAGTGGAGGGCTGCAGGTTGATGAACTGGCATCCTGAGGCTTTGGCGGTTGCCTTGGCAATAAGAGTCTTCCCACACCCAGGAGGCCCATACAACAACACCCCTGAGGTGGTGACAGAGAGAGAATCAAATCATTAATTCACTTAATGCCCAAAAGTGTTAACCAAAATAATTTACTTTGGAAGAAAAAAATATGCAAAATACAAGATGATGTGCCCTGAAGCATTCACCTTTGGGAGGCTGAAAGAGTTTGGATCCAGCCAGTAGGTGTCTCTTCTGGAAGGGAAGGATAACAGTGTCCTGCAGTTCATAAATGACCTCATCAAGCCCTGCAATATCCCTCCAGGACACCTACAGATGAAGAGCAGCAAAATCATTAGGCTTACAACTTTATAAACAATGTGCAAAATGACTCCTTTCCTCTAACTTACTGTACAAAGCACAGATTATGTAACACCACCAACTTGGTAAGTCACAAAAATACAATTTAAAGAAGAACTGTCACACTTTATAGATTTCCCTTACCCTCATGCTGCGTGGATCTACCAGGTGAGAAGCAATGTTCATCTCATATTCAGTGAGTTTGACACCCTCCACTCCAATCTGCTTCATCAGCTGCTCTGCCTGGAGGAGGAGATGGATGTCACTCTACTGCTTAACACAATTGATGATTAATCTAACAATAATAAATAAATATATATTATAAGATTAATCAGATCTAAAACATAAACAATATGTGCACATACCCTTTTCTTGGCCTGGATCTTCTGTTTATGTGTAGGGTCCATTGCCTCCACCACCCATTTGATGCCGTAGTAGGTGGCAGCTCCAAAGATTGTCAGTCTCACGATCATTCCCACTACTTCATTTCGGGAAAGAGGGCGCATCAACACCTCCTGGGGAATGTCTTTCAGCAACATCTCAGCAACCAGCTGTCAGCCCATTGGCAGAGAATGGCCCACGGGCCGGAGTTTGACACCCATGGTCTAGGGTGTCAGGTAGGGTGGAGGTGATATGGTCCTTGACTAGTCTCTCAAAGCACTTCATGATGACGGAAGTGAGTGCTACGGGGCGGTAGTCGTTTAGCTCAGTTACCTTAGCTTTCTTGGGAACAGGAACAATGGTGGCCCTCTTGAAGCATGTGGGAACAGCAGACTGGTATAGGGATTGATTGAATATGTCCGTAAACACACCGGCCAGCTGGTCTGCGCATGCTCTGAGGGCGCGGCTGGGGATGCCGTCTGGGCCTGCAGCCTTGCGAGGGTTAACACGTTTAAATGTCTTACTCACCTCGGCTGCAGTGAAGGAGAGACCGCATGTTTTCTTTGCAGGCCGTGTCAGTGGCACTGTATTGTCCTCAAAGCTGGCAAAAAAGTTATTTAGTCTGCCTGGGAGCAAGACATCCTGGTCCGTGACTGGGCTGGGTTTTTTCTTGTAGTCCTTGATTGACTGTAGACCCTGCCACATGCCTCTTGTGTCTGAGCCGTTGAATTGAGATTCCACTTTGTCTCTGTACTGACGCTTAGCTTGTTTAATAGCCTTGCGGAGGGAATAGCTGCACTGTTTGTATTCGGTCATGTTACCAGACACCTTGCCCTGATTAAAAGCAGTGGTTCGCGCTTTCAGTTTCACGCGAATGCTGCCATCAATCCACGGTTTCTGGTTAGGGAATGTTTTTATCGTTGCTATGGGAACGACATCTTCAACGCACGTTCTAATGAACTCGCACACCGAATCAGCGTATTCGTCAATATTTTTATCTGACGCAATACGAAACATGTCCCAGTCCACGTGATGGAAGCAGTCTTGGAGTGTGGAGTCAGCTTGGTCGGACCAGCGTTGGACAGACCTCAGCGTGGGAGCCTCTTGTTTAAGTTTCTGTCTGTAGGCAGGGATCAACAAAATGGAGTCGTGGTCAGCTTTTCCGAAAGGGGGGCGGGGCAGGGCCTTATATGCGTCGCGGAAGTTAGAGTAACAATGATCCAAGGTTTTACCACCCCTGGTTGCGCAATCGATATGCTGATAAAATTTAGGGAGTCTTGTTTTCAGATTAGCTTTGTTAAAATCCCCAGCTACAATGAATGCAGCCTCCGGATAAATGGTTTCCAGTTTGCAAAGAGTTAAATAAAGTTTGTTCAGAGCCATCGATGTGTCTGCTTGGGGGGGATCTATACGGCTGTGATTATAATCGAAGAGAATTCTCTTGGTAGATTGTGAGGAATTCTAAATCAGGTGAACAGAAGGATTTGAGTTCCTGTATGTTTCTTTCATCACACCATGTCTCGTTAGTCATGAGGCATACGCCCCCGCCACTCTTCTTACCAGAAAGATGTTTGTTTCTGTCGGCGCGATGCGTGGAGAAACCCGTTGGCTGCACCGCCCCGGATAGCGTCTCTCCAGTGAGCCATGTTTCCGTGAAGCAGAGAACGTTAGTCTCTGATGTCCCTCTGGAATGCTACCCTTGCTCGGATTTCATCAACCTTGTTGTCAAGAGACTGGACATTTGCAAGAAGAATGCTAGGGAGTGGTGCACGATGTGCCCGTGTCCGGAGTCTGACCAGAAGACCGCTACGTTTCCCTCTTTTACGAAGTCGTTTTTTGGGGTCGCTGCATGGAATCAATTCCGTTGACCTGTTTGTAAGGCAGAACACAGGATCCGCGTCGCGGAAAACATATTCTTGGTCGTACTGATGGTGAGTTGACGCTGATCTTATATTCAGTAGTTCTTCTCGAATGTATGTAATGATACCTAAAATGACCTGGGGTAAGAAAGAAAGAAATGTAAGAAATGTAAGAAATAACACGTAAAAAAACAAAACTGCATAGTTTCCTAGGAACGCGAAGCGAGGCGGCCATCTCTGTCGGCGCCGGAAGCCATCTCTCCTCCTTTAAGGTTTTTTCATCTTTGAACTTATATGGTGATTGGCATCTAAACTTTCATATTATTACTACACCGACCGGCAACACAGTTCGTCTTTCAATCACCCACGTGGGTATAACAAATGAGGATATGGCACGTGGGTACCTGCTTCTATAAACCAATGAGGATATGGGAAAGGCAGGACTAGCAGCGTGATCTGCGTCAGAAATAGAAAGCCCTTGGCAACGCAGACGCTTGTTGACGCGCGTGAGCAGTGTTGGTGCAATAATTGAATAACATAGATTTCTACATTTATTTTGCAGCGCATGCACGCACGCAGCCTATTAGGAATTTAGTGAAGTAAAAGGAAAAGTTGGCAAAAATATAAATAATAACGTACCGATACCCCCAAAAATGACTTAAGTATTAGAAGTCGACAGATTATGATTTTTTAAATAATAATACCGATTATTGGAGGACCAAAATAAGCAGAGACCGATTAATTGGCCGTTTTTTTTTTTATTGGCCGATTATATATTTGTAATAATGGCAATTGCAACAATACTGAATGAACACTTACTTGAACTTAATATAATACATCAATAAAATCTATTTAGTCTCAAATAAATATTTAAACTTGTTCAATTTGGTTTAAATAATGTAAAAACAAGGTGTTGGAGAAGAAAGTAAAAGTGCAATATTTGCCATGTAAAAAAGCTAACGTTTAAATTCCTTGCTCAGAACATGAGAACATATGAAAGCTGGTGGTTCCTTTTAACATGAGTCTTCAATATTCCCAGGCAAGAAGTTTTAGGTTGTAGTTATTATAGGAATTATAGGACTATTTCACTCTATACCATTTGTATTTCATATACATTTGACTATTGGATAATCTCGGGAGTTGATAGGCTTGAAGTCATAAACAGTGCAATGCTTGAAGCACAGCTAAGAGCTGCTGGCAAATGCAGGAAAGTGCTGTTTGAATGAATGCATACGAGCCTACTGCTGCCTACCACTGCTCAGTCAGACTGCTCTATCAAATCATAGACTTAATTATAATAACACACAGAAATACGAGCCTTAGGTCATTAATATGGTAAAATCCGGAAACTATCATTTAGAAAACAAAACGTTTATTCTTTCAGTGAAATACGGAACCGTTCCGTATTTTATCTAACGGGTGGCATCCCTAAGTCTAAATATTGCTGTTACATTGTACAACCTTCAATGTTATGTCATAATTATGTACAATTCTGGCAAATTAGTTACTGTCTTTTTTAGGAAGAAATAGTCTTCACAGTTCGCAACGAGCCAAGCAGCCCAAACTGCTGCATATACACTGACTCTGCTTGCACAGAACGCAAGAGAAGTGACACAATTTCCCTAGTTAAAATAAATTCATGTTAGCAGGCAATATTAACTAAATATGCAGGTTTAAAAATATAAACTTGTGTATTGATTTTAAGAAAGGCATTGATGTTTATGGTTAGGTACACATTGGTGCAACGACAGTGCTTTTTTCACGAATGCGCTTGTTAAATCATCACCCATTTGGTGAAGTAGGCTGTAGTTCAATGATAAATTAACAGGCACACATCGATTATATGCAAACACAGGACAAGCTAGATAAACTAGTAATATCGTCAACCATGTGTAGTCGATTAGTGATTATATTAATTAAGATTGATTGATTGTTTTTTAGAAGATACGTTTAATGCTAGCTAGCACATTTCCTTGGCTCATTGCTGCACTCGAGTAACAGGTAGCCAGCCTGCCATGCAGTCTCCTCATGGAATGCAATGTACTCGGCCATAATCGGTGTCCCAAAATGCAGATTACCGATTGTTATGAAAACTTGAAATCGACCCTAATTAATCGGCCATTCCGATTAATCTGTCGACCTCTAAGTATTACTTTACACCACTGAGAAGGAGTAACAATGAAGACTATCATGGATCTGCTATTCCTACTCATAACACAGCACAATTCTACTACCATGACTGACTTCCTGATCTGGAGTATAATATATTGCATCTTTGATCATACAGTATCACAGCGCTTTTAACTGTTGATTGGACATTTTGAAATTAACACACTCCCCCATAATGAGGACTTGATATAGGCATCCTTCCATTGGCTTTGACTATAACGAGTTTGACTGAGGCAAAATAACTAAGGAGACTAGGGGGTGATGCGCTCTGACAGCTTTACAGACAGACACACTTGCTGAAAACTCAGAAATGAGAGAAGACCGGGAGATGTGGAAGTCCATTACCGACAACTCTAACTTCCCCCTCTCTCTGGAAATCACACTTCTGACGGCGAAACATTAGATTTCAATTTCATGTGGATCTGTGGTTGATACAACAGGCATACTGAAAGTGACTCGAGCCATATTTATTCCAGGGCAATGGCAGATATTGTGACTTCCCAGTCATAACAGAGAGATGTCTGTCTGTGTAGTGAAGCACAATGAACAGTTATGTCCCTTCTCATTTAGCTTACTACCACACCGCCTTTTGCATCACTCCCACTCTGTGTGCATGTAGGCATACTGTAACTTAACACGGCGAGGCTCTCTGTTGGCGTGTGAAAAATGGCTGTACGCATTCTTAATGTGCTTTAATTCACAAGACATCACCTTACCCGTACACTTCATAACAGTTATATACCCTAGAGTGTAGTACACTTAAAGACAAAAATACAACATTCACGTTGAGCTGATTCCCTATCTTTCTCTTCCGTTCCTTTTTTTCATCCCTCTTCTTCCTCTCACTGTCTTGGCATTGTGTTCTTCAACCCAGAACTATCCATTCTATCAACACACTGTGCCAATCACTCTCAAGGCTGAATACAGCTCCATATTAGCATATCCTTTAGTGAGCACTGCACTCCCTGTCAGTCTGTTCACCCTACTTCAGCACTTCACAAAGATATGATTCTGCCTTTATAGGATTGTTTACCCTGATATAATAGTCTCAGCTATGTGGATCTCCCATTCTGAATGAGGCCATTTTAATGTCATTGCAATGCCTGTGTTTGACCACACTGTGATGTGTCTGTCTGTATCTGCATGGGGGTTCTGTTACTGGATCGGCTCCAGCACTAACAGCCTGTAAATGAGAGTTTAAATGGATGTCAGAGGGCTGATGAGACAGACTGGAGGGGAAAGAGGGAGGGAGGGGGAGTGAGTCGAGAGGGAGGCAAGGAAGGAGGGAGGGAGGGAGGGGCAGTTGTAGGGAGGGAGGGAGGAGTCGAGAGAAGAGAGGGGTTAAGAGGAGAGGAGGGAGGGGTCAAGAAGTGGAGACGTGGCAGGGGGGAGTCAAGAGGAGAGGAGGGACGTGAGGCGAGAGGAGGGACGTGAGGCGAGAGGAGGGGCGAGAGGAGGGACGTGAGGCGAGAGGAGGGACGTGAGGCGAGAGGGGAGAGGGAGGGGTCAGGAGGACAAGAGAGGAGGGAGGGGTCAAGAGGAGAGAGGGAGGGAGGGGGTCAAGAGGAGAGAGGGAGGGAGGGGGGTCAAGAGGAGAGAGGGAGGGAGGGGGGTCAAGAGGAGAGAAGGGAGGGAGGGAGGGAGGGGCAGTCTAGTCGAGAAGAGGAGGGAGGGGTGGTGTTCAAGAGGAGAGGGAGGAAAGGGGAGAGGAAGGATGTGAGGGGAGGGATGTGAGGGGAGGGATGTGAGGGGAGGGATGTGAGGGGCGAGGAGGGATAGGAGGGATGTGAGGGGCGAGGAGGGATGTGAGGGGCGAGGAGGGATGTGAGGGGCGAGGAGGGATGTGAGGGCAGAGGAGGGATGTGAGGGGAGAGGAAAGGGGCTACGCCTGTTGTCTGAAAAACCTCTTTGGCACAGCTCTGAGAGAATACACAGGATTCATTGTTTGTGTGTCTCTGCTCTAGGAATCAGTGAGTACGGTTTGGTGTGTGTATTCTTGTGCACGCTCTGGGAAGAAGTGTGTGGGTGAGTTGTGACTGGTTAATCTATTAGCCATTAGAAGAGACTGCTTAACACTTTTGTATTGACTGGAAGTGTCTATGGTCGTGTTTCAACAGGTATCAGAATAGTTTTTCTCATTGTAGGTGTGACATACTGAGCTCAGTAGCTGGTAGAAAACAGCCTGAGTGCAATGGATAGCCCTCTCATTCTGCATAGAATAAATTCACAATCATGTTGACATGCTATGCTTTTCCTCAGGCTTCTCCCGTACCAGATGATTCAATCTTCAATTCTGATATTTTTCACTGTCCGGTCACACATACATCTGTGTATAATGTATTTCATATCTTGTAAATTATGGGTCTATAAGTCCTTATGAATGGACAGTCGATCAAAACTGGAAGTGTTTGAATGTAGACAGACAAGTTTTCATTATATAAGCATTTCAAAGCCATTGCATCCTATACCCATTCAACTACAAAGCTTGATTATCAAATCGGAGAAATGTCAAAAACGTCCAGGTATGTTTCAATTATGAATGGTCTTGCATGTTTGTGTCAGATTGACAGTTTGAAATACAGTTGGGGACTGAGGAGATATTCAAATGCTGAGCAATCAAGAGAGGTACAGGGACTCAGTACCAGTGCAGTTCCCCTGAGTGTTTTCTTGTTGATTTCTCCTCATTAAAACTCAGTAAGACCTTCCTATCCCCTTACCATTACACTCAGTACACCGCTCTGACCTCACTTGAACCATGTGCTTCTTAACCTTTATGGAAATATGTTTTTTAGAGAAAGCAGGCTTAATGTTAGCGTTTTATCAGTGTATCACCTGAGGCTCTGTCTGGACTGGCACATTTCTCAGTCAGCACTATACTTACTGCATGCATGACTACTGGGTGACATCATGGCAGTTCCTGTACACTGTCGCTCCCTGTTCCCTATTCCTGCTCCCCTTTGAATTACCTCACCCTTCACTCTCAGTTAATCTCTCCGAGTTCACTGTGCCATGTGGAGGAGCCCAGTGCTGAGAAGAGACATGGGAAAATTCAGTCACCTTTAGTTCTCTGAAGTCCAACAGTAGTAGTGGCCATGTGGACAGGACAGGAGCAGTTGTCCAAGCAGACATCCAATAGAATGACCATTAACACTGCTTGTCCTGTCACTGTTAAGATTGTCTGAACGTCACAACACAACCCTTACTCCAGTGTCCATCTGGTCCTCTCCTTTACTCTCCTCACCCTCCCCCCTTAACTGACATAATATCTGGCTCAACACCCCTCCTCCATCACAGCAGGTGACTAAACATGTTGCACACATGCAGTATGTTTGAGGCCAAGCCTGTTATATGTCTCGCTAACTGCTAATGAGACTTGGCTGTCTGGGTTATGTCTGCCATACAGTAGTGCTGCTGGGTCTGGGTTATGTCTGCCATACGGTAGTGCTGCTGGGTCTGGGTTATGTCTGCCATACAGTAGTGCTGCTGGGTCTGGGTTATGTCTGCCATACGGTAGTGCTGCTGGGTCTGGGTTATGTCTGCCATACGGTAGTGCTGCTGGGTCTGGGTTATGTCTGCCATACGGTAGTGCTGCTGGGTCTGGGTTATGTCTGCCATACGGTGGTGCTGCTGGGTCTGGGTTATGTCTGCCATACGGTAATGCCGCTGGGTCTGGGTTATGTCTGCCATACGGTAATGCTGCTGGGTCTGGGTTATGTCTGCCATACGGTAGTGCTGCTGGGTCTGGGTTATGTCTGCCATACGGTAGTGCTGCTGGGTCTGGTTTATGTCTGCCATACGGTAGTGCTGCTGGGTCTGGGTTATGTCTGCCATCAAATCAAATTTATTTATATAGCCCTTCGTACATCAGCTGATATCTCAAAGTGCTGTACAGAAACCCAGCCGAAAACCCCAAACAACAAGCAATGCAGGTGTAGAAGCACGGTGGCTAGGAAAAACTCCCTAGAAAGGCCAAAACCTAGGAAGAAACCTAGAGAGGAACCAGGCTATGTGGGGTGGCCAGTCCTCTTCTGGCTGTGCCGGGTGGAGATTATAACAGAACATGGCCAATATGTTCAAATGTTCATAAATGACCAGCATGGTCGAATAATAAGGCAGAACAGTTGAAACTGGAGCAGCAGCACGGCCAGGTGGACTGGGGACAGCAAGGAGTCATGTCAGGTAGTCCTGGGACATGGTCCTAGGGCTCAGGTCCTCCGAGAGAGAGAAAGAAAGAGAGAAGGGGAGAATTAGAGAACGCACACTTAGATTCACACAGGACACCGAATAGGACAGGAGAAGTACTCCAGATATAACAAACTGACCCTAGCCCCCTGACACAAACTACTGCAGCATAAATACTGGAGGCTGAGACAGGAGGGGTCAGGAGACACTGTGGCCCCATCTGAGAACACCCCCGGACAGGGCCGACAGGAAGGATATAACCCCACCCACTTTGCCAAAGCACAGCCCCACACCACTAGAGGGATATCTTCAACCACCAACTTACCATCCTGAGACAAGGCTGAGTATAGCCCACAAAGTTCTCCGCCACGGCACAACCCAAGGGGGGGGGGGGTGCCAACCCAGACAGGATGACTACATCAGTGAATCAACCCACTCAGGTGACGCACCCCTTCCAGGGACAGCATGAAAGAGCCCCAGTAAGCCAGTGACTCAGCCCCTGTAATAGGGTTAGAGGCAGAGAATCCCAGTGGAAAGAGGGGAACCGGCCAGGCAGAGACAGCAAGGGCGGTTCGTTGCTCCAGAGCCTTTCCGTTCACCTTCCCGCTCCTGGGCCAGACTACACTCAATCATATGACCCACTGAAGAGATGAGTCTTAAGTAAAGACTTAAAGGATGAGACCGAGTTTGCGTCTCTGACATGGGTAGGCAGACCGTTCCATAAAAATAGAGCTCTATATGAGAAAGCCGTGCCTCCAGCCGTTTGCTTAGAAATTCTAGGGACAATTAGGAGGCCTGCGTCTTGTGACCGTAGCGTACGTGTAGGTATGTACGGCAGGACCAAATCAGAGAGATAGGTAGGAGCAAGCCCATGTAATGCTTTGTAGGTTAGCAGTAAAACCTTGAAATCAGCCCTTGCTTTGACAGGAAGCCAGTGTAGAGAGGCTAGCACTGGAGTAATATGATCACATTTTTTGGTTCTAGTCAGGGTTCTAGCAGCCGTAGGCTCAGGCTGTGCCACTCTGGCCCTTCAAAATGTCTGTGTGGGGCTGTCATTTAGGAGTGCAAGCCAGGGATGGGACTGGGGGAACAAATAGCTTTTTAATTGAGTATAGCCCAAACAAATGCGACCCAAACCCCTTTAAATTTGCCATGGCTGCTTATGTCTTGCCCAGTCCACTCCCATCTCTATTTAATGACCCTGCATTCTGTCTGTCTGTCTGTCTGTCTGAGTGTGTAAAGTGACTGCTTTTACTTGCAATAGAAAAATAATAATTTCACTCATCAAGAAAGGCTTGGCGAACATAAGACATAGGGAACAAAAAGAGAAATGTGTGTGCGTGTTTGCTTGATGTTCTACGCTGGTTAACAGGACTACTATTGAGATTTCCTTCTAACTCATGTGGCCAAAACTGACATAAAGGACCACAAAGTATTTGAAGAGTAGGTTGTTCCTTTGTGTCGAGAAGAGGCAGTGGTTTCAGGGTAGTGAAATCTGAACCTCCCCTGGTCAAGAGTAATGCACTAGGGAATAGGGTGCTATTTGGGATGTTGCTGCTGCCTCGTGGAAACACCCTGTCCCACCATTTTGATTTAGTTGATTTTTATTTAATCTTTTACAGATGAGCCCAGTAAGTACAAAAATATACACATCAATACAATACAAAACAGAGATGCGAAAGCACAACAAACACAGTAAAAACGTCCTCAGTTAACAGTCTGAATTACACTGGAGCAGTGTTCTCCGATTTGACCCGGGGGTGATTTTATTTGCCCCCCCCCCCCCGGTTTTCTGAGAAAAAAAACTAATTAAATAACATTTGTGTGGACTTTTCATTGTTGGACATAAGACTGTAAAAAACAGCAGGAGATCAGCTCCAAGTGATTTTAATTTAAGAAATCAGTTCGCAAGTATTCCTACGCATAATAGAGACATGACAGGATCGTATACACATGTGAAAAAGGTTTGAAATGATTATGTTTTAGTCAACCATTATATCTGTTTGGGATTCTTGCGGTTAATATGCAGTCTACAAATGATTTGGAATTATGTTCTGGCCTCTCGGCCATCCGCTCAAGAAAACATCGGCCCGCGGCTGAATCTAGTTGATGATCCCTACCCTATAGGCACCAAGTAATAAAATGAGCCATTATGGCATCACATTTCTACATTCAAACACAGGTCATATATGTTCTGTTCTGTGTTATTACACCATCATTCACCGTCCTATATTCCTTTCATCTATTCTAGAGATATTGTTTTAATACAACTAGCTGATGTTTTTACTAAAGCTTACAGACACCACTGTGCCTTTTCTAATGAGTCAGTCTATGAGGTGATTTGGGGCCCTTTTCTAAGGTGCCAGTCTTCTTCTCTAACTTATCTCCTAGGACCTTTTAAAAGGAAACTTTTACTCTGTGTTTGCTTGTTCTGTATGTGAATATCCGTGTTCTGAATATCCCCCACTGTAAAATGACAGCTAAAAGGCTGTTGCATAAAAGGTGTGTGTGTGTGTGTGTGTGTGTGTGTGTGTGTGTGTGTGTGTGTGCCACCACTACCACTGCTGCCAGTTCACCTTTACAGGCCTCCCAGGAATGGTAAATGTCATCACATTTTAAACAAGGCTTTTTGCTTTTTCGCAGCAAATTACTTTCTGTATATGCACTTTTTACTGCAGCTCCCATTTCATTCATTACTATTTCATTTGACATCAGGGGAGCTATAAAACCAGCAAGTAAATGATTTGGCATAACCAGATAAAAATAGGAGTCCTTGTTTCCCTCTCTTTGCCATTCATTGGGAGCATTATCTTATCAGCAGACGACAGTAGGATTAAGGCCTGGTGGCAGATGTGCTATCGGAGTGAGAAACTGCCTGGTGTTGTTGGAGAGAGAGACGAAAGGGGAAAGGCCGAGAGAGAGGGGAAAGGCCGAGAGAGAGACGAAAGGGGAAAGGCCGAGAGAGAGACGAAAGGGGAAAGGCCGAGAGAGAGACGAAAGGGGAAAGGGAGAGAGAGGGACGAAAGGGGAAAGAGGGAGAGAGAGGGACGAAAGGGGAAAGAGAGAGAGAGAGCGAGAGAGGGACGAAAGGGGAAAGAGAGAGCGAGAGAGCGAGAGAGGGACGAAAGGGGAAAGAGAGAGCGAGAGAGAGAGAGGGACGAAAGGGGAAAGAGCGAGAGAGAGAGAGAGGGACGAAAGGGGAAAGAGAGAGAGGGAGAGAGAGACGAAAGGGGAAAGGCCGAGAGAGAGAGACGAAAGGGGAAAGGCCGAGAGAGAGAGACGAAAGGGGAAGGCCGAGAGAGACGAAAGGGGAAAGGCCGAGAGAGAGAGACGAAAGGGGAAAGGCCGAGAGAGACGAAAGGGGAAAGGCCGAGAGAGACGAAAGGGGAAAGGCCGAGAGAGACGAAAGGGGAAAGGCCGAGAGAGAGAGACGAAAGGGGAAAGGCCGAGAGAGAGACGAAAGGGAAAAGGCCGAGAGAGAGACAGGGACGAAAGGGGAAAGAGAGCGAGAGAGAGAGAGGGACGAAAGGGGAAAGAGAGCGAGAGAGAGAGAGGGACGAAAGGGGAAAGGCCGAGAGAGAGACGAAAGGGGAAAGGCCGAGAGAGAGAGACGAAAGGGAAAAGGCCGAGCGAGAGAGAGGGACGAAAGGGGAAAGAGAGCGAGAGAGGGACGAAAGGGGAAAGAGAGAGCGCGAGAGAGAGAGAGACGAAAGGGGAAAGGCCGAGAGAGAAACGAAAGGGGAAAGGCCGAGCGAGAGAGAGGGACGAAAGGGGAAAGAGAGAGAGAGAGAGCGAGAGAGGGACGAAAGGGGAAAGAGAGAGCACGAGAGAGAGAGAGAGACGAAAGGGGAAAGGCCGAGAGAGAGACGAAAGGGGAAAGGCCGAGAGAGAGACGAAAGGGGAAAGGCCGAGAGAGAGACGAAAGGGGAAAGGCCGAGAGAGAGACGAAAGGGGAAAGGCCGAGAGAGAGACGAAAGGGGAAAGGCCGAGAGAGAGACGAAAGGGGAAAGGCCGAGAGAGAGACGAAAGGGGAAAGGCCGAGAGAGAGACGAAAGGGAAAGGCCGAGAGAGAGACGAAAGGGGAAAGGCCGAGAGAGAGACGAAAGGGGAAAGGCCGAGAGAGAGACGAAAGGGGAAAGGCCGAGAGAGAGAGACGAAAGGGGAAAGGCCGAGAGAGAGAGACGAAAGGGGAAAGAGAGAGACGAAAGGGGAAAGAGAGAGACGAAAGGGGAAAAGGCCGAGAGAGAGAGACGAAAGGGGAAAAGGCCGAGAGAGAGAGACGAAAGGGGAAAGGCCGAGAGAGAGAGACGAAAGGGGAAAGGCCGAGAGAGAGAGACGAAAGGGGAAAGGCCGAGAGAGAGACGAAAGGGGAAAGGCCGAGAGAGAGACGAAAGGGGAAAGGCCGAGAGAGAGACGAAAGGGGAAAGGCCGAGAGAGAGACGAAAGGGGAAAGGCCGAGAGAGAGACGAAAGGGGAAAGGGAGAAACGAAAGGGGAAAGGCCGAGAGAGAGAGACGAAAGGGGAAAGAGAGAGACGAAAGGGGAAAGGCCGAGAGAGAGAGACGAAAGGGGAAAAGGCCGAGAGAGAGAGACGAAAGGGGAAAAGGCCGAGAGAGAGAGACGAAAGGGGAAAGGCCGAGAGAGAGAGACGAAAGGGGAAAAGGCCGAGAGAGAGACGAAAGGGGAAAGGCCGAGCGAGAGACGAAAGGGGAAAGGCCGAGCGAGAGAGAGGGACGAAAGGAGAGAGAGAGCGAGAGAGGGACGAAAGGGGAAAGAGAGAGCGAGAGAGAGACGAAAGGGGAAAGGCCGAGAGAGAAACGAAAGGGGAAAGGCCGAGAGAGAAACGAAAGGGGAAAGGCCGAGAGAGAAACGAAAGGGGAAAGGCCGAGAGAGAGACGAAAGGGGAAAGGCCGAGAGAGAGACGAAAGGGGAAAGGCAGAGAGAGAGACGAAAGGGGGCAGAGAGAGCGAGGGGAAAGGCAGAGAGAGACGAAAGGGGAAAGGCCGAGAGAGAGACGAAAGGGGAAAGAGAGAGACGAAAGGGGAAAAGGCCGAGAGAGAGAGAGACGAAAGGGGAAAGAGAGAGACGAAAGGGGAAAGAGAGAGACGAAAGGGGAAAAGGCCGAGAGAGAGAGACGAAAGGGGAAAGGCCGAGAGAGAGACGAAAGGGGAAAGAGAGAGACGAAGGGGAAAGGCCGAGAGAGAGAGACGAAAGGGGAAAAGGCCGAGAGAGAGACGAAAGGGGAAAGGCCGAGAGAGAGACGAAAGGGGAAAGGCCGAGAGAGAGACGAAAGGGGAAAGGCCGAGCGAGAGACGAAAGGGGAAGGCCGAGCGAGAGAGAGGGACGAAAGGGGAAAGAGAGAGAGAGAGCGAGAGAGGGACGAAAGGGGAAAGAGAGAGCGAGAGAGAGAGAGAGACGAAAGGGGAAAGGCCGAGAGAGAAACGAAAGGGGAAAGGCCGAGAGAGAGACGAAAGGGGAAAGGCCGAGAGAGAGACGAAAGGGGAAAGGCAGAGAGAGAGACGAAAGGGGAAAGGCCGAGAGAGAGACGAAAGGGGAAAGAGAGAGACGAAAGGGGAAAAGGCCGAGAGAGAGAGACGAAAGGGGAAAGGCCGAGAGAGAGAGACGAAAGGGGAAAGAGAGAGACGAAAGGGGAAAGGCCGAGAGAGAGAGACGAAAGGGGAAAAGGCCGAGAGAGAGACGAAAGGGGAAAGGCCGAGAGAGAGACGAAAGGGGAAAGGCCGAGCGAGAGACGAAAGGGGAAGGCCGAGCGAGAGAGAGGGACGAAAGGGGAAAGAGAGAGAGAGAGCGAGAGAGGGACGAAAGGGGAAAGAGAGAGAGAGAGAGAGAGAGACGAAAGGGGAAAGGCCGAGAGAGAAACGAAAGGGGAAAGGCCGAGAGAGAGACGAAAGGGGAAAGGCCGAGAGAGAGACGAAAGGGGAAAGGCCGAGAGAGAGACGAAAGGGGAAAGGCCGAGAGAGAGACGAAAGGGGAAAGGCCGAGAGAGAGACGAAAGGGGAAAGGCCGAGAGAGAGACGAAAGGGGAAAGGCCGAGAGAGAGACGAAAGGGGAAAGGCCGAGAGAGAGACGAAAGGGGAAAGGCCGAGAGAGAGACGAAAGGGGAAAGGCCGAGAGAGAGACGAAAGGGGAAAGGCCGAGAGAGAGACGAAAGGGGAAAGGCCGAGAGAGAGACGAAAGGGGAAAGGCCGAGAGAGAGACGAAAGGGGAAAGGCCGAGAGAGAGACGAAAGGGGAAAGGCCGAGAGAGAGACGAAAGGGGAAAAGGCCGAGAGAGAGACGAAAGGGGAAAGGCCGAGAGAGAGACGAAAGGGGAAAGGCCGAGAGAGAGACGAAAGGGGAAAGGCCGAGAGAGAGACGAAAGGGGAAAGACGCCGAGAGAGAGACGAAAGGGGAAAGAGAGAGCGAGAGAGAGAGAGGGACGAAAGGGGAAAGAGAGAGCGAGAGAGAGAGAGAGGGACGAAAGGGGAAAGAGAGAGCGAGAGAGAGAGGGACGAAAGGGGAAAGAGAGAGCGAGAGAGAGGGACGAAAGGGGAAAGAGAGCGAGAGAGGGGGGAAAGACAGAGACACTAATGGTGATAATAGAAAAAAGAGGGGGAGATGGCGGGTGTTCAGCTGGAGGTCCTGTCCTCTCACAGTCAGCATCGTTCTGTCCTCTTCCTCTAAACATAGCAGGACAGCAGATCCAACAGTGTTTCCTGTCATATACAATATAGTCTCCATGCACCACTAGCCTCGCTCACAGCCCTAATAGTGCTCTTTTATTGTCCTGCTCAGACTGTCAGTGACTCACCACACCACCACTGTGTGTATCCACAATGTATTCTCTCTCTGTCTGTGTGTGTGTGTGTGTGTGTGTGTGTGTGTGTGTGTGTGTGTGTGTGTGTGTGTGTGTGTGTGTGTGTGTGTAGCCGTGGCTAAGAGGAAGCCCATAGAGAGGGTAAAGGTCACCAGTCTAGTCTCAGATCTACTGGGACTAAGTCTTGGTTGACATTTCACTGTATTGAATGAGATGTCTTTTTTAAAGGTCCGTCTCTTTTAAGGCTAGAGCGTCATTGTCTCTTAGGTGTATGTCTATTACCTACAAGTATATAAAATCCCATATCTTTGATATAAATATCCTCTTTGGTGAGTAAGATGGGCCAAAGGTCAACTGGGTTGTTGGAATGAATTAGGCCAGTGTGAAAAGACATGGGAGAACTGCCTTTCTGGGTTTAGCAGTCAACCAGTCAAACCATGTTTTAGAATAATTTATCTTGGCATATCAGTTGTATAATGACCTACTTAAAGTTTAAAGTTTTAATGTCACGTGCACATGTACAGTGAAATGCCTTTCTTGCAAGCTCTAAACCCAACAATGCAGTAATCAAAGAGAAGTTGGGTCAGAGCTTGCAAAGCTCCAGAACGGCACAATGTGTTATTTTGACCATATTATTATATTTCTAATATGGAAGGTACATTCATTTTGCCAGTTTACTGGACCTATTATATCTGATGAAGCTAGCAGCCTAAAAAACATATCTTGTTTTGTCTTTCAGGTGTAGCAGCACAGTTGCAGTGGCCCTCTGATAAATGTCCACCTGCGCTGAAGTTTTTATGGGTCTTTCTCTTCAGCCAAAGGTGAGTCCATCCCCATTTCCTAAGTGCCCTGAATTAGGCCTAACCAGTAGATTTATATCACAGGCTGTAGTGTCTGGTCTGATTGCACAGCTGTTCTATGGATACATCTGAACATGGTACCGTATCCCTGTATAGTGCACTACTTTTGACAGCCCTGATCAAAAGTAGTGCACTACATAGGGAATAGGGCGCTATTTGAGATGCAGCCCATGTCTTAGGGTTTAGCGTGCCCTCTCATTCCCTTTCCAATTATATCAGATGGAAAAACAGACTGGTCTTCTTATACTCTACTGATCTATTAATATAGCGAAGTGAAAGTGTTATAAAAAGTAGTGTCAATATGATATCCTGATTTAATGAATGTTGTTTTCTAAACATGGTTTAACAGATAGAATAGATCAGAGTGGAACGGCTTGGAAATGGAACAGCATTTAAAACGCAACAACAATAAATATTTCCCTCACAGAATTAGATTAGCTAAAGTGAATCACCGGTGGGCCAAGATGCATGGGTCTGTGTTAGAGCATACTCTGAAAATCAATAGATATCAAAAATCAATCCACTTGGAACGGTAATTTACAATGATTAAAACATTTCAACCTTACATTCTGAAATATAATATGGTTGATCGTGCTCCCCTGAATAGCCTTCAACATTTTCAAGCCTGGGTTTAAGTGTGCCTATTCACTAATGAATGCAATGTGGAACAAGCCTTTTCACTTTATCAGGCACCAATGAGCCTGTGCTAATCTGTTAAACAATCATGAGTAAATTCTGTAAACCCATCTAATGTAGGCCGAGGCTAATAACAATCATCACTGACCCAGTAGCAATCAGGACACATCCTTTATCTGCATGTGATGTCCCTGGTCTTTATTATTGTCTGTGACAGTTGTGGCTTTAGTTTTTGTTGTTTCTTCTATTTCTCAGTGGTGATGTCCCTGGTCTTTATTATTGTCTGTGACAGTTTGACTTTAGTTTTTGTTGTTTCTTCTATTTCTCAGTGGTGATGTCCCTGGTCTTTATTATTGTCTGTGACAGTTTGACTTTAGTTTTTCTTGTTTCTTCTATTTCTCAGTGGTGATGTCCCTGGTCTTTATTATTGTCTGTGACAGTTGTGGCTTTAGTTTTTGTTGTTTCTTCTATTTCTCAGTGGTGATGTCCCTGGTCTTTATTATTGTCTGTGACAGTTGTGACTTTAGTTTTTCTTGTTTCTTCTATTTCTCAGTGGTGATGTCCCTGGTCTTTATTATTGTCTGTGACAGTTGTGGCTTTAGTTTTTGTTGTTTCTTCTATTTCTCAGTGGTGATGTCCCTGGTCTTTATTATTGTCTGTGACAGTTGTGGCTTTAGTTTTTGTTGTTTCTTCTATTTCTCAGTGGTGATGTCCCTGGTCTTTATTATTGTCTGTGACAGTTGTGGCTTTAGTTTTTGTTGTTTCTTCTATTTCTCAGTGGTGATGTCCCTGGTCTTTATTATTGTCTGTGACAGTTGTGGCTTTAGTTTTTGTTGTTTCTTCTATTTCTCAGTGGTGATGTCCCTGGTCTTTATTATTGTCTGTGACAGTTGTGGCTTTAGTTTTTGTTGTTTCTTCTATTTCTCAGTGGTGATGTCCCTGGTCTTTATTATTGTCTGTGACAGTTGTGGCTTTAGTTTTTGTTGTTTCTTCTATTTCTCAGTGGTGATGTCCCTGGTCTTTATTATTGTCTGTGACAGTTGTGGCTTTAGTTTTTGTTGTTTCTTCTATTTCTCAGTGGTGATGTCCCTGGTCTGAATGAAATAGAACAGTTCTGTTGCCACCTGACTAACATGTTGCAGCCTTGATGTTGGTTGCCTAGGAGCTCTGCACTAAACTTGAACCTATTTATTGCAGGGTGCAATACTTTAGCCTATTTCTCGCTCTCGCTCTTCCACAGTCGAGTCTCTTTAGCCGTTGATTTACCGGTACACTGAGTCTAGATGTTGTCAAGTAATTAAAGTGAATCTCGAGTCTGGCTGCTCAAAGTGGTCAGTTGTGGCTTTTTGGCATGGGAGAGGCTATAAGGACACTGCTGACCTCCAAAACAACTAACCAAAATCTTACACTGACCCGTACCGTAACTCTAACCATAACCTAATTTTAACCAAGTCTGAAATGAAATATCGTCTTGCAGGTCAGGAGTATAGGCTTTTCAGCTGGCATGGACTGAATGGCAAAAGTGTATGAAAGGTAACCAGAGAGGACACAGCTGACTTTGTTTATTCTGACGTATCTTTTTGTCAAGCTAGAGATGGAATAGCTGACTGTCCTGGCTGGATCGTTCACACCATACTGATGGAGGGAGGTAGTCCATCACTTGAACAGAATCTCGTATCTCTCCCAGGAGTTATGGCCAAGCACTGGATGAGCATATCAGCATCGGGGCTCGGGGCTTGCTTGGTGCCGGAGGAGAGAGATGTAAAGACTGTTCTGCTCTGCAAGAGATTTTAAAAGTGCTCCTCTCTCCGCCTTCACAAATGACAAGATGGCCAGACTCTGACATCTTGTTAGTGAGAGTATTCGTCCTCGATCCGAGATACAGACTGTGTCCCAAATTACATCCTGTTCCCTATCAGAGTATCTCTACTATATTATAGTGCACTACTTTTGATGGCCCTCATCAAAAGTAGTGCATTATATGCGAATAGGGTGCTATTTGCGATGCATCCCATGTCTTTGGGTTTAGTGTGCCCTCATATTACTTTTCCAATTATATCAGATGGAAAAACAGACTGGTTTTCTTATACTGTACTGATCTAAAAATATAGCTAAGTGGAAAGAGGAACGATTGGTTCAGTCTGATTTCCACCAGACACTGGGAGACGAATTCACCTTTCAGCAGGACAATTACGGAAAACACAAGGCCAAATATACACTGGAGTTGCTTACCAAGACCACATGGAATGTGAATGTGGCCTAGTTACAGTTTTGACCTAAATCAGATTGAAACTCTATGGCAGACTTTAAAATTCTGTCTAGCAATGATCAACAACTAACTTGCCAGAGCTTGAAGAATAAAAAAATATATTGGGCAAATATTGTACAATCCAGGTATGGAAATCTCTTCGAGACTTACCCAGAAAGACTCACAGCTGTAATCGCTGCCAAAGGGGATTTTAACATATATTGATTCAGGGGGTTGAATACTTATCTAATCAAGATACAGTGCCTTGCAAAAGTATTCACCCCCCTTGGAATATTTCCTATTTTGTTGCATTACAACCTGTAATTTAAATTTTTATTTGGATTTCATGTATTGGACATACACAAAATAGTCCACATTTGTGAAGTGAAATTTAAAAAATAATTTGTTTCTAAAAATTCTAAAAAATAAAACATTAAGTCCACCTGTGTGCAATCTAAGTGTCACATGATCGGTCACATGATCTCAGTAGATATACACCTGTTCTGAAAGGCCCCTGAGTCTGCAACACCACTAAGCAAGGAGCACCACCAAGCAAGCAGCACCATGAAGATCAAGGAGCTCTCAAAACAGGTCAGGGACAAAGTTGTGGAGAGGTACAGATCAGGGTTAGGTTATAAAAAAATATCAGAAACTTTTAACATCCCACAGAGCACCATTAAATCCATTATTAGAAAATGGAAAGAATATGGCACCACAACAAACCTGCCAAGAGAGGGTCGCCCACCAAAACTCACTGACTAGGCAAGGAGGGCATTAATCAGAGGCACCAAAGAGACCAAAGAGAACCCTGAAGGAGCTGCAAAGCTCCACGGTGGAGATTGGAGTACCTGTCCATAGGACCACAAAGCCATACACTCCACAGAGTTGGCTTTACGGAAGAGTGGCCAGAAAAAAATCCATTGCTTAAAGAAAGATAAAAGCAAACACGTTTGGTGTTCGTCAAAAGGCTGTGGGAGACTCCCCAAACAAATGGAAGAAGGTACTCTGGTTAGATGAGACTAAAATTAAGCTTTTTAGCCATCAAGGAAAATGCTATGTTTGGCGCAAATCCAACACCTCTCATCACCCCGAAATAACCATCCCTGGAGCAGTTTTGCCTTGAAGAATGGGCAAAAATCCCAGTGGCTAGATGTGCCAAGCTTATAGAGACTTACCCCAAGAGACTTGCAGCTGTAATTGCTGAAAAAGGTGTCTCTACAAAGTATTGACTTAGGGGGTGAATAGTTATGCACGCTCAAGTTTTAATTTTTTGGGTATTATTTCTTGTTTGTTTCACAAAAAAATATGTTGCATCTTTAAAGTGGTAGGCATGTTGTGCAAATCAAATGATACAAACCCCCCAAAAAGCTATTTTAATTCCAGGTTGTAAGGCAACAAAATGTGAAAAATTCCAAGGGGGGTGAACACTTTCTCAAGCCACTGTATGTGACCGACCGGCTTGATTCGGTCTTATGTAGCAAAATTTGAAATTGTGTTGTTTACATTGGATAAAAGTAGAGACTCAGGGCTAGAAAATGTTATATCATACACTACATTTGAGGAACAATGGGAAGGTAATTTTTCTTTGAAAATTGATAAACTTGTAACCTCACTTTTGAGAAAATGTCCCTTTAATATTTTGGTACACCTACTGGAGAGCTCTTCTTTGTCTACACCCATTCAGTATCATTCTCAACCTCTAAAGCCTTAGCCCCACCCATCTCTTAATTCACATGTGAGGCCATGTACTAAGCAACCAAAGATTTCAGGACTTTAGGCTGGTTTATACTACGGGTGTGTTCGTAAATTTTATCTGGAGTGCCAGAGTGTGCTCAGAGTGCGTTCTGGGTGTTCTTAAACTCAGAGCATTGTCAGATTGTCCGTTCGTAAATTATGAGTGTTTCGCTCGCGGAGCTTTCAGAACGCACACTGGACGAGGAATAGGTTTCGATCTGAGCATTCTGACTTAACAGCAGTCAAGCATCCAAGTTAACTGGCTAATGTTGGCTAGCTTGCTAGCTACTTCCAGACACAAATGAGAAAACACCTCACTCTGACCATTTTACTAGCCCTAGCAGATCTGGCCAGGCTGTTTTATGTTTTCTAGAGCGTTGGTGACTGCAACTGTGCTGCTTGCAGCAATTTAATTGTGCTTTTTTGCCACCGTTTACTGACACCGGCCATATTCAACGGGTGTTGAAAGTTCAGAAATTTGTCAGTTATTCTGCGCTCTTGCACACTCAGACGAGAGCCAGAGCAAATTTACCAGCTCCGTCTATTGTCAGTTGTCACAGTGACCTCATGAACATTCTATTAAATGGTTACTTGCATAGTGGAGTTATTTGTTAGAAATGTAACTAGCTAGCTAAACAATGAACCATAATCCCAACTCATAACTTTACTACCCTGCATGAATCTGCAGGTAGTTAACCAACCAGGTTCAATGTTAGGAAGCTAACATTAGGCTATAACTATCAATGCAAATGGCTCTGAGATATATTATTTGTAACTACATGGATCATACATGTAATGTGAGCTAGCGAGCCAGCCAGCTAACGTTAGCTACACAGTACACTTTAACTTGAAATGAAAATTACTTTCTGACAAAATTTGAAATGTGTAATATCTGAAAATGTAGCTAGCTAGACTATCTTACCTGTATACGTGGATGGACGCTTCTCTCTCTCTGTCATGGATGTCATAGTTGCCCGTAGTTTGAAGATGTAATCCGGAGACAGGTGTTTTATACAACAGTCTTCTGTGTGTTCTCTTTTTGACTCTGCCTGCATACAGTGCCTTGCAAAAGTATTCATCCCCCTTGGCTTTTTTCCTATTTTGTTGCATTACAATCTGTAATTTAAATAGATTTTTTGGGCGATTTCATGTAATGGACATACACATAATAGTCCAAATTGGTGAAGTGAAATGAAAAAAACTGCTTGTTTAAAAAAATGTTGTTTTTTTTTAAACACGGAAATGTGGTGCGTGCATATGTATTCACCCCCTTTGCTATGAAGCCCCTAAATACAATCTGGTGCAACCAATTACCTTCAGAAGTCACATAATTAGTTAAATAAAGTCCACCTGTGTGCAATTTAAGTGTCACATTATCAGTCACATGATCTCAGTAGATGTACACATGTTCTGAAAGGCCCCAGTCTGCAACACCACTAAGCAATGGGTTTGGTGTTCGACAAAAGGCATGTGGGAGACTCCCCAAACATATGGAAGAAGGTACTCTGGTCAGATGAGACAAAAATTTTGCTTTTTGGCCATCAAGGAAAACACTGTCTTGGGCAAACCCAACACCTCTCATCACCTCGAGAATGCCATCGCCACAGTGAAGCATGGTGGTGGCACCATCATACTGTGGGATGTTTTTTATCGGCAGGGACTGGGAAACTGGTCGGAATGGAAGGAATGATGCATGGTAATAAATACAGGGAAATTCTTGAGGGAAACCTGTTTCATTCTTCAAGAGATTTGAGACTGGGACGGAGGTTCACCTTCCAGCAGGACAATGACCTTAAGCATACTGCTAAAGCAGCACGCGAGTATTTTAAGGGGAAACAGTTAAATGTCTTGGAATGGCTTAGTCAAAGCCCAGACCTCAATCCAATTGAAAATCTGTGGTATGACTTAAATATTGCTGTACACCAGCAGAACCCATCCAACTTGAAGGAGCTGGAGCAGTTTTGCCTTGAAGAATGGGCAAAAATCCCAGTGGTTAGATGTACCAAGCTTATAGAGACACCCCAAGAAACCTGCAGCTGGAATTGCTGAAAAGGGTGGCTCAAGTTTTCTGTTTTTTTGTGTCTTTTCTTGTTTGTTTCACAATAAGAAATATATTGCATCTTCAAAGTGGTAGGCATGTTGTGTAAATCAAATGATACAACCCCCCAAAAAAATCCATTTTGATTCCAGGTTGTAAGGCAACTAAATAGGAAAAATGCGAAGGGGGTGAATCATTTCGCAAGCCACTGCATTTGAAATCAAACTGCAAAATTCTCTCCATCTCCTTAGCTATCAAACTCTAATTCAAAACTCAGTCCTCCAGAAAGTGGAGAACAACACTTATGCTGTTCTACTAGGTGATATCTTTTTTGTATGTGTTAGAAAGGATAACCTACACATAATGACCAGCTCATGTTATAGACAGAAGCGTGCTACATGGCAGACCAATCAGAACTCCAGCCCACTCGTTATCACAGCCAATCATGGCTAGTGGGTGGATTGCTCTTTTTTTCTGCGGCTTAACCAACTACGCTCGTCATTTAAAATGTATTCAAATTTACAGTAGGCATACTAGTTTGTTATTAAGGAACATTCTTTATCTTCAGTGAATAGTGGGCGTTCTGGTTAAAAGTTGAGTAATATAAATGAATTATGCTTGAAAGAATGTATTCTTTATCATTGTCTGTGACTGTTTGACTTTAGTTGTTGTTGTGGGCTTTCTTCTATTTCTCAGTGGTGATGTCCCTGGTCTTTATCATTGTCTGTGACAGTTGTGGCTTTAGTTTTTGTTGTTTCTTCTATTTCTCAGTGGTGATGTGCCTGGTCTTTATCATTGTCTGTGACAGTTTGACTTTAGTTTTTGTTGTTTCTTCTATTTCTCAGTGGTGATGTCCCTGGTCTTTATCATTGTCTGTGACAGTTTGACTTTAGTTTTTGTTGTGGGCTTTCTTCTATTTCTCAGTGGTGATGTCCCTGGTCTTTATTATTGTCTGTGACAGTTTGACTTTAGTTTTTGTTGTTTCTTCTATTTCTCAGTGGTGATGTCCCTGGTCTTTATTATTGTCTGTGACAGTTTGACTTTAGTTTTTGTTGTTTCTTCTATTTCTCAGTGGTGATGTCCCTGGTCTTTATTATTGTCTGTGACAGTTTGACTTTAGTTTTTGTTGTTTGTTCTATTTCTCAGTGGTGATGTCCCTGGTCTTTATCATTGTCTGTGACAGTTTGACTTTAGTTTTTGTTGTTTCTTCTATTTCTCAGTGGTGATGTCCCTGGTCTTTATTATTGTCTGTGACAGTTGTGGCTTTAGTTTTTGTTGTTTCTTCTATTTCTCAGTGGTGATGTCCCTGGTCTTTATTATTGTCTGTGACAGTTTGACTTTAGTTTTTGTTGTTTCTTCTATTTCTCAGTGGTGATGTCCCTGGTCTTTATTATTGTCTGTGACAGTTGTGGCTTTAGTTTTTGTTGTTTCTTCTATTTCTCAGTGGTGATGTCCCTGGTCTTTATTATTGTCTGTGACAGTTGTGGCTTTAGTTTTTGTTGTTTCTTCTATTTCTCAGTGGTGATGTCCCTGGTCTGAATGAAATAGAACAGTTCTGTTGCCACCTGACTAACATGTTGCAGCCTTGATGTTGGTTGCCTAGGAGCTCTGCACTAAACTTGAAACTATTTATTGCAGGGTGCAATACTTTAGCCTATTTCTCGCTCTCGCTCTTCCACAGTCGAGTCTCTTTAGCCATTGATTTACCGGTACACTGAGTCTAGATGTTGTCAAGTAATCAAAATTAATCTTGAGTCTGGCTGCTCAAAGTGGTCAGTTGTGGCTTTTTGGCATGGGAGAGGCTATAAGGGCACTGCTGACCTCCAAAACAATTAACCAAAATCTAAAACTGACCCTTTTTTAAATTTCTAACCTTTATTTAAGTAGGCAAGTCAGCTAAGAACAAATTATTATTTACAATGACCGCCTTACCTTAACCCTAACTATTTTAACCAATTATGAAATGAAATATCGTCTTGCAGGTCAGGAGTATAGGCTTTTCAGCTGGCATGGACTGAATGGCAAAAGTGTATGAAAGGTAACCAGAGAGGACACAGCTGACTTTGTTTATTCTGACGTATCTTTTTGTCAAGCTAGAGATGGAATAGCTGACTGTCCTGGCTGGATCGTTCACACCATACTGATGGAGGGAGGTAGTCCATCACTTGAACAGAATCTCGTATCTCTCCCAGGAGTTATGGCCAAGCACTGGATGAGCATATCAGCATCGGGGCTCGGGGCTTGCTTGGTGCCGGAGGAGAAAGATGTTAAGACTGTTCTGCTCTGCAAGAGATTTTAAAAGTGCTCCTCTCTCCGCCTTCACAAATGACAAGATGGCCAGACTCTGACATCTTGTTAGTGAGAGTATTGGTCCTCGAGCCGAGATTCAGACTGTGTCCCAAATGACATCCTGTTCCCTATCAGAGTATCTCTACTATATTATAGTGCACTACTTTTGATGGCCCTCCTCAAAAGTAGTGCACTACATATTCCTTGTGCCATTTGAGACACATACTGTAAACCCACCTGCAGTTTGTAACTAGTTTCCTCTCTGCTTCTCTATTCACACCAAGCTGCTACTACTGGAGTTTGATAAATGGCAACTTTTCAAAGATTCTACTGAGTTACAAATAAGGAAATCAGTCAGTTGAAATGCCCTAATCAATGGATTTCAACTGGGCAGGAGCGCAGCCATTCTGGGAGGGCATGTCAGAATGAGTTTTTCCCCACAAAAGGGCTTTATTAGAGACATAACACTCCTCAGCATCCCCCCTTCTTGGCGAAGGAAAAATGCTCAGTAACAGGGATGTAAAACAAATTTGTGCACAACATTTGAGATTCATTTTGTGTGTGTGGAACATTTCTGGGATCTTTTATTTCAGCTCATGAAACATGGGCCAAACGCTTTAAATGTTGCTTTTACATTTTTGTTCAGTATATAATTAATCCCTTCCTCCTCCTGCCACCTTACAGTGCATAATCTGAGTTCCTGCCATTTGAGTTGTGAATTATCAAGCCTGCGCTGCCACCAACAGATTGACATTTAAGCAGGGTCAAAGCATCAGTTTGTAACTAGTTTCCCTCTCTGCTTCTCTATTCACACCAAGCTGCTAGTCATTGTGAGAGACCTTGTTAGAGGGTTCAGTTTTTATACATGAATAAAAATATAAATGCAACATTTTCAAAGATTCTACTGAGTTACAGTTCATATAATGTACATCATGAAATCAGATAGATGTACATCATGTAATCTTACAGGCAGATAGATGTATCTCTTACAGGCAGATAGATGTACATCATGTAATCTTACAGGCAGATAGATGTACATCATGTAATCTTACAGGCAGATAGATGTACATCATGTAATCTTACAGGCAGATAGATATACATCTTACAGGCAGATAGATGTAATCTAATCTTACAGGCAGATGTACATCATGTACATCATGATGTAATCATGTAATCTTACAGGCAGATAGCATGATCAGAATCTACAGGCAGATAGATGTACATCATGTAATCTTACAGGCAGATAGATGTACATCATGTAATCTTACAGGCAGATAGATGTACATCATGTAATCTTACAGGATGTACATCATGTAATCTTACAGGCAGATAGATGTACATCATGTAATCTTACAGGCAGATAGATGTACATCATGTAATCTTACAGGCAGATAGATGTACATCATGTAATCTTACAGGCAGATAGATGTACATCATGTAATCTTACAGGCAGATAGATGTACATCATGTAATCTTACAGGCAGATAGATGTACATCATGTAATCTTACAGGCAGATAGATGTACATCATGTAATCTTACAGGCAGATAGATGTACATCATGTAATCTTACAGGCAGATAGATGTACATCATGTAATCTTACAGGCAGATAGATGTACATCAGATGTAGATGTACATCATGTAATCTTACAGGCAGATAGATGTACATCATGTAATCTTACAGGCAGATAGATGTACATCATGTAATCTTACAGGCAGATAGATGTACATCATGTAATCTTACAGGCAGATAGATGTACATCATGTAATCTTACAGGCAGATAGATGTACATAGATGTACATCATGTAATCTTACAGGCAGATAGATGTACATCATGTAATCTTACAGGCAGATAGATGTACATCATCATGTAATCTTACAGGCAGATAGATGTACATCATGTAATCTTACAGGCAGATAGATGTACATCATGTAATCTTACAGGCAGATAGATGTACATCATGTAATCTTACAGGCAGATAGATGTACATCATGTAATCTTACAGGCAGATAGATGTACATCATGTAATCTTACAGGCAGATAGATGTACATCATGTAATCTTACAGGCAGATAGATGTACATCATGTAATCTTACAGGCAGATAGATGCAGATAGATGTACATCATGTAATCTTACAGGCAGATAGATGTACATCATGTAATCTTACAGGCAGATAGATGTACATCATGTAATCTTACAGGCAGATAGATGTACATCATGTAATCTTACAGGCAGATAGATGTACATCATGTAATCTTACAGGCAGATAGATGTACATCATGTAATCTTACAGGCAGATAGATGTACATCATGTAATCTTACATCATGTAATCTTACAGGCAGATAGATGTACATCATGTAATCTTACAGGCAGATAGATGTACATCATGTAATCTTACAGGCAGATAGATGTACATCATGTAATCTTACAGGCAGATAGATGTACATCATGTAATCTTACAGGCAGATAGATGTACATCATGTAATCTTACAGGCAGATAGATGTACATCATGTAATCTTACAGGCAGATAGATGTACATCATGTAATCTTACAGGCAGATAGATGTACATCATGTAATCTTACAGGCAGATAGATGTACATCATGTAATCTTACAGGCAGATAGATGTACATCATGTAATCTTACAGGCAGATAGATGTACATCATGTAATCTTACAGGCAGATAGATATACATCATGTAATCTTACAGGCAGATGTACATCATGTAATCTTACAGGCAGATGTACATCATGTAATCTTACAGACAGATGTACATCATGTAATCTTACAGGCAGATGTACATCATGTAATCTTACAGGCAAATTTTCTTTCCCTTTATGAATATCCAATATATGCAGGTGACCCTTTTAAGTAGTGCTACGCTCGCTGTTTAAAATACATAAATCTGCCACAGCTCACAGATACTTTTAAATCTCAACCTGAAGATAAGTTTAGGATTTGAGAGTTTGTAATTGGCCCTATGCTAATGATTAAGGGAGTTTTAACTGGTGTAGATAAGGGGTTAGATTTGACGGTCTGCAGTGCATTAGACTTAAACTTCTAGGCCTATTTTTATTTTATTGAACCTTTATTTAATGAGACTGTTAAGGAACAGTGGGTTAACTGCCTTGTTCAGAGGCAGAATCACAGATTTTTACCTTTACCGCTCTGGGATTACGATCAAGCCACCCTTTGGTCACGGGCCAATGCTCTAACCACAAGGCTACCTGCCGCCTAACCTTTATGAATAAATTTGAGGTTAGCATATCTCAACTACAGTAATATGCTCACAACCAACTTTGAAAAAAACAATCCAACTTTGTTCAGCGGTGAAATAAACTTAAAATAAACTTTTGCTAATTTTGGCAGCTGCCATTAAAATGTTCAGAGTACAGTTGATAATGAGGCAGTACCTGCCAGGCATTGGTATGGAAAGCTCCGCTCTCTCAAGGTCACAGGCCTATAGCCTCAGGTCCTCTCTGCCACCTACAGTCTCTATTCTGTTCAATTTTGTTTTCATTAAAAGAAGAGACCTCTGGCCCACAGCCCAGTGAACCGCAACTGCTTGTTGCAAAAATAATGGAGAATTTATTCTAAATTAATCTCTTTTAAACGTGTAGATATGAAGGCACCCACATTTATTTGGGTGTCATCGTTTGCAGGCTGTTTCCCATAAAACATTGGGGGTGATTAATGGGGACAATTTCATGAGAGAATTATTGTTACCCCTCTTGGAGTCTCTGAATGATTTATTGTCATGCAGTCCCCAGGATTCAAGGAACTCTTCTAGTATGGTTTAACTCCTTTTGATTTACACGCAATCCCAAATACATGGAGGTTGCTGTTTATCATTTGTGACTTGAAGACCATCTTAGTGGACCTCGGAATAACACTTGAATAAGTTAATGGACAGCGAGTGAGAGGAACTTCTTTATGACTCCCCTTGGCACCCTATTGGAAGCCAATCATTCAACTATCAAAAGATTGCAAATATCGGTAACATTTTTTTAATGAGTAAGCATTAATATTAAACTATTTCTAAACTATTAATAAATAAGTATATCATCATGGACAGCGAGTGAGATGAACTTATTTTTCCGTCTTCACTTGGCACCCTGTTTGGAGACCTGTGCCTTTATTGTGGTTGATGACTAGGTCTATCAACGTAGTTACCAAAGTGTTTGTGTGTGAATCCGGATGCTTTCAGTTCCACTTAGTTGAGCCAGACACCTGTAACATGTCATTTCCCACAACAACCTACACAGAGAGATGCTCTTGGAGAGTGAAAAGAGATAAGAGACATATGCAGCAGTACCAGTGTGTAAGTTTGCCTGTTCCTTAGTGAAGACACAAAGTAGACTGAATGTAGAGCCAGACTAGAGCAGGTATTATGGCATGGAGCCAACTGATTTAAATGTGAGTTGACTTCTCAGCCACGCATGCCCTCCGTTCAGTCTCCCTTGTCCTGTTTAATGAATTATAGATACATGGTTTGGAAAGCACATTAGGCCTGTAGCAGTAGCAGCAGTAGCCAAGTAAAACTAAACTCCACAATGTACGTCACATTAACAGAATTGAGCGGTGACTAGTGTGGGCTGACTCGAGCTTGTGGAATAACATCAAATGGCGTTCTTATCATTTTCAGCACCCAAAGAATAGCATGCAATTACACGGGACAATGTCAGCCCACACTAGTCGCTGCTCAACTCTGTTGATGTGAAGTACATGGTGGAGTTTAGTTTTACTAGGCTACTGTAGCAGCTGAGTTGTAGTTAGTTCCTCAGCTCCCTCCTTTCCCAGCTCATAAACTGTGAAGTCATTAGGTCTCTGCTGCATCAAAGTCAAGGGCGCTGTGTATTTGCTGTGCACTAAACTTGCCACTTTAAATGCCTTCACTCTGTATCACTGGCATACCACTGCATTGTAAAGGAGGTATTGAGAGTTTGTAGAGTTCAATGTCTACCGCCTCATTTCCCCACCTAGCGCATGTGGATTAAGGTATTTGGGGCCATATATTGATCATTGTTGGATAAGGTTGTATGCTGTTTATCTTATAGTTATGTGTGTATTCTGTGTATATAAAGGCTATATCTTCCTGGTCTTAATGGTTGTGTCCTTCTAGTGGTTTATGTGGCTGTATTGCACTGTTACATTATGGACAGTATTCTGTATTGTCCTGCCCCTTGTGGTGGTGTAGTGTCTGTATTCTATTGTCCTGCCCCTTGTGGTGGTGTAGAGTGTCTGTATTGTATTGCACTGCCCCTTGTGGTGGTGTAGAGTGTCTGTATTGTATTGCACTGCCCTTGTGGTGGTGTAGTGTCTGTATTGTCCTGTCCCTTGTGGTTGTGTAGAGTGTCTATTGTATTGTCCTGCCCCTTGTGGTGGTGTAGAGTGTCTGTATTGTATTCCACTGCCCTTGTGGTGGTGTAGAGTCTCTGTATTGTATTGTCCTGCCCCTTGTGGTGGTGTAGAGTGTCTGTATTGTATTGTACTGCCCTTGTGGTTGTGTAGAGTGTCTGTATTGTATTGTCCTGCCCCTTGTGGTGGTGTAGAGTGTCTATTGTATTGTCCTGTCCCTTGTGGTGGTGTAGAGTGTCTGTATTGTATTGTCCTGCCCCTTGTGGTGGTGTAGAGTGTCTATTGTATTGTCCTGTCCCTTGTGGTGGTGTAGAGTGTCTGTATTGTATTGTCCTGTCCCTTGTGGTGGTGTAGAGTGTCTATTGTATTGTCCTGCCCCTTGTGGTGGTGTAGAGTGTCTGTATTGTATTCCACTGCCCTTGTGGTGGTGTAGAGTCTCTGTATTGTATTGTCCTGCCCCTTGTGGTGGTGTAGAGTGTCTGTATTGTATTGTACTGCCCTTGTGGTTGTGTAGAGTGTCTGTATTGTATTGTCCTGCCCCTTGTGGTGGTGTAGAGTGTCTATTGTATTGTCCTGTCCCTTGTGGTGGTGTAGAGTGTCTGTATTGTATTGTCCTGCCCCTTGTGGTGGTGTAGAGTGTCTATTGTATTGTCCTGTCCCTTGTGGTGGTGTAGAGTGTCTATTGTATTGTCCTGTCCCTTGTGGTGGTGTAGAGTGTCTATTGTATTGTCCTGTCCCTTGTGGTGGTGTAGAGTGTCTGTATTGTATTGTCCTGTCCCTTGTGGTGGTGTAGAGTGTCTATTGTATTGTCCTGTCCCTTGTGGTGGTGTAGAGTGTCTGTATTGTATTGTCCTGTCCCTTGTGGTGGTGTAGAGTGTCTGTATTGTATTGCACTGCCCTTGTGGTGGTGTAGTGTCTGTATTGTATTGTACTGCCCTTGTGGTGGTGTAGTGTCTGTATTGTCCTGCCCTTTGTGGTGGTGTAGAGTGTCTGTATTGTATTGCACTGCCCTTGTGGTGGTGTAGAGTGTCTGTATTGTATTGCACTGCCCTTGTGGTGGTGTAGTGTCTGTATTTTATTGCACTGCCCTTGTGGTGGTGTAGAGTGTCTGTATTGTATTGCACTGCCCTTGCGGTGGTGACTGGTTGTATTTTTGACTGCTGGTAGGTAGCCTTTAAGTCCATTATGTATATTGTATTGTAATGATGCTGTGGTGGTGATTGGGTTGTAGTATTAGGTTTTGGGATTCGTGGTGGTGCTGTGAGGGGAGTGTGTGAGCAGATTGGGGCCTTAGTGTGACTAATCTTGGGGTCTCCTGTGCTATGCGGTCTGTGTGGCTGCATGACTGTTCTTCATGCATCACGCCTCACGCCTCGCTCGCTGATGGGACCACACGCCCAGCGCAGCACAGAGCATCACGCCCAGCGCAGCACAGAGCATCACGCCCAGCCACTATCATCTAATACTCTCCTAAAGTCATACTGAAGATTTTTCTGGAAATTATAATTATACTGAGCAAAAATATAAAGGCAACATGTAAAGTGTTGGTTCCATGTTTCATAAGCTGAAATAAAAGAGCCCAGAAAAGTTCCATACACACAAAAGTATTTCTCTCAAAATCGCACAAATTTCTCCTATGCCAAGATAATCCATCCACATGACATGTGTGGCATATAAAGAAGCTGATTAAACAGCATGATCTTTACACAGTCCCACCTATGGCTGCGCCCCTGCCTAGTCATGTGAAATCCATAATATTAGTGCCTAATTTATTTATTTCAATTCACAGATTTTCCTATATGAAATGTAACTCAGTAAAATCTTTGAAATTGTTGCATTTATATTTTTGGTGGCTGACTTTTTAGTCAATTGTGCAAGTTCTCCCACTTAAAAATGAGAGAGGCCTGTAATTTTCATCATAGGTACACATCAACTATGACAGACAAAATGAAAAAAAAAAATCACATTGTAGGATTTTTAATGATTTTTTTTGCAAATTATGGTGGAAAATAAGTATTTGGTCAATAACTACAGTTTATCTCAATACTTTGTTATATACCCTTTGTTGGCAATGACAGAGGTCAAACGTTTTCTGTAAGTCTTCACAAGGTTCTCACACACTGTTGCTGGTATTTTGGCCCATTCCTCCATGCAGATCTCCTCTAGAGCAGTGATGTTTTGGGGCTGTTGCTGGGCAACATGGACTTTCAACTCCTTCCAAAGATTTTCTATGGGGTTGAGATCTGGAGACTGCCTAGGCCACTCCAGGACCTTGAAATGCTTCTTACTCCTTCGTTGCCCGGGCGGTGTGTTTGGGATCATTGTCATGCTGAAAGACCCAGCCACGTTTAATCTTCAATGCCCTTGCTGATGGAAGGAGGTTTTCACTCAAAATCTCACGATACATGGCCCCATTCATTCTTTCCTTTACACGGATCAGTCGTCCTGGTCCCTTTGCATAGAAACAGCCCCAAAACATGTTTCCACCCCTGTGCTTCACAGTAGTTATGGTGTTCTTTGGCTGCAACTCAGCATTCTTTGTCCTCCAAACACAAGTTTTTACCAAAAAGTTATATTTTGGTTTCATCTGACCATATGACATTCTCCCAATCTTCTTCTGGATCATCCAAATGCTCTCTAGCAAACTTCAGACGGGCCTGGACATGTACTGGCTTAAGCAGGGGGACACGTCTGGCACTGCAGGATTTGAGTCCTTGGCGGCGTAGTGTGTTACTGATGGTAGGCTTTGTTATGAGCCATCCTCCCCTCACCAGACTCTTGTGAGGCTTACTCTATGTTTTCTCTATTATGATGATGCGGCGGTTGTATTTGCACAACATGAAGTTCCATTTGAATGTTCATATTCAAGTTTCTGTATTGAGGAGAGTCTACAGTAGGCCAGCGGTCACCAACCTTTTCCGAGTCAAGATCACTTTGAGTCAAAATGCAAGCAGATATCTACGGGACTTAAACATTTTAAGTATATACACATTAACCAATTAAAAACAGTTCTGTAGCAATGAGGCTTTGGGCAGTGGGCTATACAGTGAGGGGGGGAAAGTATTTGATCCCCTGCTGATTTTGTACGTTTTCCCACGGACAAAGAAATGATCCGTCTATAATTTTAATGGTTTATTTGAACAGTGAGAGACATAATAACAACAGAAAATATCCAGAAAAACACATGTCAAAAATGTTATAAATTGATTTGCATTTTAATGAGGGAAATAAGTATTTGACCCCCTCTCAATCAGAAAGATTTCTGGCTCCCAGGTGTCTTTTAAACAGGTAACAAGCTGAGATTAGGAACACACTCTTAAAGGGAGTGCTCCTAATCTCAGCTTGTTACCTGTATAAAAGACACCTGTCCACAGAAGCAATCAAACTGTCCCCCATGGCCAAGACCAAAGAGCTCTCCTAGAAGTCTTTCACTAATCATGTTTTTGAAATCTCACAGTATCAACTTTTCTGTGCATTTGAGACTTCTTTTTACAGTCTATGGTTGAGGAAACTGTGCAGACACAGTGATCTGAGCTATCTGATTGGCCAGCAGTATGCCTATAGGTGGACTTGATTTGCTCTCTGGGCTTGCCGAGTAGGTGGAGTTCTTCCTTCAGACACATGAAATGGTTCAGAATGGGAACACTTTGCCTTTCCGGTGCTAGTGTGCACCTACCAGAAAGGGTGCACCTACCACCAACAGTCCGTAATCGACCTGTTGGTGACCACTGGTCTTGGGTAATCTTTAGTCTTACTTACTACTAAGAGTCTTTTAATACAGAGATCTCCACTAGCCTGCTGTCTATCTATAGACATCTGTTTACGACTTCTCTAAAAAGTTTAATTTGTTCCCTAGACTTATTTAAGGTCCTGTGAGACACATATATTTGTATGGATATGTATTGGATAGAATTTGAACCAATTCTATTTTTAATACTTTTTTTAATGATTCTAATCATTACAGGCCCCTTACACCTAATCACTAATAATAATGCATATCTTGAAAATGCAGAACAAAGACTTAACTTCATTAGTGTGAAAGGAGAAAAATGGAGGATTTATTATCTAGTGTATGTAGTAAACAATACGCTTTGTTCTCCATAAACAGCATTGCAAATATTCTAGTCGCCTCCTCAAATTGTGTCCCGATAGGATTTCGCTCCTACATGTTTTATGTTGCTATTGGTATGCTAATTAATTGGTTGTGTGTGGATGGGGAAAAATAAGATTTTTATTTACAATCAAACTGATGAAGAATATTTTCACACAAGCAATTTTGAATTACTACTAATTAAGCTTGTGGTGTATTCAGAGAATAATATGTTCGTTGTTGGCTGTGGGTGTTCTGCTCTTCCCTTTCTGATTTGGAATGTTCATTCTAGTTGATTTTCTCAAGATACCAACCAAGTTGCACGGAAAGTTTGCAAAAAAAGTGAGAAAGTAATTTGTCAGCCACGCCCTCTATGTCCCAGCTGCCGGGACATGAGCTATTTCAACATTTACCACTCTATTTGTGTCTTTCTCACCCCAAATAAAGAGGTAACAACTGAAGTCAGGCCAGTAGAAATGTTTAAGTGTCACTTAGGTTTAATGCTTCACAAAAGTTTGATTCATGGTTGTATTTTCCTCTTGTTTAGAACCAAAGCATTGTGTTGTAACTGAAGCAGAACAGTGCATTCTCTCATGTGTATTTAACACTGACGTTTGATTTTGTAAATAAATCAAAAATATGCCCCCCCCAAAAAATATGTCCTGCTCCTTCCCTGACTTTTCTTAAATGTTTGTATTTTACACTACTCATTTGTCACAAACAGAAGGAGAAAAAAAGTCACACATATTGGTAACTTACCCGCCAAGACAATGTGCTGTAGGACGTTGTTACCCAGCCAGGCTCTCTCCTCACTGAATGAAAGACAAATGGACGATAATTGTGCAGCTTACTTCACAATCAAATTTAAATTAGCCTAACTGAATGATAAGTAGGGTGAAGAAGTTGATTTAATTTAGAAAGACAAAAGTGTAATGATGAGTTTGTGTTATGTCTATTTACCAGCAGCAAATAATTTGACCCCGGGCCTTGTGGGTTCATACAATTCTCTTGTACGTTTTACTTTGTAAAAAGAAGCTGCTATGGGACTGTTTTAATTACTATAACTCTATTACTAATCAGATGTACTGTCAGGGAAACAAAAACATGCTACATGTTGAAATAGGCCTTTAGAATAACGCAAAACATATCCTTGACTGTATCCAAGTTGATGAGCGGGAAACAAACGATGCCAGTCAGCCGGCACTGCCGGCCCATCCAATAAGTGTGAGCAGTGGTGGTTCTAGCTTGTATGGCTCCCTGGGCGAACCTCCACCCCCAACCATTCTGCACTAACTGTCATTTTTATTCAGACATTTGGAACAACACAAATAAATAATCATAACATTTAAAACTATATCAATATAAAAATATATACAAAATAAATATCAAAAAGAAGGAACAAAGACGAATAGAAACAAATTTGTGTTGATTTGGCACTCGAGTATCAATACATTACCCATTCCCCAACACTGTCAACCATCCACATCTACACCTCCAATTGACTCAAATTATGTCAATTAACCAATCAGAAGCTTCTAAAGCCATGACATCCTTTTCTGAAATTTTCCAAGTTGTTTAAAGGCACAGTCAACTTAGTGTATGTGAACTTCTGACCCACTGGAATTGTGATACAGTGAATTATAAGTGAAATTATCTGTCTGTAAACAATTGTTGGAAAAATGACTTGTGTCATGCACAAAGTAGATGTACCGACTTGCCAAAACTATAGTTTGTTATCAAGAAATTTGTGGAGTGGTTTTAAAATTAGTTTAAGACTCCAACCTAAGTGTATGTAAACTTCCGACTTCAACTGTATATATTCACAGTATTATGAATGAATTGTGGTTTATTTGGTAGCATTTTGTATTGTGACTGATTTTACTAATTGCATTAGTACTGTACAAAGTTAAAGGTGCGCTATTTGATAGATTCCCCCGCTCCCCCCCTATCTTGGGCTTCCAGTGGGGAGACTATATCGACAGGACAGAACAGAGGCGTCTGGTAAGACAAGGGGTGACGCTTTTTGGAAATAACAGCTGGTGCACGATATCTAATGAAGTTTCGAGGTTTTGCTCGCTTGAGGTAGAGTATCTCATAATAAGCTGTAGACCACACCTAGAGAGTTTTCATCTGTATTTTTCGTAGCTGTTTACATACCACCACAGACTGATGCTGGCACTAAGACCAGACTGAATGTTCTGTATTCCACCATAAGCAAACAGGAAAACGTTCACCCAGAGGCAGCGCTGCTAGTAACCAGGGACTTTAATGCAGGGAAAATTAAATCTGTTTTACCTCATTTCTATCAGCATGTTAAATGTGCAACCAGAGGGGGAAAAAACTCTGGTCCACCTTTACTCCACACACAGAGATATATACAAAGCTTTCCCTCGCCCTCCATTTGGCAAATCTGACCAAAATTATATCCTCCTGATTCCTGCCTCCAAGCTAAAATTAAAGCAGGAAGTACCAGTGACTCGATCAATAAAAAAGTGGTCAGATGACGCAGATGCTAAGCAACAGGACTGTTTTGCTAGCACAGACTGGAATATGTTCCACGATTCATCCGACGGTATTGAGGAGTACACCACATCAGTCATTGGGTTCATCAATAAGTGCATCGATGACGTCGTACCCACAGTGACCGTACGTACATACCCCAACCAGAAGCCATGGATTACAGGCCACATCCACGCTGAACGAAAGGCCAGAGCTGCCACTTTCAAGGAGCGAGACTCTAACCCAGAAGCTTATAAGAAATCCCACTATGCCCTCCGACGAACCATCAAACAGGCAAAGCGTCAATACAAGACTAAGATCGAATCGTACTACACCGGCTCTGATGCTCGTCGGATGTGTCAGGACTTGCAAACCATTACAGATTACAAAGGGTAGCACAGCCGAGAGCTTCCCAGTGACACGAGCCTACCAAACAAGCTAAACTACTTCAATGCTCATTTCGAGGCAAATAACACTGAAACATGCATGAGAGCAACAGCTGTTCAGGAAGACTGTGTGATCGCGCTCTCTGCAGCCAAGGCGAGTAAGACCTTTAAACAGGTCAACATTCACAAGGCCGCAGGGCCAGACGGATTACCAGGAGGTGTACTGCGAGCATGCGCTGACCAACTGGCAAGCGTCTTCACTGACATTTTCAACCTCTCCCTGTCCGAGTCTGTAATAGCAACATGTTTTAAGCAGACCACCATAGTTCCTGTGCCCAAGAACACTAAGGTAACCTGCCTAAATGACTACCGACCCGTAGCACTCACGTCTGTAGCCATGAAGTGCTTTGAAAGGCTGGTTATGGCCTATGACACAACAGTGGTAGACCTGATCACTGACAAAATGAGACAGCCTATAGGAAGGAGGTCAGAGACCTGGCTGTGTGGTGCCAGGACAACAACCTCTCCCTCAACGTAATCAAGACAAAGGAGATGATTGTGGACTACAGGAAAAGGAGGACCGAGCACGCCCCCATTCTCATCGACAGGGCTGTAGTGGAGCAGATTGAGAGATTCAAGTTCCTTGGTGTCCACATAATCAGCAAACTAACATGGTCCAAGCACACCAAGACAGTCGTGAAGAGGGCACGACAAAACCTATTCCCCCTCAGGAGACTGAAAAGATTTGGCATGGGTCCTCAGATTCTCAAAATGTTCTACAGCTGCACCATTGAGAGAATCCTGACTGGTTGCATCACTTCCTGGAATGGCAACTGCTCGGCCTCCGACCGCAAGGCACTAATGAGGGTAGTGCGTACGGCCCATTACATCACTGGAGCCAAACTGCCTGCCATCCAGGACCTCTATACCAGGCGGTGGCAAGCGGTACCGGAGTGCCAAGTCTTAGTTCAAGAGGCTTCTAAACATCTTCTACCCCAAGCCATAATACTCCTGAACATCTAATCAAATGGCCACCCAGACTATTTGCATTGCCCACCTCTGCTACTCTCTGTTGTTATCATCTATGCATAGTCACTTTAATAGCTCTACCTACAGTACATGTATATATCACCTCAACTAACCGGTGCTCCCGCACAGCAACTCTGTATCGCTACCCCCTTGTTTATAGTATCGCTATTGTTATTTTACTCCTGCTCTTTAATTACTTGTTACTTTTATTTCTTATTCTAATTTGTATTCTTTTTTTAAACTGCATTGTTGGTTAGGGGCTCGTAAGTAAGCATTTCACTGTAAAGTTGTATGTATACCTGTTGTATTTGGCGCATGAGCCGATTAAAATTGGATTTGATTTAGTTGACCCACAGTCCCACAAGGTTACATGATATCATCAACATTATGTGCAGATAGAAAACCGATCGCGCAAATGTCACCATTCCAATTCTTTTGGTGCGGGCTCCCCGGCGGCTGCCCATGTCGCCTATCCCTAAACCCGCCACTGAGTGTTATCCTATAAACAATCATCTGAGGCCTATCTATTAGGCCTATCACTTGTCAAATTGTACATGAAGAGATGGTCCATCTTGTAACATACTGATGCAGGCAAAGGATGATCACATTATTTTACCTGCATGTGACTTCACAAACATTGTGATTTCTAAATACAGTAGTATCAGAAAAACATCTTCTGCTGTTTCTATTACATTTACCATTTTTCAATAGCTTTCATATTTCAAGAGGTTCAGCTCTATTTCCAATTCAACCTTTTTCCAAGAATATCTGTGCTGTCCATGCGTTCAGCACATGACCACTCTCATGGCAGCATTGCTCTGGCTACTAATCAAAAACTGGTAACAACATAAACTTAAAATAGGCTATTTATTTCTGCGATTCATACATTACAATCGTTCACGCACCGGTGCTTTTGTTTAGGAATATAGCAAATAATTTCACCTGCGCACCTGGCTGGTTATATTATTATTATTATTATTATTATTATTATTATTATTATTATTATATTTTTTTGTTTCACTTTGTCAAAAGAAGCTGTAACCAGACTTTATTAATTACTATAACTCTATTACTAATCAAATCTACAAACAAAGTTGATTCAATGGATTACACTGTAATGTTTTTAGGCTATAGGCTGACTTTGCAGCATTATAAAAAACATATCCTTGAGTCTCTCTGAACAAATACTTTTTAAGATTTTTTTTTATACTGTATATTTCCACTAATATTTCTTCATGCAATTAATTCTTGACACACTATTTATCAAGTTTTGGTTCTTATGTTTGCCTACATCGAGGGTTGATATGTATCTAATGCTGCATATCCTAAGGTATGCCCAGCAACGTACTCTAGCGGTACTTATAGGCGGAAAGGTGGTTCTATTGTTAAGGAGAACTCTGCCCTTTTCATCTCATAACAACGCCCTTGATTTGCTATGTGTGTGTGTGTGTGTGTGTGTGTGTGTGTGTGTGTGTGTGTGTGTGTGTGACTGTGTCTCAGTACATGTGTGTCTGTATGTGCTCGTGAGAGAGAGAGAAGGAGAGAGTCCTATTCTCAGAAGGGTTGGAAAGTGTACAGGAATGTTAATTGGTATGACTGTTAGAGCTGTGACTATAAACGGTCCATGTGGTCCAGCTCTAATGACTGTGCTGCTTTGGAGATAAGACTAGGCAGAGGTTTCAAGCATGCATGAGGGGCTTTTATAAATAGATTGAAGATCAGGATGACCCACTGTTTCCATACCAGTAAAGGAGGACTCCATGACCATCCACACCCTCTCCACAGTCACACCAAACCAGACCAGTGTCCTCGGTGTCGTGTCCCACTGCTCGAATCACAATCCCGGTCTCCTCTATTCCAAACAAATGGATATATTATTTCTCTTCAAATTAAAATATGACTTCTATTGAAATGGAGATATTACTTCTCTTGAAATGGAGAGACTACTTCTCTTGAAATGGAGAGACTACTTCTCTTGAAATGGAGAGATTATTTTTTTCAAATGGAGAGATTATTTTTTTCAAATGGAGATAATACTTCTCTTCAAATGACAATATTGTATAGAGCAAGTGGATTCAACTTTGTTATAAAGGCTTAAAGGCCCAGTGCAGTCAAAACAAGATTTTCTTTAGTTTTTTATATGTTATCACACTATGAGGCACTAACGCTGCCTCAGGAAGGTTCTAGAAGTCAAAACTCATTGCAGTTGCGCATCTGGATCTACAGTGCTGATCTGCTACTATATGTATTATTTTTTTTTAAATTATTTTCTGTTAATAGTTCACTAAAGTTTATTGAGACGTACTGGCCACCCGCTCATCTTCTTTCTTACACTATGAGGTTGGAATAATACTGTGAAATTGTGAAAATTCCCTTTTAAGTGTAAGAACTGTTTGGAAAGATCGACTGAAATTTCAGCCAGTTTTGGTGGGTTTTGGCGTGCCTGGTGACCCCATGCAATTAATTAGGTAATAGACCAATAAGAAAGAGTTCCAAACCTCTACTCCAATAGCAGCACATTTTCAGTTTTCCCCTCCCCACTCAGATCATGCACAGACAGTCCTGCTCTTTGCAAAAAAAGCTATTTTGTTGCTTTTTGAACATTTGAATTTAAAACAATCATAGTATGATTGAAGCACCAGGGCCATGCCGCCCTCGGCGAGACTAAAAAATGCGCCCCGCAAAACTAGAATAGTCCCAGTAAGCAAAATGATGTGGAAAAGTCGTGTAAATACATCTTTTCCAGACGTTGAAGTTAGGTTAAATTTAGGTTCTGAATGAAAGGTGAAAATAAATATTTTCCGTACGTTGAAATCCGGTTCATTTTTGGTTCTGAATGAAAGTTTAAAAGAGGTCATTTAAAGACGTCTATGTTTGGGCCAAATCAAGGCTGGTCCAGACCAAACAAAATCTGAACCAAACATAGATGTCTGTGATTGGTTCAGATTTTGTCCAAAAAGCAATGTCCGTGGATGTGGAAATCCAGGACGGTCTAGACTACACCAAAAAAATAATTCCAGAAGGCATCGGTGTCGGTCTGTGCTTACTGAGGTGTACCCTACCAAGATGCCTGAAATTTAATGAATGCCCATCTATGTGGTAAGCTTACCGTTTGTAAAACACCAACAAAACGAGGACAACAACCACCCGAGCCACTGCCTGTTCACCCCGCTATCGTCCAGAAGGCGAGGTCAGTACAGGTGCATCAAAGCTGGGACCGAGAGACTGAAAAACAGCTTCTATCTCAAGGCCATCAGACTGTTAAACAGCCACCACTAACATTGAGTGGCTGCTGCCAACACACTGACTCAACTCCAGCCACTTTAATAATGGGAATTGATGGGAATTGATGTAAAATATATCACTAGCCACTTTAAACAATGCTACTTAATATAATGTTTACATACCCTACATTATTTATCTCATATGTATACGTATATACTATACTCTATATCATCTACTGCATCTTTATGTAATACATGTATCACTAGCCACTTTAACTATGCCACTTTGTTTACATACCCTACATTACTCATCTCATATGTATATACTGTACTCGATACCATCTACTGCATCTTGCCTATGCCGCTCTGTACTCATTCATATATCTTTATGTACATATTCTTTATCCCCTTACACTTGTGTCTATAAGGTAGTAGTTTTGGAATTGTTAGCTAGATTACTTGTTGGTTATTACTGCATTGTCGGAACTAGAAGCACAAGCATTTTGCTACACTCGCATTAACATCTGCTAACCAAAAAACGGCGTCCAAAAGACATCAGCTTGTGCTTACTGGAGTGTAGCCTACTTGTCACGTTCTGACCATAGTTCTTTTGTGTTTTCCTTGTTTTAGTGTTGGTCAGGATGTGAGCTGGGTGGGCATTCTATGTTGTGTGTCTAGTTTGTCTATGTTTGGCCTGATATGGTTCTCAATCAGAGGCAGGTGTTGGTCATTGTCTCTGATTGGGAACCATATTTAGGTAGCCTGTTTTGTGTTGGGATTTGTGGGTGGTTGTTTCCTGTCTTAGTGTTTTCTACACCAGTTAGGACTGTTTCGGTTTATTGTTTTGTATTATGTTTAGTTATTTTATTAAAAAACATGAACTATAACCACGCTGCGTTTTGGTCCGCCTCTCCTTCCCAGGAAGAAAGCCGTTACACTACTATGTCGGCCACAATGGAATCTTATGAATGCCCATCCATGTAGTAGGCCCACCATTTGTAAAACAGGCCGTTGCATTGATTTTATTAGTCCTGATTCCTGTGACTAATCAGTTTGGCTATTTAAGCGCTGAACATCAGCTACCCAACTTCGTCAGGAGTTATTGTGAGCCTATCTGCAATGTGTTTACACAGCGGGAAATGCTGTTGTTGAAGTTGTTTTGTTAACATGTCAGTGCTTTTTTTATTTGATTGGTTGCCATTTAGGTTAGGCTAATTGATCTGAGAATCGTACATGATGTAAAACGTGTCTATTTATTAAATTGTCATACATTTTATCTCTAGCCTGTAGGCTACAGAATAGGCCACATACTATTTCTACCATATCCATTATGTGCTACATGATTTATGTTAATTTTTTTTTGCCGCAGCGATGCGTCTCTCCAACAGCACTCTGTAGAGACCCACTGGGAATGTGTGTTTATCACAGTGCGGCATAAGCCACTGGTTGAGAGAATGCCAAGAGTGTGCAAAGCTGTCATCAAGGCAAAGGTTGGCTATTTGAAGAATTTGTTTAACACTTTTTTGGTTACTACATGGTTCCATATGTGTTTGTTCATAGTTTTGATGTCTTCATTATTATTCTACAATGTAGAAAATAGTAAAAATGAAGAAAAAACCTTGAATGAGTAGGTGTTCTAAAAGTTTGACCGGTACTGTACACTTATCCATTTCTCCTGCAAACTTTACAATTTTGTTCATTATCTATTTTCCTTGCTTTGGCTATGTAAACATGTCTTTTCCATGCCAATAAAAGCCATTGAATTGAATTGAGAGAGAGTGACACACAAACACAAACAGACCTCACAGAGCTGTCTCATAACCAAATTCTGACAAAGCAAAAAGAGAACTATTTGACACACTGGAAAGAATCAACCAAAAAACGGAGCAAATTGGAATGCCATTTGACCCTAAACAGAGAGTACACAGTGGCAGAATACCTGACCACTGTGCTGACCCCAAATTAAGAAAATCATTGATTTTTTACAGACCAATGGAGGCTTCTGAGGGGAGGACGTTTCATAATAATGGATGGAATGCAGTCAATGGAATAGTATCAAACACGTGGTTTCCACTTCCTAACCTCTTGTCAAATGTATGACTGCATTGGAGAGACATATTTCCCACAGACCACATTGACCGACAAAGAATTTGAAAACAAATCAGATATGTAAATTCCCATATCTGTTACGCAAAATACCGTAGAGGGCAATCACAGCAGCAAGATCTGTGGCCCGTTGCCATGAGAAAAGGAAAAACAGTGAAGAACAAAGAACCTATATTTATCTGTTTATTTATTTTCCTTTTCATACTTTCCATTGTTACAACACTATACATAGCCAATAGTATAACATTTGAAATATCTGTATTCTTTAAAAAAAAATGTGAGTAATGTTTACTGTTAATTTTTTATATTTTTTTTCCCATTTAGTTCATTATCTATTTCACTTGCTTTGGCAATGTAAACATATATTACCATACCAATAAAGCCCTTTGAATTGAATTTAATTGAGAGAGAGAGAGAGAATTACGCCTCTCTGCGGCGTGCGTCAATAAGCTTTCCCAGACTAGTTTTGGCTAACGGCTTCAGTCGTCATTGTGGAGAGAGAGAGTGTCAGTTCTGTCTGAGGTGTACGGTGGGGTAGTATTGATTTCTGACTGCCAGGAAGGCCTGGGATTGTAAATACTGCCTTTGTCCCAAATGGCGCCCTATTCATTCCTTTTGCTTTATGGGCCCTTGTCAAAAGTAGTGCACTATGTAGGGAATATGATTCCATTTAGTACACAGCCACTGTAAGCACCAGGTGAGAAGGGAAGCAGTGGTTTGTTGAGAATGCCAACCGAGAGCAACTCCCAGCAATGAATGGTAGTGGTGTGTAATGTTCAATCTCCTCCGTTTCTCTCTTTGTTCTCTGCTGCCAACTGTAACCCGGCAAGCTCTTATACTGTAAACTGTAATTGGTAATACAGTAGTTGACCTGAGATCAGATTTCAACAGGTCACACTGAACTAGTAGTGTTGTTTTGATCAATGCTCTCTACAGAGAGATGTGTTATTAAAGCAGATGGGAAACCAACAGTCTGGGAAATCAAAGAGCACGTTAACATATTGCAATTTAATGACCATGCTGGTCATTTATGAACATTTGAACATCTTGGTCATGTTCTGTTATAATCTCTACCCGGCACAGCCAGAAGAGGACTGGCCACCCCACATAGCCCGGTTCCTCTCTAGGTTTCTTCCTAGGTTTTGGCCTTTCTAGGGAGTTTTTCCTAGCCACCGTGCTTTTACACCTGCATTGTTTGCTGTTTGGGGTTTTAGGCTGGGTTTCTGTACAGCACTTTGAGATATCAGCTGATGTACGAAGGGCTATATAAATAAATTTGATTTGATTTAATCTAACAGTGCACAGATTGTTCTGCTTTTCTGCTTTTGCTTTTCTCCATCAACCAACAAGCAGATGACGCAGGTGTGAAGGCCTGTTCAGCACAATGCAATGGGAAAAGGATGAAAATATGACCACACTTCATCAATTAATGTAGTTCATACATTTAATTTCAGATTTTAAGGTCTACACACACTCAGATCAGACAAACTCAGGGTTTCCAGTCAATCTGACCTGGTTGGATCTTCAGTGGATGACATTTCCCCCTCCACTGAGTCACCATGGGTCCCCCAGTGGGCCGCCAGGGCCACAGAGAAACCACCCATCGAGGAGAGAGGGGTCCCCGAGCTCTCTGGCTCACAGGTCCATTAATCACTGTCATGTTATTCTACAAAGTGCCTGAGGTGGTGGACTGGTAGACAGCAACCCACTCCTAAAAACACCTCCTACTATGTGCCCCATGTCTTAGTCTGTGTCTGTGACATACCAGAACTAATTTCTACTCCTGGAGTTGAGTGCACCAACCTCCAATTGGCCCCTCTCCACCCCTCCACCCCACAACCCTTCCTTGGGCTTAATCTAATTGACCTGCCACCTATATCTGCATATAGCTCCCTGTATAATGTTTCCTGAGTATGGAGGCCTACAGAAGATGTGTAGTGTGAAGAGGGCAGCTTTCCAGCCAGCCAGCTGATTTTGAATGAACGGCAGACAGCCCAGACAGAGCTAGATGTTGTTGGGAGGTGATGGAATGGAACTGATCTGCTCCCCCCACACTAAATTAATTGGCTGGGTCCATCGGCGAATGAAAAGCTCTGTCTCTGCTTGGGTGTGAAGACAGACGAGAGAGGACAGATTAAATAAGACAGATGAGAGAGGAAGACGGACGCGAGAGGACAGATGCGAGAGGACCGATGTGAGAAAACAGACAGGAGACGAGAGAAGAAGCTTGCAGTCCTCTGCTGCAAGGTTGACCTGTCCCTCTGTTCCCTCCTCTCCCCATTTCCAGAGCCATTTTCTATTCTCGCAATCCACCCAGACTACCCTGGACGCACACACACACACCACACACCACACAAGACCTCAGGTTGTCTCGGAATAAATTAATAAAAAACACTCCACAAAGTTGTGGAAGTGTTACTGTTACTTCCTCCCTTCATCCAGGGTACGGTGGTACGGAGGGAGGGGATCAATACTTTTCCATTAACCTGTCTCCTCCCTGTGAAGTAATGGGCAGGGGCCCAGCCTGGGGTGGGCGGTGTACTGTGCTGTCGCACGCCACTGACTGCTACTGACAGTGATGGGGAGTCTTTGTGACCAGAGTGCATGAAGAAAAGGCCTCTGTCTGTAGACACTGGAGCCAATGGTGTCCCTCTCACGTACACCTCTCTGTATATGCTGGAGCCAATGGTGTCCCTCTTACGTACACCTCAATGTATACGCTGGAGCCAATGGTGTCTCTCTCAGATACACCTATCTGTATATGCTGGAGCCAATGGTGTCTCTCTCAGATACACCTTATGCAGTCATTGACTGAATAGCAGCTATATGGTGTGGAGTGACCTTGTTGTACCAATATATACTTCTATAGTATAGCCTTATCTCTCTCTCTGTCCAGAGTGTAACAAATGAATGATGTGTTCCATCACGTAACAAATTAATCATGTGTTCCATAGTGTAACAAATTAATCATGTGTTCCATAACGTAACAAATGAATCATGTGTTCCATAGTGTAACAAATTAATCATGTGTTCCATAGTGTAACAAATGAATAATGTGTTCCATAGTGTAACAAATGAATAATGTGTTCCATAGTGTAACAAATGAATAATGTGTTCCATAGTGTAACAAATGAATAATGTGTTCCATAGTGTAACAAATGAATAATGTGTTCCATAGTGTAACAAATGAATCATGTGTTCCATAGTGTAACAAATGAATCATGTGTTCCATAGTGTAACAAATGAATCATGTGTTCCATAGTGTAACAAATGAATCATGTGTTCCATAGTGTAACAAATGAATCATGTGTTCCATAGTGTAACAAATGAATAATGTGTTCCATAGTGTAACAAATGAATAATGTGTTCCATAGTGTAACAAATGAATCATGTGTTCCATAGTGTAACAACTGAATCATGTGTTCCATAGTGTAACAACTGAATCATGTGTTCCATAGTGTAACAAATGAATCATGTGTTCCACAGTGTAACAAATGAATCATGTGTTCCACAGTGTAACAAATGAATCATGTGTTCCACAGTGTAACAAATGAATCATGTGTTCCACAGTGTAACAAATGAATCATGTGTTCCACAGTGTAACAAATGAATCATGTGTTCCACAGTGTAACAAATGAATCATGTGTTCCACAGTGTAACAAATGAATCATGTGTTCCACAGTGTAACAAATGAATCATGTGTTCCACAGTGTAACAAATGAATCATGTGTTCCACAGTGTAACAAATGAATCATGTGTTCCACAGTGTAACAAATGAATCATGTGTTCCACAGTGTAACAAATGAATCATGTGTTCCACAGTGTAACAAATGAATCATGTGTTCCACAGTGTAACAAATGAATCATGTGTTCCACAGTGTAACAAATGAATCATGTGTTCCACAGTGTAACAAATGAATCATGTGTTCCACAGTGTAACAAATGAATCATGTGTTCCACAGTGTAACAAATGAATCATGTGTTCCACAGTGTAACAAATGAATCATGTGTTCCACAGTGTAACAAATGAATCATGTGTTCCACAGTGTAACAAATGAATCATGTGTTCCACAGTGTAACAAATGAATCATGTGTTCCACAGTGTAACAAATGAATCATGTGTTCCACAGTGTAACAAATGAATCATGTGTTCCACAGTGTAACAAATGAATCATGTGTTCCACAGTGTAACAAATGAATCATGTGTTCCACAGTGTAACAAATGAATCATGTGTTCCACAGTGTAACAAATGAATCATGTGTTCCACAGTGTAACAAATGAATCATGTGTTCCACAGTGTAACAAATGAATCATGTGTTCCACAGTGTAACAAATGAATCATGTGTTCCACAGTGTAACAAATGAATCATGTGTTCCACAGTGTAACAAATGAATCATGTGTTCCACAGTGTAACAAATGAATCATGTGTTCCACAGTGTAACAAATGAATCATGTGTTCCACAGTGTAACAAATGAATCATGTGTTCCACAGTGTAACAAATGAATCATGTGTTCCACAGTGTAACAAAGGAATCATGTGTTCCACAGTGTTACAAAGGAATCATGTGTTCCATAGTGTTACAAAGGAATCATGTGTTCTATAGTGTTACAAAGGAATCATGTGTAACAAATGGATGATGTGTTCCATAGTGCAATAAATGAATCATGTGTTCCATAGTGCAAAAATGAATCATGTGTTCCATAGTGCAATAAATGAATCATGTGTTCCATAGTGTAACAAATGAATGATGTATTCCATAGTGCAATAAATGAATCATGTATTCCATAGTGTAACAAATGAATGATGTGTAACAAATGAATGATGTATTCCATAGTGCAATAAATGAATCATGTATTCCATAGTGTAACAAATGAATGATGTGTAACAAATGAATGATGTATTCCATAGTGCAATAAATGAATCATGTATTCCATAGTGTAACAAATGAATGATGTGTAACAAATGAATGATGTATTCCATAGTGCAATAAATGAATCATGTATTCCATAGTGTAACAAATGAATGATGTGTAACAAATGAATCATGTGTTCCATAGTGTAACAAATTAATGATGTGTTCCATAGTGTAACAAATGAATGATGTGTAACAAATGAATCATGTGTTCCATAGTGTAACAAATTAATGATGTGTTCCATAGTGTAACAAATTAATGTGTTCCATAGTGTAACAAATGAATAATGTGTTCCATAGTGTAACAAATGAATAATGTGTTCCATAGTGTAACAAATTAATCATGTAGTATTCCATAGTGTTACAAAGGAATCATGTGTTCCATAGTGCAACAAAGGAATCATGTGTTCCATAGTGCAACAAATGAATCATGTGTTCCGTAGTGTTACATATTAATGATGTGTTCCATAGTGCAACAAATGATTCATGTGTTCCATAGTGTAACAAATGAATGACGTGTAACAAATGAATGATGTGTAACAACTTAATGATATATTCCATAGTGTAACAAATGAACGATGTGTAACAAATGAATGATGTATTCCATAGTGCAACAAATTAATAATGTGTAACAAATGGATGATGTGTTCCATAGTGCAATAAATGAATCACGTGTTCCATAGTGTAACAAATGAACGATGTGTAACAAATGAATTATGTATTCCATAGTGCAATATATGAATAATGTGTTCCATAGTGCAATAAATGAATCATGTGTTCCATAGTGTAACAAATGAATGATGTGTAACAAATGAATGATGTATTCCATATTGCAATAAATGAATCATGTATTCCATAGTGTAACAAATGAATGATGTGTAACAAATGAATGATGTATTCCATAGTGCAATAAATGAATAAAGTGTTCCATAGTGCAATAAATGAATCATGTGTTCCATAGTGTAACAAATGAATGATGTGTAACAAATGAATGATGTATTCCATAGTGCAATAAATGAATCATGTGTTCCATAGTGTAACAAATGAATGATGTGTAACAAATGCATGATGTATTCCATAGTGCAATAAATGAATGATGTATTCCATAGTGTAACAAATGAATGATGTGTAACAAATTAATGATGTGTTCCATAGTGTAACAAATTAATAATGTGTTCCATAGTGTAACAAATTAATAATGTGTTCCATAGTGTAACAAATTAATGACAAGTAACAAATTAACGATGTGTAACAAATTAATGACATGTAACAAATTAATGATGTGTTCCATCCATAGTTTAACAAATTAATAATGTGTTCCATAGTGTAACAAATTAATGACATGTAACAAATTAATGATGTGTTCCATAGTGTAACAAATTAATGACATGTAACAAATTAATGATGTGTTCCATAGTGCAACAAATGAATCATGTGTTCCATAGTGTAACAAATTAATAATGTGTTCCATAGTGTAACAAATTAATGACATGTAACAAATTAATGACGTGTAACAAATTAATGATGTGTAACAAATTAATGATGTGTTCCATAGTGCAACAAATGAATAATGTGTTCCATAGTGCAACAAATGAATGTTTTCCATAGTGTAACAAATTAATAATGTGTGTAACAAATTAATGACGTGTAACAAATTAATGACATGTAACAAATTAATGACGTGTAACAAATTAATGACATGTAACAAATTAATGACGTGTAACAAATTAATGATGTGTTCCATAGTGCAACAAATGAATCATGTGTTCCATAGTGTAACAAATGAATGATGTGAAACAAATTAATCATGTGTTCCATAGTGTGACAAATTAATAATGTGTTCCATAGTGTAACAAACGAATCATGTGTTCCATAGTGTAACAAACGAATCACGTGTTCCATAGTGTAACAAACAAATCATGTGTTCCATAGTGTAACAAACACTTCATGTGTTCCATAGTGTAACAAACTAATCATGTGTTCCATAGTGTAACAAATGAATCATGTGTTCCATAGTGTAACAAATGAATCATGTGTTCCATAACGTAACAAATGAATCATGTGTTCCATAACGTAACAAATTAATCATGTGTTCCATCGCGTAACAAATTAATCATGTGTTCCATCGCGTAACAAATTAATAATGTGTTCCATAGTGTAACAAATTAATCATGTGTTCCATAGTGTAACAAATGAATAATGTGTTCCATAGTGTAACAAATGAATAATGTGTTCCATAGTGTAACAAATGAATAATGTGTTCCATAGTGTAACAAATGAATAATGTGTTCCATAGTGTAACAAATGAATCATGTGTTCCATAGTGTAACAACTGAATCATGTGTTCCATAGTGTAACAACTGAATCATGTGTTCCATAGTGTAACAACTGAATCATGTGTTCCATAGTGTAACAACTGAATCATGTGTTCCATAGTGTAACAACTGAATCATGTGTTCCACAGTGTAACAAATGAATCATGTGTTCCACAGTGTAACAAATGAATCATGTGTTCCACAGTGTAACAAATGAATCATGTGTTCCACAGTGTAACAAATGAATCATGTGTTCCACAGTGTAACAAATGAATCATGTGTTCCACAGTGTAACAAATGAATCATGTGTTCCACAGTGTAACAAATGAATCATGTGTTCCACAGTGTAACAAATGAATCATGTGTTCCACAGTGTAACAAATGAATCATGTGTTCCACAGTGTAACAAATGAATCAAAGTGTAACAAATGAATCATGTGTTCCACAGTGTAACAAATGAATCATGTGTTCCACAGTGTAACAAATGAATCATGTGTTCCACAGTGTAACAAATGAATCATGTGTTCCACAGTGTAACAAATGAATCATGTGTTCCACAGTGTAACAAATGAATCATGTGTTCCACAGTGTAACAAATGAATCATGTGTTCCACAGTGTAACAAATGAATCATGTGTTCCACAGTGTAACAAATGAATCATGTGTTCCACAGTGTAACAAATGAATCATGTGTTCCACAGTGTAACAAATGAATCATGTGTTCCACAGTGTAACAAATGAATCATGTGTTCCACAGTGTAACAAATGAATCATGTGTTCCACAGTGTAACAAATGAATCATGTGTTCCACAGTGTAACAAATGAATCATGTGTTCCACAGTGTAACAAATGAATCATGTGTTCCACAGTGTAACAAATGAATCATGTGTTCCACAGTGTTACAAAGGAATCATGTGTTCCACAGTGTTACAAAGGAATCATGTGTTCCATAGTGCTACAAAGGAATCATGTGTAACAAATGGATGATGTGTTCCATAGTGCAATAAATGAATCATGTGTTCCATAGTGCAATAAATGAATCATGTGTTCCATAGTGCAATAAATGAATCATGTGTTCCATAGTGTAACAAATGAATCATGTGTTCCATAGTGTAACAAATGAATCATGTGTTCCATAGTGTAACAAATGAATCATGTGTTCCATAGTGTAACAAATGAATCATGTGTTCCATAGTGTAACAAATGAATCATGTGTTCCATAGTGTAACAACTGAATCATGTGTTCCATAGTGTAACAACTGAATCATGTGTTCCATAGTGTAACAACTGAATCATGTGTTCCATAGTGTAACAACTGAATCATGTGTTCCACAGTGTAACAAATGAATCATGTGTTCCACAGTGTAACAAATGAATCATGTGTTCCACAGTGTAACAAATGAATCATGTGTTCCACAGTGTAACAAATGAATCATGTGTTCCACAGTGTAACAAATGAATCATGTGTTCCACAGTGTAACAAATGAATCATGTGTTCCACAGTGTAACAAATGAATCATGTGTTCCACAGTGTAACAAATGAATCATGTGTTCCACAGTGTAACAAATGAATCATGTGTTCCACAGTGTAACAAATGAATCATGTGTTCCACAGTGTAACAAATGAATCATGTGTTCCACAGTGTAACAAATGAATCATGTGTTCCACAGTGTAACAAATGAATCATGTAACAAATGAATCATGTGTTCCACAGTGTAACAAATGAATCATGTGTTCCACAGTGTAACAAATGAATCATGTGTTCCACAGTGTAACAAATGAATCATGTGTTCCACAGTGTAACAAATGAATCATGTGTTCCACAGTGTAACAAATGAATCATGTGTTCCACAGTGTAACAAATGAATCATGTGTTCCACAGTGTAACAAATGAATCATGTGTTCCACAGTGTAACAAATGAATCATGTGTTCCACAGTGTAACAAATGAATCATGTGTTCCACAGTGTAACAAATGAATCATGTGTTCCACAGTGTAACAAATGAATCATGTGTTCCACAGTGTAACAAATGAATCATGTGTTCCACAGTGTAACAAATGAATCATGTGTTCCACAGTGTAACAAATGAATCATGTGTTCCACAGTGTAACAAATGAATCATGTGTTCCACAGTGTAACAAATGAATCATGTGTTCCACAGTGTAACAAATGAATCATGTGTTCCACAGTGTAACAAATGAATCATGTGTTCCACAGTGTAACAAATGAATCATGTGTTCCACAGTGTAACAAATGAATCATGTGTTCCACAGTGTAACAAATGAATCATGTGTTCCACAGTGTAACAAATGAATCATGTGTTCCACAGTGTAACAAATGAATCATGTGTTCCACAGTGTAACAAATGAATCATGTGTTCCACAGTGTAACAAATGAATCATGTGTTCCACAGTGTAACAAAGGAATCATGTGTTCCACAGTGTAACAAAGGAATCATGTGTTCCACAGTGTTACAAAGGAATCATGTGTTCCATAGTGTTACAAAGGAATCATGTGTAACAAATGGATGATGTGTTCCATAGTGCAATAAATGAATCATGTGTTCCATAGTGCAATAAATGAATCATGTGTTCCATAGTGCAATAAATGAATCATGTGTTCCATAGTGTAACAAATGAATGATGTGTAACAAATGAATGATGTATTCCATAGTGCAATAAATGAATCATGTATTCCATAGTGTAACAAATGAATGATGTGTAACAAATGAATGATGTATTCCATAGTGCAATAAATGAATCATGTATTCCATAGTGTAACAAATGAATGATGTGTAACAAATGAATCATGTGTTCCATAGTGTAACAAATTAATGATGTGTTCCATAGTGTAACAAATGAATGATGTGTAACAAATGAATCATGTGTTCCATAGTGTAACAAATTAATGATGTGTTCCATAGTGTAACAAATTAATGTGTTCCATAGTGTAACAAATGAATAATGTGTTCCATAGTGTAACAAATGAATAATGTGTTCCATAGTGTAACAAATTAATCATGTAGTATTCCATAGTGTTACAAAGGAATCATGTGTTCCATAGTGCAACAAAGGAATCATGTGTTCCATAGTGCAACAAATGAATCATGTGTTCCGTAGTGTTACATATTAATGATGTGTTCCATAGTGCAACAAATGATTCATGTGTTCCATAGTGTAACAAATGAATGACGTGTAACAAATGAATGATGTGTAACAACTTAATGATATATTCCATAGTGTAACAAATGAACGATGTGTAACAAATGAATGATGTATTCCATAGTGCAACAAATTAATAATGTGTAACAAATGGATGATGTGTTCCATAGTGCAATAAATGAATCACGTGTTCCATAGTGTAACAAATGAACGATGTGTAACAAATGAATTATGTATTCCATAGTGCAATATATGAATAATGTGTTCCATAGTGCAATAAATGAATCATGTGTTCCATAGTGTAACAAATGAATGATGTGTAACAAATGAATGATGTATTCCATATTGCAATAAATGAATCATGTATTCCATAGTGTAACAAATGAATGATGTGTAACAAATGAATGATGTATTCCATAGTGCAATAAATGAATAAAGTGTTCCATAGTGCAATAAATGAATCATGTGTTCCATAGTGTAACAAATGAATGATGTGTAACAAATGAATGATGTATTCCATAGTGCAATAAATGAATCATGTGTTCCATAGTGTAACAAATGAATGATGTGTAACAAATGCATGATGTATTCCATAGTGCAATAAATGAATGATGTATTCCATAGTGTAACAAATGAATGATGTGTAACAAATTAATGATGTGTTCCATAGTGTAACAAATTAATAATGTGTTCCATAGTGTAACAAATTAATAATGTGTTCCATAGTGTAACAAATTAATGACAAGTAACAAATTAACGATGTGTAACAAATTAATGATGTGTTCCATAGTGTAACAAATTAATGACAAGTAACAAATTAACGATGTGTAACAAATTAATGACATGTAACAAATTAATGATGTGTTCCATCCATAGTTTAACAAATTAATAATGTGTTCCATAGTGTAACAAATTAATGACATGTAACAAATTAATGATGTGTTCCATAGTGTAACAAATTAATGACATGTAACAAATTAATGATGTGTTCCATAGTGCAACAAATGAATCATGTGTTCCATAGTGTAACAAATTAATAATGTGTTCCATAGTGTAACAAATTAATGACATGTAACAAATTAATGACGTGTAACAAATTAATGATGTGTAACAAATTAATGATGTGTTCCATAGTGCAACAAATGAATAATGTGTTCCATAGTGCAACAAATGAATGTTTTCCATAGTGTAACAAATTAATAATGTGTGTAACAAATTAATGACGTGTAACAAATTAATGACATGTAACAAATTAATGACGTGTAACAAATTAATGACATGTAACAAATTAATGACGTGTAACAAATTAATGATGTGTTCCATAGTGCAACAAATGAATCATGTGTTCCATAGTGTAACAAATGAATGATGTGAAACAAATTAATCATGTGTTCCATAGTGTGACAAATTAATAATGTGTTCCATAGTGTAACAAACGAATCATGTGTTCCATAGTGTAACAAACGAATCACGTGTTCCATAGTGTAACAAACAAATCATGTGTTCCATAGTGTAACAAACACTTCATGTGTTCCATAGTGTAACAAACTAATCATGTGTTCCATAGTGTAACAAATGAATCATGTGTTCCATAGTGTAACAAATGAATCATGTGTTCCATAACGTAACAAATGAATCATGTGTTCCATAACGTAACAAATTAATCATGTGTTCCATCGCGTAACAAATTAATCATGTGTTCCATCGCGTAACAAATTAATAATGTGTTCCATAGTGTAACAAATTAATCATGTGTTCCATAGTGTAACAAATGAATAATGTGTTCCATAGTGTAACAAATGAATAATGTGTTCCATAGTGTAACAAATGAATAATGTGTTCCATAGTGTAACAAATGAATAATGTGTTCCATAGTGTAACAAATGAATCATGTGTTCCATAGTGTAACAACTGAATCATGTGTTCCATAGTGTAACAACTGAATCATGTGTTCCATAGTGTAACAACTGAATCATGTGTTCCATAGTGTAACAACTGAATCATGTGTTCCATAGTGTAACAACTGAATCATGTGTTCCACAGTGTAACAAATGAATCATGTGTTCCACAGTGTAACAAATGAATCATGTGTTCCACAGTGTAACAAATGAATCATGTGTTCCACAGTGTAACAAATGAATCATGTGTTCCACAGTGTAACAAATGAATCATGTGTTCCACAGTGTAACAAATGAATCATGTGTTCCACAGTGTAACAAATGAATCATGTGTTCCACAGTGTAACAAATGAATCATGTGTTCCACAGTGTAACAAATGAATCATGTGTTCCACAGTGTAACAAATGAATCATGTGTTCCACAGTGTAACAAATGAATCATGTGTTCCACAGTGTAACAAATGAATCATGTGTTCCACAGTGTAACAAATGAATCATGTGTTCCACAGTGTAACAAATGAATCATGTGTTCCACAGTGTAACAAATGAATCATGTGTTCCACAGTGTAACAAATGAATCATGTGTTCCACAGTGTAACAAATGAATCATGTGTTCCACAGTGTAACAAATGAATCATGTGTTCCACAGTGTAACAAATGAATCATGTGTTCCACAGTGTAACAAATGAATCATGTGTTCCACAGTGTAACAAATGAATCATGTGTTCCACAGTGTAACAAATGAATCATGTGTTCCACAGTGTTACAAAGGAATCATGTGTTCCACAGTGTTACAAAGGAATCATGTGTTCCATAGTGCTACAAAGGAATCATGTGTAACAAATGGATGATGTGTTCCATAGTGCAATAAATGAATCATGTGTTCCATAGTGCAATAAATGAATCATGTGTTCCATAGTGCAATAAATGAATCATGTGTTCCATAGTGTAACAAATGAATGATGTGTAACAAATGAATGATGTATTCCATAGTGCAATAAATGAATCATGTATTCCATAGTGTAACAAATGAATGATGTGTAACAAATGAATGATGTATTCCATAGTGCAATAAATGAATCATGTATTCCATAGTGTAACAAATGAATGATGTGTAACAAATGAATCATGTGTTCCATAGTGTAACAAATTAATGATGTGTTCCATAGTGTAACAAATGAATGATGTGTAACAAATGAATCATGTGTTCCATAGTGTAACAAATTAATGATGTGTTCCATAGTGTAACAAATTAATGTGTTCCATAGTGTAACAAATGAATAATGTGTTCCATAGTGTAACAAATGAATAATGTGTTCCATAGTGTAACAAATTAATCATGTATTCCATAGTGTTACAAAGGAATCATGTGTTCCATAGTGCAACAAAGGAATCATGTGTTCCATAGTGCAACAAATGAATCATGTGTTCCGTAGTGTTACATATTAATGATGTGTTCCATAGTGCAACAAATGATTCATGTGTTCCATAGTGTAACAAATGAATGACGTGTAACAAATGAATGATGTGTAACAACTTAATGATATATTCCATAGTGTAACAAATGAACGATGTGTAACAAATGAATGATGTATTCCATAGTGCAACAAATTAATAATGTGTAACAAATGGATGATGTGTTCCATAGTGCAATAAATGAATCACGTGTTCCATAGTGTAACAAATGAACGATGTGTAACAAATGAATGATGTATTCCATAGTGCAATATATGAATAATGTGTTCCATAGTGCAATAAATGAATCATGTGTTCCATAGTGTAACAAATGAATGATGTGTAACAAATGAATGATGTATTCCATATTGCAATAAATGAATCATGTATTCCATAGTGTAACAAATGAATGATGTGTAACAAATGAATGATGTATTCCATAGTGCAATAAATGAATAAAGTGTTCCATAGTGCAATAAATGAATCATGTGTTCCATAGTGTAACAAATGAATGATGTGTAACAAATGAATGATGTATTCCATAGTGCAATAAATGAATCATGTGTTCCATAGTGTAACAAATGAATGATGTGTAACAAATGCATGATGTATTCCATAGTGCAATAAATGAATGATGTATTCCATAGTGTAACAAATGAATGATGTGTAACAAATGAATCATGTGTTCCATAGTGTAACAAATTAATGATGTGTTCCATAGTGTAACAAATTAATGATGTGTTCCATAGTGTAACAAATTAATGACAAGTAACAAATTAACGATGTGTAACAAATTAATGATGTGTAACAAATTAATGATGTGTTCCATAGTGTAACAAATTAATGACAAGTAACAAATTAACGATGTGTAACAAATTAATGACATGTAACAAATTAATGATGTGTTCCATCCATAGTTTAACAAATTAATAATGTGTTCCATAGTGTAACAAATTAATGACATGTAACAAATTAATGATGTGTTCCATAGTGTAACAAATTAATGACATGTAACAAATTAATGATGTGTTCCATAGTGCAACAAATGAATCATGTGTTCCATAGTGTAACAAATTAATAATGTGTTCCATAGTGTAACAAATTAATGACATGTAACAAATTAATGACGTGTAACAAATTAATGACGTGTAACAAATTAATGATGTGTTCCATAGTGCAACAAATGAATAATGTGTTCCATAGTGCAACAAATGAATGTTTTCCATAGTGTAACAAATTAATAATGTGTGTAACAAATTAATGACATGTAACAAATTAATGACATGTAACAAATTAATGACGTGTAACAAATTAATGACATGTAACAAATTAATGACGTGTAACAAATTAATGATGTGTTCCATAGTGCAACAAATGAATCATGTGTTCCATAGTGTAACAAATGAATGATGTGAAACAAATTAATCATGTGTTCCATAGTGTGACAAATTAATAATGTGTTCCATAGTGTAACAAACGAATCATGTGTTCCATAGTGTAACAAACGAATCACGTGTTCCATAGTGTAACAAACAAATCATGTGTTCCATAGTGTAACAAACACTTCATGTGTTCCATAGTGTAACAAACTAATCATGTGTTCCATAGTGTAACAAATGAATCATGTGTTCCATAGTGTAACAAATGAATCATGTGTTCCATAACGTAACAAATTAATCATGTGTTCCATCGCGTAACAAATTAATCATGTGTTCCATCGCGTAACAAATTAATAATGTGTTCCATAGTGTAACAAATTAATAATGTGTTCCATAGTGTAACAAATTAATCATGTGTTCCATAGTGTAACAAATGAATAATGTGTTCCATAGTGTAACAAATGAATAATGTGTTCCATAGTGTAACAAATGAATAATGTGTTCCATAGTGTAACAAATGAATCATGTGTTCCATAGTGTAACAACTGAATCATGTGTTCCATAGTGTAACAACTGAATCATGTGTTCCATAGTGTAACAACTGAATCATGTGTTCCATAGTGTAACAACTGAATCATGTGTTCCACAGTGTAACAAATGAATCATGTGTTCCACAGTGTAACAAATGAATCATGTGTTCCACAGTGTAACAAATGAATCATGTGTTCCACAGTGTAACAAATGAATCATGTGTTCCACAGTGTAACAAATGAATCATGTGTTCCACAGTGTAACAAATGAATCATGTGTTCCACAGTGTAACAAATGAATCATGTGTTCCACAGTGTAACAAATGAATCATGTGTTCCACAGTGTAACAAATGAATCATGTGTTCCACAGTGTAACAAATGAATCATGTGTTCCACAGTGTAACAAATGAATCATGTGTTCCACAGTGTAACAAATGAATCATGTGTTCCACAGTGTAACAAATGAATCATGTGTTCCACAGTGTAACAAATGAATCATGTGTTCCAAATGAATCAGTGTAACAAATGAATCATGTGTTCCACAGTGTAACAAATGAATCATGTGTTCCACAGTGTAACAAATGAATCATGTGTTCCACAGTGTAACAAATGAATCATGTGTTCCACAGTGTAACAAATGAATCATGTGTTCCACAGTGTAACAAAGGAATCATGTGTTCCACAGTGTAACAAAGGAATCATGTGTTCCACAGTGTTACAAAGGAATCATGTGTTCCATAGTGTTACAAAGGAATCATGTGTTCCATAGTGCTACAAAGGAATCATGTGTAACAAATGGATGATGTGTTCCATAGTGCAATAAATGAATCATGTGTTCCATAGTGCAATAAATGAATCATGTGTTCCATAGTGCAATAAATGAATCATGTGTTCCATAGTGTAACAAATGAATGATGTGTAACAAATGAATGATGTATTCCATAGTGCAATAAATGAATCATGTATTCCATAGTGTAACAAATGAATGATGTGTAACAAATGAATGATGTATTCCATAGTGCAATAAATGAATCATGTATTCCATAGTGTAACAAATGAATGATGTGTAACAAATGAATCATGTGTTCCATAGTGTAACAAATTAATGATGTGTTCCATAGTGTAACAAATGAATGATGTGTAACAAATGAATCATGTGTTCCATAGTGTAACAAATTAATGATGTGTTCCATAGTGTAACAAATTAATGTGTTCCATAGTGTAACAAATGAATAATGTGTTCCATAGTGTAACAAATGAATAATGTGTTCCATAGTGTAACAAATTAATCATGTATTCCATAGTGTTACAAAGGAATCATGTGTTCCATAGTGCAACAAAGGAATCATGTGTTCCATAGTGCAACAAATGAATCATGTGTTCCGTAGTGTTACATATTAATGATGTGTTCCATAGTGCAACAAATGATTCATGTGTTCCATAGTGTAACAAATGAATGACGTGTAACAAATGAATGATGTGTAACAACTTAATGATATATTCCATAGTGTAACAAATGAACGATGTGTAACAAATGAATGATGTATTCCATAGTGCAACAAATTAATAATGTGTAACAAATGGATGATGTGTTCCATAGTGCAATAAATGAATCACGTGTTCCATAGTGTAACAAATGAACGATGTGTAACAAATGAATGATGTATTCCATAGTGCAATATATGAATAATGTGTTCCATAGTGCAATAAATGAATCATGTGTTCCATAGTGTAACAAATGAATGATGTGTAACAAATGAATGATGTATTCCATATTGCAATAAATGAATCATGTATTCCATAGTGTAACAAATGAATGATGTGTAACAAATGAATGATGTATTCCATAGTGCAATAAATGAATAAAGTGTTCCATAGTGCAATAAATGAATCATGTGTTCCATAGTGTAACAAATGAATGATGTGTAACAAATGAATGATGTATTCCATAGTGCAATAAATGAATCATGTGTTCCATAGTGTAACAAATGAATGATGTGTAACAAATGCATGATGTATTCCATAGTGCAATAAATGAATGATGTATTCCATAGTGTAACAAATGAATGATGTGTAACAAATGAATCATGTGTTCCATAGTGTAACAAATTAATGATGTGTTCCATAGTGTAACAAATTAATAATGTGTTCCATAGTGTAACAAATTAATGACAAGTAACAAATTAACGATGTGTAACAAATTAATGATGTGTAACAAATTAATGATGTGTTCCATAGTGTAACAAATTAATGACAAGTAACAAATTAACGATGTGTAACAAATTAATGACATGTAACAAATTAATGATGTGTTCCATCCATAGTTTAACAAATTAATAATGTGTTCCATAGTGTAACAAATTAATGACATGTAACAAATTAATGATGTGTTCCATAGTGTAACAAATTAATGACATGTAACAAATTAATGATGTGTTCCATAGTGCAACAAATGAATCATGTGTTCCATAGTGTAACAAATTAATAATGTGTTCCATAGTGTAACAAATTAATGACATGTAACAAATTAATGACGTGTAACAAATTAATGACGTGTAACAAATTAATGATGTGTTCCATAGTGCAACAAATGAATAATGTGTTCCATAGTGCAACAAATGAATGTTTTCCATAGTGTAACAAATTAATAATGTGTGTAACAAATTAATGACATGTAACAAATTAATGACATGTAACAAATTAATGACGTGTAACAAATTAATGACATGTAACAAATTAATGACGTGTAACAAATGAATGATGTGTAACAAATGAATGATGTATTCCATAGTGCAATAAATGAATCATGTATTCCATAGTGTAACAAATGAATGATGTGTAACAAATGAATAATGTATTCCATAGTGCAATAAATGAATCACGTGTTCCATAGTGTAACAAATTAATGATGTGTTCCATAGTGTTACAAATTAATGATGTGTTCCATAGTGCAACAAATTAATGACATGTAACAAATTAACGATGTGTAACAAATTAATGATGTGTTCCATAGTGCAATAAATGAATCATGTGTTCCATAGTGTAACAAATGAATGATGTGAAACAAATTAATCATGTGTTCCATAGTGGGAAAAATTAATAATGTGTTCCATAGTGTAACAAACGAATCATGTGTTCCATAGTGTAACAAACGAATCATGTGTTCCATAGTGTAACAAACAAATCATGTGTTCCATAGTGTAACAAACACTTCATGTGTTCCATAGTGTAACAAACACTTCATGTGTTCCATAGTGTAACAAATTAATAATGTGTTCCATAGTGTAACAAACGAATCATGTGTTCCATAGTGTAACAAACAAATCATGTGTTCCATAGTGTAACAAACAAATCATGTGTTCCATAGTGTAACAAACAAATCATGTGTTCCATAGTGTAACAAACACTTCATGTGTTCCATAGTGTAACAAACTAATCATGTGTTCCATAGCGTAACAAATTAATCATGTGTTCCATAGTGTAACAAATCGATTTTACCAGCATTATACCACCCTGCATCCCACTGCTGGCTTGCCACTGAAGCTAAGCAGGGTTGGTCCTGGATGGGAGACCAGATGCTGCTGAAAGTGGTGTTGGATGGCCAGTAGGAGGTACTTTTTCCACTGGTTTAAAACAGAAGATTGTAATGCCCCAGTGCAGTGATTGGGGACATTGCCCTGTGCAGGGTGCCATCTTCTGGGTGGGAAGTTAAACTCTCTGTGGTCACTAAAGATCTCATGGCACTTATACTAAGAGTAGGGGTGTTAACCCCGGTGTCCTGGCTAAATTCCCAATCTGGCCTTCATACCATCATGGCCACCTAATCATCCCCAGCTTCCAATTGGCTCATTCAACCCCCCTCCTCTCCCATGTAACTGTTCCCCAGGTCATTGCTGTAAATGAGAACATGTTCTCAGCCAATTTACCTGGTAAAATAAAAAATGATGTCTTCCATAGTGTAACAAATGAATGACGTGTAACAAATGAATGATGTATTCCATAGTGCAACAAATTAATAATGTGTAACAAATGGATGATGTGTTCCATAGTGCAATAAATGAATAAAGTGTTCCATAGTGCAATAAATGAATCATGTGTTCCATAGTGTAACAAATGAATGATGTGTAACAAATGGATGATGTGTTCCATAGTGCAATAAATGAATCATGTGTTCCATAGTGTAACAAATGAACGATGTGTAACAAATGAATGATGTATTCCATAGTGCAACAAATTAATAATGTGTAACAAATGGATGATGTGTTCCATAGAGCAATAAATGAATCATGTGTTCCATAGTGTAACAAATGAACGATGTGTAACAAATGAATGATGTATTCCATAGTGCAAAAATTAATAATGTGTAACAAATGAATGATGTATTCCATAGTGTAACAAATGAACGATGTGTAACAAATGAATGATGTATTCCATAGTGCAACAAATTAATAATGTGTAACAAATGGATGATGTGTTCCATAGTGCAATAAATGAATCATGTGTTCCATAGTGTAACAAATGAATGATGTGTAACAAATGAATGATGTATTCCATAGTGCAATAAATGAATCATGTATTCCATAGTGTAACAAATGAACGATGTGTAACAAATGAATGATGTATTCCATAGTGCAACAAATTAATAATGTGTAACAAATGGATGATGTGTTCCATAGTGCAATAAATGAATCATGTGTTACATAGTGTAACAAATGAATGATGTGTAACAAATGAATGATGTATTCCATAGTGCAATAAATGAATCATGTATTCCATAGTGTAACAAATGAATGATGTGTAACAAATGAATAATGTATTCCATAGTGCAATAAATGAATCACGTGTTCCATAGTGTAACAAATTAATGATGTGTTCCATAGTGTTACAAATTAATGATGTGTTCCATAGTGCAACAAATTAATGACATGTAACAAATTAACGATGTGTAACAAATTAATGATGTGTTCCATAGTGCAACAAATGAATCATGTGTTCCATAGTGTAACAAATGAATGATGTGAAACAAATTAATCATGTGTTCCATAGTGGGAAAAATTAATAATGTGTTCCATAGTGTAACAAACGAATCATGTGTTCCATAGTGTAACAAACAAATCATGTGTTCCATAGTGTAACAAACAAATCATGTGTTCCATAGTGTAACAAACACTTCATGTGTTCCATAGTGTAACAAACTAATCATGTGTTCCATAGCGTAACAAACACTTCATGTGTTCCATAGTGTAACAAACAAATCATGTGTTCCATAGTGTAACAAACACTTCATGTGTTCCATAGTGTAACAAACTAATCATGTGTTCCATAGCGTAACAAATTAATCATGTGTTCCATAGTGTAACAAATCGATTTTACCAGCATTATACCACCCTGCATCCCACTGCTGGCTTGCCACTGAAGCTAAGCAGGGTTGGTCCTGGATGGGAGACCAGATGCTGCTGAAAGTGGTGTTGGATGGCCAGTAGGAGGTACTTTTTCCACTGGTTTAAAACAGAAGATTGTAATGCCCCAGTGCAGTGATTGGGGACATTGCCCTGTGCAGGGTGCCATCTTCTGGGTGGGAAGTTAAACTCTCTGTGGTCACTAAAGATCTCATGGCACTTATACTAAGAGTAGGGGTGTTAACCCCGGTGTCCTGGCTAAATTCCCAATCTGGCCTTCATACCATCATGGCCACCTAATCATCCCCAGCTTCCAATTGGCTCATTCAACCCCCCTCCTCTCCCCTGTAACTGTTCCCCAGGTCATTGCTGTAAATGAGAACATGTTCTCAGCCAATTTACCTGGTAAAATAAGGGTAAAATAAAAAAATGATGTCTTCCATAGTGTAACAAATGAATGACGTGTAACAAATGAATGATGTATTCCATAGTGCAACAAATTAATAATGTGTAACAAATGGATGATGTGTTCCATAGTGCAATAAATGAATCATGTGTTCCATAGTGTAACAAATGAACGATGTGTAACAAATGAATGATGTATTCCATAGTGCAACAAATTAATAATGTGTAACAAATGGATGATGTGTTCCATAGAGCAATAAATGAATCATGTGTTCCATAGTGTAACAAATGAATCATGTGGGCTTGTATTGTACAGTACAAAGTGGCCTTGGTGTTAGTTTCAAATGCAAACTAGGGCTATTGTATTGTCTAACTACTAAACAGGCATGAAACAAATATCTCTTTGATGCTCAAGGTTGTTCCCAAGCATTCATTTGTCCGTGCTTACTCTAGATACGTTGTCTGCTGTACTTTAAAATTATAACTACTAGTGATGGGGGAGGGGGGGGTTGATACAGTTGCATATCACTATATTATTTTTTTAACGATATTATATAAGTATTTGTAATTATTTCTGTAGTTAGCGTTAGCTAGCGCTAATCATCCTATGTGTTTGCAGCACTTTTATTTCCATGACTGATCAAAACTGGTTTCCTCATGGCTCTCTTTTGTCTCTCTACCGAGACATATAGTGAGAAATATCTTTGTAACATCACAAATTGAAATATAATTGCAATACATAGAATGGTGAGAATCACAATACATATTGTATAGGCACCTAAGTATCGTGATGATATCATATTATGAGGTCCCTGGTCATTTCCAGTCCTAATGATTACCTGTGTTTTCCCCAATGGCTGTAGTCTAGTTAGTGATGCCAAACAAGTCCACTGGTATTGTCTTAGACTATTTTAAAGTGATTGCAGTGTGTTGTACTGGCAATAGTACTTCTAAGTTCAGTGATGCTGTTTGATTTGTCTACCTATGGAGCCTAGCTAGCTACGTATCGCTGAGGCCCCAGACTCACTAGGAGTGGGAGAGAAGGTCTATTTCATCGGACATACAGAACCATGAAAACAAATTGTACGATGCCAAGATGAAAGAAGCTTTCTGTGAAATGAATACCGTAGGTAACAGTCGGTTCTAGACTTGTACTAGTATAAGATCAAATGATGGCAAACTTTGATAAGGTCATGGCAGCAAGAATGGTTGTGATATGGATAAGCTGTATGGAGCATAGTGTGTACATGGCAGTGGAACACACATTTTACACAGTATGGGTGTATGAAATGTTGATTTCTGGCCACAGACTAGAGTAGGTAGGTAGGTATATTATATACGGCCAGTAAGATCTGATGAATTGCGTATTTAGGACTATCCAGATCATTTTAGGCACTGTAATGCAGGTGCTGCAGTTGACAAAAGAAAGAGTCCTCGAGACTTGCCTTGTTTGGAGAGCTGGTGGCAAGGAGAGGAGGTTGGCGTGTGTTATGAGGACAAGGAGGGAACAAGAGGAGAGCCCCAGGGAGAAGCACAGTGGGAGGACACCCCAGGAGCTCGCTGAGAGAAATTAAGGCCATATTAAAAATCTGAGCAGTAATATTCATACTGCCGTATCCTTGGTGCCACTAAGGATGCACCAAAAACAAAGACGCCCCTCTGAACACACCGCAGACAAAAATGTAATCAACGTGACTGGGATGGGAGTTGTAAATGATGTGATGTAGCCCTCAACCCCACTTGACTGGAATCCACAAATGGCTAATCCTCCCAAAGCAGACGGAAATATAACCCTACAGCAGTAGTTGTCGCTGTCCCAAATTCTAGAGTTCGCCATGATGTCCCAATATTCAGGCTGGGTGACATGTTTAAAGTACTTACAATTTCACAGTTAATATCAGTCAGATGTTGTATTGTGGCAGGAAGTAAAGGGTAGACTTTTTCTGTTGTGAATGAAAACAACCCTCTGTGATCTAAAAACGATCACGTGTCTTAACACAATCCCCTTCACAGCTATGATACAGTGCTATTTGGGGTTTTGTCTACTGGGTCTTAACCAGCTGAAGCACCTTTCACCAGTCGTAATATGGCTGTGGATATTGGAGCAGGAGAATGCACCTGCTGGTACATGAGCTGTACATCATTTAGAAATTAGATCACTATGTCTTGTCCCTAGTTTGTCTTTATGTCCCTGGATGCTCCATAATTTCCATTACCCAAATGCTATTCTGCTCCCATTACCGTCTAGACTGGGTTTGATCTGATGCTATTGACTTTATGCCAAGAATCATTTGGCTCATTTACCTTACAAAACAATGCCATTCCAGAAATTTCCGTCCTTGCCTTTTTTTCACGTGTGTTTTTATTATTGAATATCATATGAATGAAGCAAGTTGTCAATTTAGCCTTAAAATCATCTAACATTTTTGAGGTCTGTCTTGTAACGAGGGGATTGTTCTCTGGTTGATAAGATTGTCTTTCAAAGGATAGGGTTTTCTCTACAGCAGGCCCATTTTTCTCTCTCACTCTCTCTCTCTCTATCTCTCACTAGGATTGTTTTTGCAGCGACGTGCACTGCAGCAGAAGACCCTCCCCCTTTCTGATCAATACTGGGCAGTCAGGTGTGTGTGTGTGTGTGTGTGTGTGTGTGCGTGCGTGCGTGCGTGTGTATTGGGGAAACATGGCAGGGAATAGCTCTCTGAAAATCCCCTAATGTGGATATGAATCTCTCCTCCAGTGAACAGACTATAAACTGCATTAGTCAGGGCATAGCATCAAGCATGGCGAATCAGTGAATCTTTTTTACAAATCTTTAGTCACCCCTGCATCATCCTTCATTGCTCTTGTTATCTGAGCTCTGTTTTGGGTTTTAGACACACCTATCGGAGTGTTTTCATAGGTGAGATCAGCTCCTCTTGCTGGTGCACCTGCATTCCTCAATGTCATTGAGACAGATTGTTCCAAACAAGCGTGGGTGATGATTTCAGTTGATGGATGGTGTGCTGGGGCTGGCTGGGTGAATCACATATGTTTCCTGCTCTGGCTCTCTTTCCTCTCTCCCTCCATCTCCAGCTACCTTAACGTAGTTACTCAGACACCATAACAAGTGAGTCTCCAGTGGAGGGAAGGATGGAGAGTGGGGACCATATCAGTCCTCTTGATCACTATGCTTTTTGGTTGTGTGTGTGTGGTAAAACCAGAGAGAGAGAGAAAATGTATGTGCAGGTGTGTGTATCCGTGGTGGCCTCTCCTTGAGGAGGACAGCACCACTTTATCCTGTCATGGCCTGACCTCACATGACACAGAGGTCTGACCTCACAGGACACAGAGGCTTTTGCAGTGCCAATAGAGATGTACTACCCTGGCTGGATAATGTGACCAGACTAAGGCAGCCATTTGCAATGTGCTTTATTTCCCCAACTAAACAGAGCTGTAGAGGAACGGCAGGTCAGGCTGGGGAGGAGATGGTGGGATGTTGAACTATATGAGCAGTGTGTCACAGTCAAAAGCCATCAGTTTGAAGGGATATCTTCTGGGTGTGAACCAAATAATTGAATTAGCCTGTGAAGTGTGTGGTTTGAAGTGTTTTTAAGCTTTTCTTTACATAATGGAATCGATTGACTGGAAAGTTACTTCTAACGCTGAGCACTTTGTGCATCTGAAATGATCCCTGTATTACAGTTGAATGTGTAATACATTTGGTTCCGGGCAACTAAATGTCAAACTTAGAGAATTCACAGAAGAATGTGAAAGGATGGGTTTAGCTTTAGTTGTTAGTTGGTTGGCTTGTTATTGTAGCATCCGCATGATCTGCAGTGGTGTGTGTATAATAATCATTCATTAGCATGGGTAATTAGACGGTACCGTCACACAAGAAATGACGTGTTTTGAGCCGATGAATGCATGTCGTCCATAGAGATCCTGTTCTAGGATGTCTATGATGTAGTCTGGCTGTGTGTGTGTGTCCTCTGTGTGATTCTTCTGTGTGTGTGTGTATCCCCTGTGTGTGTGTCCTCTGTGTGTGCATGCGTTTAAGTGTGTGTGCGAGTGCGTAAGTGAGCATGTGTTTGGTATTCCCCATGCTGTCCCTGATAAGTCTCTCATCTCTGTCATGGGACTCCAGTGACAAGGCTAAGTTATTAATTGGTGTTCCTGAGCAGGCTGCCGGCTCCACCCCACACGCCCGAGCCAAGGGATCACCGTTAAATCTCCAAGATAGTTCTGAGAATTTCTCCCATCTTTGAATAGCTTAAGAAGTAATTATCATGAAAGATAAGAAGGAGAAATGTGCTCAGTGTTTTATAGACTCACAGAAGATCACAGTCTTTGCTGTAACATTGTATTTCCTGTTTTCAGCTGAGTGTACCCTGGTACATTCTTGCTGTTTTTGACGTTGTTCATCAGTGGCACCATGTCTTTGTCAGCCCGTGCTAAAACTCTCAGATGGGAGTTTGTTGTTGTTGTGTTGCAACTGAAGTTCCAGGTTTGTTCTGTCAATGTCACAGGGAGGGAGAGTGGTATTTAGAAATCACACACGTCTGCCAAATGGAGATGGCCTCCCTCTCTCCCTTTTCTCTCTCTCTCCCTCCGTCGACTCTGATGGTCTCCTCTTCTCCTTTTTTTCGTGGCCTGTGGTTTATCAGCTGTGATGTACTTGTCATGTACTGCCTGTTGCGCAATCTCCTGCTTTCCATCAAACTGTGAAACGCCAATCAGAGGACAACAGCATGGGACTACCGCCAACGTTCTGGTACAAAGGCCCTGGGGGTGTTTGCAGCTTCATTACTGTGGTGTTACAGTATTTCTTCTTCAATGTCGGTCTATGGTGTCATTGTATCTCCAGAATAGCTTTTGGAATACCAAATAGCATTACAGACTATTTGAATGAAATCATACACTGAGTGTACGAAACATTAGAACAACCTGCTCTTTCCATGACAGCCTGACCAGATAAATCCAGGTGAAAGCTATGATCCCTTATTGATGTCACTTGTTAAATCCACTTTAATCAGTGTAGATGAAGGGGAGACAGGTTTTTAAGCATTGAGACAGTTGAGACATGGATTGTGAATGTGTGCCATTCAGAGGTTGAATGGGCAAGACCAAAGATTGAACTGCCTTTGAACAGGGTATGGTAGTAGGAGCCAGGCGCACTGGTTGGTGTCAGGAACTGCAACGCTGCTGGGTTTTCCACACAAGTTTCCCATGTGTATCAAGAATGGTTCACCACCAAAAGGACATCCAGCCAACTTGACACAACTGTGGGAAGCATTGGAGTCAACATGGGCCAGCATCCCTGTGGAATGCTTTCAACACCTTGTAGAGTCCATGCCCTGATGAATTGAGGCTCTTCTGAGGTCAAAAGGGGGTGCAACTTAATATTAGGAAGGTGCTCCTAATGTTTTATACACTCAGTGTATATTGTAGTTGGCATGAAACAGTGAATGATTCTATTGGGGAACAAGGGTTTGATTGTTGAGCTGTCCAGGCTAAGTCCCAAAGCCCTGACAGTGGCTGTAAATTGTACCTATAAAACTTTGGCCATTACTGAGATGCATTGGCAGCCTCAAGCTGGCCCGGGGACTGTAGGTTCTACTCAATCAAATCTGTAACAGGGAGTTCCTGGGGTAAGGTACAGAACAACAACCTTCCCACACCACAAGAAAGAATGCTTGAATTGCTTTTCAGTTGCAGGCAATTTTTCATACGAATCAGACATTCATGCATGGTCTCCAAATAGGTGTTTTGTTTTGCTCCCAATAGTTTTGGGATTAGTGATTCTGAAAGCATA